>NC_136899.1:23977016-24442016 GCF_949152265.1 Phoxinus phoxinus | reverse complement strand
TCAGAATGAGGAATTGTATAATTACACACTTTAATCTCAGGACTTGTTAACTTGCTGTGATCTCTGTCACTGTCCACAGGTGTGTATAGGGCAGATGTTTGAGATCCAGAAGACGGTCATGGAACCGGAGGAAAAGAAGAGCGATTGATGTGACGTGGGAGTGATAGAGAACTGATGTCTATTCTTCAAACATCTGCTGGTCATGATGGTCATGATGGTGATCTGCATTGGAGACCTTCATCAGAATGGATCTCACACACACTCTTCCTCTTTCCATCTGCTCATGAACACCACACTGTCTATATATATCATATATAAGATGCCGTATAATTTGTACATAATGTATTTTTCATGCTTTGTTTGTTACAATAAATTCATGTAAGTTACATTTCTTTGAGTGGGTTATCTGAAAAAAATGACAGTTTTCATTGATCTTTTCACGAAGGGTAAAGGTCGAGTGGTTAAAAATAGCTTATTCTGTTAGTTTTCAGTCAGCGATGGCCTAGTAAAACATGGGGACGGTATAAAGATCACGTTACTCAATGCCTACGAACAGATTGTGGATAGCAAAAGCAAACAGTTTTGTTAAAACTCGTATGTTCAAAGCCTAAACGTGGCCCAGTTACAAGTGCATCATGCAAACAGAGACGTGGAGATCTGAATGAAATTATGCGTGCGCATTTACATTTATTCATGAGGCAGAGACTGTTGACAGAGGCGTTCATCATTGCAGTGTTAATGAGAATTAAAATAATACTTTAGTGAATATTTTATTTGGAGCTATGTTATTGTATTGTGGCATTAAAGCAAAAATATCAACGACAACAAAAATCATAGTTGCCGTTTAACAGTTGAAATATTTGCATTCACTGAAGATGTAATGCATTTGCCCAACTCTTGGTTAATATGACACCCTCATTTTATAAATACTCATTATTCTTATGTAATATTTTCTAACAACCAATTCTTACATAATTGCATAAACGTATCCAGTGTGTTAAGGCAAATCTTTTGAGAACTAGTGTGACCAACTCGCATTTAAACAAGAGGTAATCAGTCTTAATTTTCTGATTCAAATTAGACCAATTAAACATTTCCCCCTTTCTCAATGTTTAGATTTTTTTGCACCCTCAGATTCCAGATTTTCAAATACTTGTATCTCGGCCAAATGTTGTCCTATCCTAACAAACCATACATCAATGGAAAGCTTATTTATGCAGCTTTCATGTTATGTATAAATCTCAATTTTAGAAAGAAATTGACCCATAAGACTGATGTTGTGGTCCAGGGTCACACATCTCCTAAATGAAGGCCTAATCCAGGCTTAATCTAAGACCTGTCTGTGAAACCGGTCCGTCATGTACTTGACTTGAACAAGTTAGAACCAGTTTTGAAGAAACAAATGAGATAGTTTATGCAACTATTTGAGCTTTTTATTTACAGAGCAGAAACATCAAGTGTCAATCATCCTTCTATTCAGATCTCTTTCACATCCACAATACTGCACATTATCAAGCATCATTTACTGAGGATAATCCAGCTGCTAAATGAAATCTCATGTGCATACATTAAGAATATCGGCACATGTTCAAACAAACATTGCATATCGCAAACAGAATGTCGTCTGTAGTCAAACAGACGCATAGACCAAACACCCAATGTAAGGAAAAACTGGCAAAGCTGGACTTTAGTTACAATGATAGATAGCATATCTCATATGCATAAACATAGACTTATTATTGACTTGCTTTACTTTCAACACAGCCAGTCTCTGTCCTCATGCTGAGAGAAGTGTAAACATTCAGTTCTCATGTCTTCAAACTCGCAATGTAGAATGCCATTCTTTTGTGTTATGAACCCTTTATTCTGGTGTCTTTTAATGTGCTTTTGTTTTTGATCAAATTAATACATTTTGACAGTTGAATGTCAACATTGACATTTTAATTTTAAAGTCCAATGCAGCGAAAGCATCAATAATTGAATTAAATTTGAGAAGCATCTGTTGGTTGTCCCAAATGTAACTGATAATTTCCCATAATGCATTGCTGTGTTGTTTCCTCTATGACATGTCTCTGCATTGCAATAAAAAGAACTTCACAATGTCAATAACTGTGCAGCCATGATGGAAACAACATGTTTGGCGTTATTAATAAATGACACCGATGACTCATTTGGGAAAGAAAACCGACACAGTCCAGGTTGCATTCCATGCATTGTTTGAACTTGCATGAAAATGTTCAAGGCTTAGATTAAGACAGGGTTAGGGCTTAGATTAAGCCAGGTTTAGGGTTTAGATTAAGACAGGGTTAGGGTTTAGATTAAGCCAGGGTTAGGGTTTAGATTAAGCCAGGGTTAGGGTTTATATTAAGACAGGGTTAGGGTTTATATTAAGACAGGGTTAGGGTTTAGATTAAGCCAGGGTTAGGGTTTAGATTAAGCCAGGGTAAGGGGAAAACACACCACTGATGTGCATCTTGAGACAAAACAATGCAGTGACATATTTTAAGATATGTCAGTGCAAGTTGCTTTCAGTTAAAACAGCTCAAACATGCATTTTACTCTGGGACTATCTTAAGCCTTGTCTGTGAAACCGGGAGTTAGTCTCCTGGAATCATACAATAACTTTATGCGAGTGAGAAACAGTCCACAATTTAAGTCATTTTCTCACTGATTTGGATATTCAAAATGCATCACATTTCATTGTTACCATGTGTTTAAATGCTCTGAACTTAACTTTTTAAAAGAGAAAGTCAAACGGGCTTGGAACAACTAATTTATGACAGACATTTCTTCTTCTTCTGGTAAACAATTATTTTACTATTGAACTTAATATTCATCATAATGTCATCAAATTGTTTTCACACTATTGGATGAGAACAAGACTTAACTGCATTGAGCTGGACCAATGAAGATAATTGACCAATCTTGCAAGATCACCTCTGGTATTGAACTGAACTGACTGAACTCGAGCTGAATAACGACGCTTCTGCTTATGCGGAATTGAACTCGTTTCATCATTAATGAACTTGTTGAACTGAACTGCATTGAGCTGGATATTGAGATTACTGTCTTTTAGAGTTGCTTTACAGCTGATTTTGAAGTGTCTCACATTTGATTGGTGATCACTGATTGCTATTTTCCTGTTTATCACTGTGAAGCTGCTTAAATTTTTATTTTTAAAGCGCTATAGAAATAAAGGTGACTTGACTTGAAATATCAGTCCACTCTATAGTATAACCTTGAGCGTTGATATCCCATTGAGAGCACATTCATGTATGTTTTGTAATATCAGTCCTTCGCTTTAGTCAGTTGTGAGGTCAAACCGCACAGATTTGGCGCAGCGTGCCGTGCGTAAAAGCGCATCACTTCATATCGCGTGGAAAGCTGCAGTCTCAATGGATGACGAGTTGTTGTGCTTCAGGGAATAGTTCAGCCCATCGTTGTTGTCCCAGAACTCAGATTTACCATCCCTCATGTACACGGCGAAGTGCACAGTAGCGCTCGGCTCTAAGAAAGGAGGCGTGAACATGGTGAAGGAGAAGCGCGCTCCGTGCGTCGTGTCCTCGGTGGGCACGGGGATGGCTTGCGCGTCCACGAACGACAGCCAGTCGTTGAAAGTATACCTGACCCCAACCTCTCTCCTTCCCATCGCCCGTATGATCCCACGGACATCAAACTGTGTGACCGTGACGCTTTCCAGCGCGACGCGACAGCGCGTGAGCCGCGTCTCCAAGTCTCCGGACTCCACGGGCATCTTGAACATCGGGACTAGATAGTCCAGTGCCAGAGTGGACTTGATGTTCATGCACAAGTCGTCCATGAACTCTCGGTCATTGTGAAGGGGGAAGCTCTTCAGCCTGTTAAACACTTTGGCTGGGATCTGAGGATCCTCGCTCGTGCTGAAGTGTTTGATGCTCGCCAGATTCAACCCGAGCGCGTCCGCGAACTTCACGCGTTTCCTGCAGCTCTGCGAGATCTGATGGAACAGATTCGCCTGGTCTGGATACGCAGGTAAAGACTTGGCTCTTCTCCTGTCTTTCAGGTACGCGGGAATCTCCTCGGGTTGAAGATCGTCATCGGAGTCCGTTCCGTTCTCCATCTGCTCCTCGTTCATTATGCTCATCATTCCAGGTGTGTGATGTCCAACGGCAGAACGTATCATTCCAGGAGAATCCCTTCGGAGGACATGTGTGGTAACAAACACCAGCTCCACATGTGTATATACTGTACGTGCAGTCCTGTAGTAATGAGTTACACACACTGGTTACGCCCACACACTCCTGGCTCCAGCTCGCCGTCGATTCAGTGTCAAACACACACATGTCAACATGCACTTTTACACTCTTTAGGAACAGGTCAGAGGTTAGATCTAGACTGCTTGCCAACCCGCAATGTAAAAAAAGCAGGATTTATAATAACTTAAATAAAGAATACTCTGTAACTGATTGTAATGTAATACAACATCGTGCAGTTTTTATAAAACTATAATGTGTTATATATCTACTCTAAAAAATACTGGGTTGTTTCAACCCAATTTTGGGTAAAATATGGACAAACCCAAATGTTGGGTTAAGAATGTAATGTAAAAATTTAACCCAACTTTAACCCTAAAGTTTTTTACCCAAACTTGGGTTGAAACAACCCAGCAGCATTTGCCTAATTTTAGTCCATGGCTCCTGCTGAAAATCATGGCACTGGCGCATTAGAGTTAGTTATCTAGTTAACCTAAACTAGTATATGTTATATTCATTAATAATAACGGCTTAGCTTTAATGTATGCCAAAATATGTTTAGGGGAATCTCATAACTGTCAAAACTATTTCATATGAAAAGAAAATGAAGCCTATTTTTGGACCATTGGACCGTTAAGATTGTTTGCATTGAAACATTATTTAGATGATTGAGCTTATTTTCCTCAGTATAATATATGCATTATTGGTCAAAAGTTTGGAATAATATGTACTATGAATAAGATATTGGAATAATATATTTGTTTTGAAAGAAGTCTCAAGGCTGCATTCATGTGATCAAAAATACAGTAAAAATAGTGATATTGTGAAATATTATTATAATTTGAAATAGGTGTTTTGTATGTGAATAACTTGTCATAAACTGTAAACTTCTCTCTCAAATCTGCGGTCGGTTGTAATGTTGTTCCAGGATCAACAAAGATGAGGATACAGGGACATGTTGCACTTGGTGAATCACGTTCTGCCCTGTTCCAGACAGTAGCAGTATCCCAAATGATGCAATATTTGTCACGGTGTCTGTCATTGTTAACTACATTCCCCACAATCCTGGGGTGCGTTTCCCAAAAGCATCGTTAGCCAACTATGGTCGCAAGTTCCATTGAACTCTATTGGAAACGACAGAACTTGCGACCATAGTTGGCTTTGGGAAACGCACCCCTGGTCTGCACTTATCTCTGTTCATTGCACTCAGCTGTTCTCGTCATTGTTCCCGGCATTTTTCCCAGCTGTCTCTCATTATTATTGTTAGTTCTGTGTGTTTATATACCCTGGTTGTTTCTTGGTTTGTCACGGATTCCTTATTTAGTATCACTTCGGTTGTCTGTTCTTGCCTGTATCTTGTTTTGTTTTTGTATTGGATTGCTATTTGGATTTTGACCCTTGCATGGAATGGATGACGATTTTCGGATTACCCCATTAAAATACTGCAATTTGGATCTATCCCTGTTTCCCTCGTGTGTGGGTCGTGAGAATATTATGCACTTATTCTACTATGTACTCATCCGTGTATTTTATGAATTTTATACGGTTATTTAGTCATCCAGCATCAGATACTGATCTCTCCACCTCCTTAACCCCAGTGACGGGTAGGCTTAGGGGCGGGGTTAGGGGTAGGCCATCGTATGATTGGTCTTAACCCCAGTGACCGGTAGGTTTAGGGGCGGGGTTAGGGGTAGGCCATCGTATGATTGGTCTTAACCCCAGTGATGGGTAGGTTTAGGGGCGGGGTTAGGGGTAGGCCATCGTATGATTGGTCTTAACCACAGTGACGGGTAGGTTTAGGGGCGGGGTTAGGGGTAGGCCATCATATGATTGGTCTTAACCCCAGTGATGGGTAGGTTTAGGGGCGGGGTTAGGGGTAGGCCATCGTATGATTGGTCTTAACCCCAGTGATGGGTAGGTTTAGGGGCGGGGTTAGGGGTAGGCCATCGTATGATTGGTCTTAACCCCAGTGACGGGTAGGTTTAGGGGCGGGGTTAGGGGCAGGCCATCGTATGATTGGTCTTAACCCCAGTAACGGGTAGGTTTAGGGGCGGGGTTAGGGGTAGGCCATCATATGATTGGTCTTAACCCCAGTGATGGGTAGGTTTAGGGGCGGGGTTAGGGGTAGGCCATCGTATGATTGGTCTTAACCACAGTGACGGGTAGGTTTAGGGGCGGGGTTAGGGGTAGGCCATCGTATGATTGGTCTTAACCCCAGTGATGGGTAGGTTTAGGGGCGGGGTTAGGGGTAGGCCATCGTATGATTGGTCTTAACCCCAGTGACGGGTAGGTTTAGGGGCGGGGTTAGGGGCAGGCCATCGTATGATTGGTCTTAACCCCAGTAACGGGTAGGTTTAGGGGCGGGGTTAGGGGCAGGCCATCGTATGATTGGTCTTAACCCCATTGACGGGTAGGTTTAGGGGCGGGGTTAGGGGTAGGCCATCGTATGATTGGTCTTAACCCCAGTGACGGGTAGGTTTAGGGGCGGGGTTAGGGGCAGGCCATCGTATGATTGGTCTTAACCCCAGTAACGGGTAGGTTTAGGGGCGGGGTTAGGGGTAGGCCATCATATGATTGGTCTTAACCCCAGTGATGGGTAGGTTTAGGGGCGGGGTTAGGGGTAGGCCATCATATGATTGGTCTTAACCACAGTGACGGGTAGGTTTAGGGGCGGGGTTAGGGGTAGGCCATCGTATGATTGGTCTTAACCCCAGTGATGGGTAGGTTTAGGGGCGGGGTTAGGGGTAGGCCATCGTATGATTGGTCTTAACCCCAGTGACGGGTAGGTTTAGGGGCGGGGTTAGGGGCAGGCCATCGTATGATTGGTCTTAACCCCAGTAACGGGTAGGTTTAGGGGCGGGGTTAGGGGCAGGCCATCGTATGATTGGTCTTAACCCCATTGACGGGTAGGTTTAGGGGCGGGGTTAGGGGTAGGCCATCGTATGATTGGTCTTAACCCCAGTGACGGGTAGGTTTAGGGGCGGGGTTAGGGGCAGGCCATCGTATGATTGGTCTTAACCCCATTGACGGGTAGGTTTAGGGGCGGGGTTAGGGGTAGGCCATCGTATGATTGGTCTTAACCCCATTGACGGGTAGGTTTAGGGGCGGGGTTAGGGGTAGGCCATCGTATGATTGGTCTTAACCCCAGCGTGTGGTTTTGAAAAACATTTTGTTTTTTGAGGAAAACATTCCAGGCTTTTTCTACACAGAATGGACTTCAATGGCGACCATCTATCCCAATGTTCAAAAGAAGGTTCAAATGTCTTGACGTGATCCCAGTCGAGAAATAAGGGTCTTATCCAGCGATCGGTCATTAAAAAAAAAAAACATATGTATATACTTTTTAACCACAATTGTTCGTCTTGTGCTGGTCTGTGACGCGCCATGCATTACATCAACACGTTGGAAAGGTCACGAGAAAAAAATAAAATTAAAATAAATGAAAACAAAGATGTCGGACGATTTTGAAGTTGGAGGAGAAAATGAGATGGAGTTTCCCTTTCCTACTTTTTTGAACCGGAGTACACAGACAAATAACTTGGATAGATGACGTGAACGTAACCTTTCCAACGTGATTACATGAATGCGTGGCGCGTCGCAGACCAGCACAACACGAACAATTGTGGTTAAAAAGTATATAATTTATTTTTTATTTTTTATGACCGATTGTTTCGCTGGATAAGACACTTATTTCTCGACTGGGATTGTGTCGAGACTTTGAAGCTGCATTGAGACGGACATTTGATCCTTCTCTTGAACATTGGGATAGATGGTCTCCATTGAAGTCCATTCTGTGTAGAAAAATCCTGGAATGTTTTCCTCAAAAACCTTCATTTCTTTTCGACTGAAGAAAGAAAGACATGGACATCTTGGATGACATCAGGGTGAGTAAATTATCAGCAAAAACATTTTTGAAAGTGAACTAATCCTTTAAGTCCACAAGACCGCAAGTGCACGTAAAGTGTGCTATTCGGGACACGCTTCACTGCCATTCATAAATCCTCTCCTGTGGCCTCATGAGATAGTAAAGTGTCCATCATATGCACACTTCAGAATATCACTGGAAGAAGAAGCTCATCCGGGACAAAATGCTGGGTTGTTTCAACCCAATTTTGGGTAAAATATGGACAAACCCAAACGTTGGGTTAAAAATTTAAATTTAACCCAACGGTTGGGTTTGTCCATATTTTACCCAAAATTGGGTTGAAACAACCCAGCATTTTTTAGAGTGTGTACTCTTTTATGAGTACTATGAATTCAGACATACTTATTTTGTCATATACTATTTTTCATCTACTATAAGTATGAGATTTCAGATGCAGCCTTTGATATTTTTCGATTAGTTAAAGGGATAGTTCACCCAAAAATTAAAATTCTGTCATCATTTACTCACCCTCAAGTTGTTCTAAACCTGTATGAGTTTCTCTCTTCTGTTGAATATAAAATATGATATAGTTGATGGCAGAGGAAATAAAATACTATAGAAGTCAATGCATGCTGTCAATTGTCTGGTTACCGACATTCTTCAAAATATCTTTAATGTTCAACAGAAGATATCATGAAGATATTTTGTAAATGTCCTACCGTAAATATATAAAACATGTATTTTTGTGAGTGAATGCAGCACAATCGTGAACATAAATGCACAACTTTAAAGGAGATTTTCTCAATGTTTACATTTTTTTGCATCCTCAGATTCTAGATTTACAATAGTTGTATCTCGGCAAAATATTGTCCTATCCTAACAAACCATACATCAATGGAAAGATTATTTATTCAGCTTTCAGATTATGTATACATCTCAATTGCAAAAAAATGAACCCATGTGACTGGTTTTGTGGTCTAGGGCAACCCGGTCTCACCCCAAAACGTCATATACTGACGGGTCTTGACCACACGTCAACATACGCCGAAAAGGGTACCCCTATAACGTCAAAATGAGACGCAGACATAAGCGCACCAGCAGCGCCTCCTAGCGGTACCCTAACACATACCTAAACCCAACCATACCCGAATCGTCACACATGGACGTTATAGGGGTACCCTTTTCGTCGTATGTTGCCGTATGGTCAAGACCCGTCAGTATGTGACGTTTTGGGGTGAGACTGTGTTATCTAGGGTCACATATACTATTTTTCATCTACTATATGTATGCTATTTTTAGATGTAGCCTTTGATTTTTCGGTTAATTAAAGGGATAGTTCATCCAAAAATTTATAAATATAAACTACTCAAAATATCTTCTTTCATGTTCAGCAGAATAAAGAAACTCATACAAGTTTGTAACAACTTGAGTAAATTATGACAGCATTTTCATTTTTTGGGTGAACTATCCCTTTAAGTGCATCATTCGGGTATTTAAAGTGCAATTTTTTCTTTTTTTTTTCAGTGTGAACACTACTTGCACTAGAATAATGCATACGTACAGAAATTGGGACAGATCTATTGTGTGAAGACGGAGTGAAAAAAGAGCGAGTGGCGGATTTTCCTGGATTTGTCTGTTCTCTTACGTAGAGTTCTCTCGTACTGCGTCGAAGAACGCTACGGGAAAGATATTTCTTTGTCGAGATTGAAGCCTAAAATTAATCCTTAATTTTGTAATAATGTAAAACGCTTTTCTGAAGCATACAACCTAGGCGGAGCAATACAGCTCACCCATTGGCTGCTCTGCCAGAAAAGCACAGCCTATGCGAGGCCAGGACGCTGACCAATGAGGGCGCTCCGCGCCCTTCTGCGTCACCTCCCGCCCAAACAGGCGTGGCCTAGGCCTATAAATACGAGCATAGCTGTCTAACACGCCGATTTTCTAAAATTCAACGAAGCTGCACGCATCGCTGGATTGGATTCGAGCCGCCACAGCCGTTTGGAACAAGCACCTCAGCAGGACGCGCCTCTTACCTGAAGCCGCTGGTCTTCGCCGCCTTCAGCCGCCGTTCCCTGCTGCGCTTCTCCGGCGTGGAATATCCTTTACATTATGTGTGTGTGTTTTGTGTGTGTGTTCGCCGTCGCGACACACAGTTTTTCCACCACTAAAAGAGCCGAGCGTCTTTTTCAAGATGCCTCGCACCTCCTGTGGCTCGTGTAGAGCCCCGCTCAGCGACAGGGACCACGTGCTGTGTTTCCTGCCTGTGAGTATCACGCAGCTTCAGCTCTCGTCGATGGCGGCTGCCATCGCTGTAATTTGATGCCTACGGTGACTCTGCGGACTCGCCTGGCGTTCATTTACTGAAGCTGCATCCTTTCCGTCTGCTGTAGTGCCGCGCCGTGAAAGCGCCGTGCTTAGCAGAGCCCGGAACCTCCCTTCACCACGAGGTGCTCGCCGCTGCTGCCGCCAGCTTCTCCGCCCGCTTCGCTGGACTCTATGATCGACGGACAAGAGCCGCTGTGTGCCGCCGCGTCCGTCATGAACAAGGAAGGTGAAGCCGCGTCTGTGGAGGAAGACTGCTTTTCTCTCCCGGGATGGGCGAGCTCCGAGGATCTCCCCTCCCCCGCCGCTCATGAGCGTCGACGGAGAAAGACCAGCATCGATGCGCTTACCGGCTGGATGGCTGTTTTTCTGCAGAGGAACGTACGTTACCGTCCTCACGACCCGCGCCCTTTTCTTCCTGAATTCACGAAGAAAGCGCGGAGTCCCGGAAAGCCCCGTCTTTAGCCAGGATGCGCACTTCTGCTTCGAGGGAAGCTACAGTGTTAAAATCCCGCCGCGGCCGGATTTCACTAAAATGTCTCGCTCGCACAGTCCCAACATACGCGACCGTGCCAGTGTATTTTGCAGTCACCAAATCAGCATCAATGCTCGTTTGCCTGCACACAAACGCCGTTTTCACGACGCCCCAGGTAAATCTGAAATGTATTTTCTGGTGTCCCGGCCACGGCCGATGGTGTAATGTGTGTATCCGTAATGCCCACGACTCAGTGCCCATTCATACACACAAGCACAGCCCTGCACAATACAGGGCTTGCACACATAAAATCGACTCGTGTCGATTGTGCAATACATGTAAGTTAGTGAACGTGCCCGCTTTTCAGTGCCCACAATCACTACACACTGCATGTCCCGTGGTTTCTGTAAAAACGAAACGAATGCACGGTCAGTCGGTTCTGATAGACAGTACTCTCTGTGCTACACGGTGTCCCGGCCACAGCCGATGATGTAATGTGTGTAACTGCAATGCCCACGACCCAGTGCCCATTCATACACACAAGCACAGCCCCACACAATACAGGGCTTGCACACATAAAATCGACTCAATGTCGATTGTGCACTATATGTAGTGAGCGTGCCCGCTTTCAAGTGCCCACAATCACTACAAGCTACATGTCAACATGGTTTCTACGGAGCTCGCACCGCGTGCTCTCTCTCTCTCTCTCTCAGCTGAGAGAGCTGAGCGCGCGCGCGGGCTGCCCGCTCGATAAGCGCGCCCCCGCATCACGCCATGTTACAGCACACGACTGCTCTCGTGTCGCCGCCATTTCGCGACCAGAGCCCGGTTTTTCAACCCGTGCAAGCACAGCCCCGTACAACACAGGGTCTGCACACATAAAAACGACTCAGGTCGTTTGTACTTTACATGTAGTGAGCGTGCCCACTGTCAAGTGCCCACAACCACTACACACTGCACGTTCCGCGGTTTTCTGTAAAAACGAAACCAACGGACGATCAGTCAGTTCACAAACACAGTATTCCCGGTGTTATAAATGTGCCCGCTACCACGCGCCCACATTTATTCACAAATATACGAGCCCTACGGGCAGCCCCGTTCAACACAGGGTTTGCACACTTGAAATCGACTCAGATCGATTGTGCTTTATACGTAGTAAGCGTGTCCACTGCCAAGTGCCCACAACCACTACACACTGCACGTTCCGCGGTTTCTGTATAAACGAAACTAGCGAACGGTCAGTCAGTACACAAACACAGTGTCCCCGGTGTTATAAATGTGCCCGCCACCAAGCGCCCACGTTTATTCACAAGCATAACGAGCCCTACGGGACTCGTCCCGCGCGCTCTCTCTCGACACAGAGAGTCGAGCGCGCGCGGGACGCATACTGTGTTAAACATGTCCCCCGCCTCAGACGCCACGGCGTCCATGTTACAGCACACGGTTGCTCTCGTGTCGCCGCCATTTCGCGACCAGGGCCCAGATTACATTCAACCCCTAGTCACACGTGCACATGCATAGGAAAGACTTCCCGGGGTCTCAGAATGGGTGCTAGAGACTATAAAAAGAGGCTATTCGCTACAGTTTCATCGACGCCCTCCCCGTTTCACGGGAAAAGTCGAAACCACGGTAAAAACAGAAGTAGCACATCTACTTCGAGCCGAAATAGCGAAGCTATTGAGCAAAGGGGCCATAGAGCCTTTATCTCAAGCTCAGAGCGAAGGGGGTCTGTACAGCAGATATTTCCTGGTACCGAAGAAAGACGGGGGTCTCAGACCCATTTTAGATCTAAGGCGTCTGAACAAAACGCTAACAAAGCGGAAGTTCAGAATGCTCACGACCAGAAAAATCCTCGCGCAAATTCGCCGAGGAGACTGGTTTATGGCGATAGATCTGAAAGACGCGTATTTTCACATACAAATTGCGTCACGTCACAGGCGATTTTTGAGATTCGCCTTCGAGGGCCGGGCATATCAGTACACAGTCCTGCCATTCGGCCTGTCTCTAGCACCTCGTACATTTACAGTGTGCATGGACGCGGCGCTGGCACCCCTGAGACTCCGAGGCGTTCGAATTCTGAACTATTTGGACGATTGGCTGATTCTAGCTCAATCGCCGTCAGAACTCGCTCACCACAAGACACTAATACTCGATCACCTCGAGTGCTTAGGTCTGAGAGTCAATTGGGAGAAAAGTTCACTGTTTCCCAGTCAAAGGATCTCCTTTTTAGGACTGGATCTGAACTCACTGTCTATGACAGCACGCCTGTCATCACAGCGCAGGCGAAATACCCTGCAAATGGCGAAATCCTTCCGCAGCGGCCACATAGTGCCGCTCAGGAGATTTCAGAAAATGCTGGGCCTCATGGCCTCAGCCTCTACAGTGCTGCAGTTGGGCCTGCTGCGCATGCGCCCACTACAGTTCTGGTTGAGAACGCGCGTACCGCGCCGAGCATGGTTACACGGTCGTTATCGCCTCAAGGTCACTCAGGAATGCATTTCAGCCCTGACACCATGGAGAGCGTCAGACTGGTACCGGTCAGGTGTAAGCCTGGGGACTTCCTCGAGCCTGAAGGTGGTGTCCACGGACGCGTCCACCTCAGGCTGGGGAGCACTGCTCGACGGCAGACCGCTCTTTGACCAATGGGCAGAGCGAGCCAAACTACCGCACATAAACTGCCTGGAAATGATGGCGGTGGACTTTGCGCTGAGGCGCTTCTGTCCCCGGATAAAAGGACACCACGTCCTGGTCCGCTCGGACAACGTGTCGGTAGTAGCCTACATAAACCACCAGGGTGGCCTGAGGTCCCGAAACCTATTCAGGTTAGCGGAACGCATACTGGTGTGGGCCCAGCACAACCTGCGCTCGTTAAGAGCAATACACGTGCCAGGCCACTTGAACGTAGGCCCGGACAGACTCTCACGGAACAATGTTCCTACGGGAGAGTGGTCCCTACACACACAGACAGTGCGTCTGCTGTGGAAAAGGTTCGGCAGAGCGGAAATAGACCTGTTTGCAAACCAGGAAAACGCTCACTGCCCAGAATTCTTTTCGAAGAGCACGAACGCGCTGGCCAGAGTCTGGCCCCGCCGTCCGCTCTATGCTTTTCCTCCTGTCTCACTCCTGCCTCAAGTGCTGGAGCGTATCAAGGAGAGCGGATGCTCAGTACTACTGGTTGCTCCATACTGGACGAATCAGACCTGGTTCCCAGCTTTGATGCGACTGAAAAGTACTGCCCCGTGGCCGATTCCAGTGAGGAGAGACCTCCTCTCACAGGCCAAGGGCGCGATTCTGCATCCTCACCCCGAGCTTTGGTCCCTACACGTATGGGCCATAAACGGGTACCCGCTAACCTCCCAAGAGGAGTGTTAGACACGATCGAGCAAGCTAGGGCTCCGTCTACTAGACGGCTCTACGCTTCCAAATGGTCGGTGTTCTCTGGATGGTGTTCAGATCAAGGTCTGTCACCACTTCAGTGTGGAGAACCGGAGATTCTCTCCTTCTTGCAAGAGCTATTGGATAAGGGAAGAACCCCATCCACGCTCAAAGTCTATGTGGCTGCCATATCAGCGTTCGTTAATCCAACGCTTGGCCGTTCACTAGGCAGGAACGACCTGGTGGTCCGCTTCCTTAGAGGCGCCAGGAGGTTAAACCCTCCAAGGCCCCCCCTCAGTCCCCGTTTGGGACCTTTCTACAGTGTTGAACGCTATGAAAGGGGCCCCTTTCGAGCCTATTCACTCAGTTGACATGAAACACCTGTCTTTCAAGACCGTGTTTCTTTTGGCTCTCGCTTCAGTGAAGCGTGTGGGAGACTTGCAAGCGCTCTCAGTGAGAGCTTCTTGTATGGAGTTCGGGCCAAACGACTCTGTAGTCGTATTGAAACCGAAGCATGGGTACGTGCCTAAGTCCCTCAACACACCGTTCAGGGCTCAGGTCATCTCCCTGTCGGCCCTGCCGGCCTCAGAGGACGGAAATAGCTCCCTTTGCCCGGTCAGGGCATTAAGAGCTTACGTGTCCCGCTCCGCTGTTTTTCGACAGACGGAGCAGCTCTTTGTTTCGTTCAGCGGACGCTCCAAGGGGCGAGCCGCGACGAAACAGAGTCTGTCTCGATGGGTAGTGGACGCCATTGCGCTAGCCTACGCATCTAGAGGTTTGGAATGCCCTTTGGGCATCAGAGCACATTCCACGAGAGGCATGGCCTCTTCATGGGCTTGGTATAGCGGAATCTCGTTACAAGATATCTGTATGGCGGCAGGCTGGGCCTCCCCGTCTACATTTATTAGGTTCTATAACCTAGAGGTTCCTGCGTTGCAGGCTAAACTGCTCTCGGTCTAGAAGACTATGTATAAGTGTTTCCTGCCCCGCGCTGCGGCCCAGGTCACTTCAATGTTTAAGCATCACTCACTGACAATGTGTCCCATGAGCATGCTATTACCCCTCATATATATCTATATTTACATATATATGCTGTTATGCCTTAAGAGGCACTACTATAAAGGGATGATGCTAATTTAGCCGCTCTCCCTATACTTCTTGGGGTAGGCACTTGTATACCAGGGCGCGCGCGCCCTTAGGTGTCTGTGTCGGTCCAAGAGCACGCACGGCGTTTTACATGGGGTTCCCGTAGCGTTCTTCGACGCAGTACGAGAGAACTCTACGTAAGAGAACGTACTCGGTTACTAACGTAACCTCGGTTCTCTCTAGAAGAGGGAACGAGTACTGCGTCTCATGGCCGTGCGTGTCCGCGCTGCGTCGCTTCATTGACGAAAATCGGCGTGTTAGACAGCTATGCTCGTATTTATAGGCCTAGGCCACGCCTGTTTGGGCGGGAGGTGACGCAGAAGGGCGCGGAGCGCCCTCATTGGTCAGCGTCCTGGCCTCGCATAGGCTGTGCTTTTCTGGCAGAGCAGCCAATGGGTGAGCTGTATTGCTCCGCCTAGGTTGTATGCTTCAGAAAAGCGTTTTACATTATTACAAAATTAAGGATTAATTTTAGGCTTCAATCTCGACAAAGAAATATCTTTCCCGTAGCGTTCTTCGACGCAGTACTCGTTCCCTCTTCTAGAGAGAACACTTATAGAACTGGGAAACAGGCTTCAGATGTAACCAGCAGAAGCATAACCACACCACAACGTGTCCATCCAGTGTGTGTGTGTGTGTCAGTACAGCAGCTTTACTTTGGCTGCTAATGACCACAGGTCAGTGAGAGCTTCAAAACATGCTGTTATCAGACTAAACAAACACACTGGGAAGTTACAACACCATTAATGACCAGCTACAACATGAGTGGACACTTGATCTAAAATGGCCTTGTTTATTTACATATTTACATGTAATGAGCAAATATATGGTGTAACGTAGTCCAAAAGCCGTTCAGATGCGATTACAAGTTGAAATATTCAAGTAAAAATGTCAGACTTTTAATTTACCCGTATGTCACACTGATGTGAGAGATGACCTGCCACGCTAAAATGACATTTTAACCCAGATAATTGTAGACACTGATGATAAAGAGCTAAATGAGATGACAGCTATTATTATCATTTATATTTAACTGTTACCTGTGTTCTACTATGAGAACATATGATGGCTCTCCATTTAAAGCTATTTTTCATGACTATAGAATATAAAGGGACTTTGCCATGTCTCTCCAGTGATGTAGCAGCTCTGATCTCCAGCAGATGTCAGTGTTGTAACATTTCCTGATACTAAACCTCGAAACATGAACTATTTCACACTTCTGAATGTCATTTAGATTAGATAACAAACTATCAATTCAGATATCTATGCTTAAATGCTGCTATACCTTCTCTCAGAACTGACTTAAACGGTCATGTTTAGATGACTTTGCACTAACAGGTCTCACGTTTATTTGTAATGCTTGTATGAAGTAACTAGAAAGTGTCAATATCCATTGATTTCCAAACCCTCATTCTTAGAAGAAAAGGTTCTATATAGAACCTTAAAAGGTTCTATAGGCACTACGTATTTGGAACCCCTAAAAGGTTCTACACTCTTAGAAAAAAAGGGTTCATAGGGGTTCTATATAGAACCATAGGGTTCTTTACTCAACTCCAAAGAACCTTTTATGCTAAAAAGGTTCTATAATGACAAGAAACAACCCTTTTGGCACAAAGGTTCTTTAGGCTATTATTTGACAAAACAAAATTAATGAATGAACCCCTAAATGAACCCCTTTTGATTGAACCCTTAAAAAGGGTTCTGTGTAGAACCTTTTAGGGGTTCCAAATACGAAGCGCCTATAGAACCTTTTAAGGTTCTATATAGAACCTTTTCTTCTAAGAGTGCTCACTAACATTTTCGCTTGGAAAGTGTATATATTTTTAATCATAAATGTTACTTGGTTAGATATGGTATCACAATTCATGTTCCGTCTTACCGCAAGCGTTCAAATTTGGGCCACTTTATACTCTTAATAATAAAGGTTGTTTATTGGCATCCATGGTTCCATTAAAAACTTTAACATCCATGGAAGAACAAAATGTTCTTTAGTTTATTCAAATGTCATTCAGTTCTTAGTAAAGAAAGGATCTTTAACTGTTGGCTGAATGGCTCTTCTGTTGCATCACCGTGAAAACCCCGTATACAAATGCATAAGGATGACTTTTTACTGAAATGAGTTTACAGCGAGTCACACAAGCAGTTTCTTTGTTTATTGGGACACAATAAAGCTGAATTTGAGTCACAGGTTACAGTGTGTGATTCTCTCACATCAGCGTTAGTGTGGCAGGAGCAATGAACATCTGCAAACATCTGGATCAACATTTCTGTCGGAAAGTGGCTTGAATCTCTTGTTATCATATACAAGTATATTACATTCAGTTTGTAAAAAAAAAAAAAAAAAAAAAAAAAGGGGAATGTATAAGCACCGTTCATGGTGGTACACTGGCACATCGACATGTAACTGCTAAAACATAATTATACCAGTGTTGCTCTTCACTAAAGATGTGGAGACTTCTAGCTGACTGACTAAAGCACTTACCTTAATTAAGCACATAATGACATCTTTTGGTTAGCCTGTGTACAATCACATTCTGAACAGTTTAGCTTCATATTTCTCCACAAAATCAAAAGAGAAATACTAGATTCTGTTTTGCATAAAACAAACAAAGACTGTTTTTGCATTGCAACATTATTTTCAAGACAAATTAACATTATTGTAATGCAAAATAAAAATTGAGGTTGAGAACTCGGCAAAACATATACTTGATTGTCATAAAAATAATGTCACAATTCAAAAAATCGTAATAATCTTCATTTTATTTATGGAAAATCTAGCATCTTTTTTTTCACTTTTGATTTTGGAGCTTAATATGTTTATCAGCTGCTAATAATAATTCATCTTGAATCTGTCACAATTGGCATGTTAACGATTACATAGTTACCTGATGTTAATTAACAATATCATCTTGCATTTTATTCATACATTTTTTTTAGATTTAAACAATTAGTATAATTTCTCCCTGGTTCAAGTAGGATGTGAAAATTATGCATTTCAAGTGAAATTAAATGATTTATTTGAGGAACAAACCGTTGTGTTTACGTATGTGGTAATTTTCAGTATATTGCAGAGTGGATATTTCAACTGAATAATGGTATACACAGTTTTACACAACAGAATAACAATTAGACAACCAAAACTTCATCTTTAGCGTACATATTTATAATGCTCAAAGTAGATCTAAAATATACTTTAATTTATCATAAAACACATCTGCATATCAGGAATTAAATCTCAAGGGATAAACTTGACAACAAACATTGAAACGAACACAAAAGTTGCCTTCATTTGTAGAATCTTTATGGTAATGGTTAAACCTGAAATGGATTATGGGTACTGTAGTTTCATCTGAGCGCTCGTGTGAGAAAGGCATCCCATCATGCCTCCTCTGCGGTGTAAATACGGTACATGAACGTGACAATCACCGCGGCGACCGCAGGAATCAACCAGTTTGACCACCAGCTGGAACAAGAGATGAAACAGAAGATTAGGAACAAAGCACTTGGTAATTAGCTTGAATTATTAACCGGATACTTGCTGTTTCTGAACTACAATGGAAAGTGAAATGGACTTGGACAATGGACTCAGAAGAACATGATCCCTTATACAAGGAAAAAAAGCTGTGGTGTGTAACGAGAAATCTGGATTTCTTAGAAATATCTAAACCCTCAGATATTCTGCTGCGTTCACACCAAACGCGAATAGAGCGTCTGGCGTGAGTGATTTCAATGTTAAGTCAATGTAAAGACGTGTTTACGCGCGCCTGGAGGTCCTGGGGCGCGAATGAGGCGTTTAGCGCGGCGCAGTAGAATTTTTTTAACTTTGGCGTCAATTTGCGCCGCGTTAACCAATCAGGAGCCTGCTTCCTGCTGTCACATGGTGAAGTGACGTGATAAACAGGGGCAGGCCCGCTTTTCAGTTTATAATGTCATTTTAAATGTTTGGCCTCAATAACTTATTTTATATGTTTGGCCTCAATAACTTATTTTATATGTTTGGCCTCAATAACTTATTTTATATGTTTGGCCTCAATAACTTATTTTATATGTTTGGCCTCAATAAATTATTTTATATGTTTGGCCTCAATAAATTATTTTGTAATATGACTAAATGCCCACATGAA
This sequence comes from Phoxinus phoxinus, assembly GCF_949152265.1. Classification (NCBI taxonomy): domain Eukaryota; kingdom Metazoa; phylum Chordata; class Actinopteri; order Cypriniformes; family Leuciscidae; genus Phoxinus; species Phoxinus phoxinus. The sequence continues at coordinate 24,422,477 of NC_136899.1, read as the reverse complement.
AGAAGGAATGACATTGTTCAGCTATATGTTAACTAACACTTGCAGTCATACATTTCTGAATGAGCTGAAGAAAAACTCACATAATTAAAGAAGTCGTTTGACATTCATGCATTTTAACTTATATGTTTCATATAATATAACCGAAGCTATAGATTGTGAAATTAAACATTTCTCGTTTACCAGCGGCAAACGTCAGGAGGACTAGCCAAGGGCTGTTCCTGGCGGGTTACATGAGCGCTGAGCTCACAACTCCGAAACGTCAGATCAAAATTTTTAAATAGGCGCTATCTTTATAAATGAACCACAGATTTGAGCTTTAAACAACTACATTCTCGACTGAACAACTCTTAAAACTACATTTCGTGACACAATAACAGTAGTATTTAAAAATTTCGCGGCCTTTCTTGCCCCTCCCACATGCAGTAGGTTTCGCCTCGGATGCACGTCAATTTCGTCTTTGGACGCGCGAATGCATTCAAAATGTTCAAGCGTCAAACTAGACGCGATAGACACAAATTTGACGCTCTATTCGCGTTTGGTGTGAACGCAGCATTAGGCATGTTTGCGCATAAATGTAAACGTACCTTGTTGTTTCTTGTACGGTTGTTACAAGCGATTCCTGTTAAACAGAAAACCAAATGCATTTTTAGGTGGTTCTACCAAATGTGAGACAAAAACAGTGAAAGGCAGTGCTGTGTTTGTATGTTAAAACCAGGAACACGGAGAGAAAATATGATCTGAAGAATGCTTTACGTACGGGTGGTTTGGCAATCTTGTCCCGGTCATCCTGAGAGGAAAGCAGAGGAGAGGCATGATTAACAAATATACAGTTTTTTCGCATTTAATTGACAAAGCAAAATTAATTAGCATTAAATAGGTCTTAACATTAGGTAAATACAACCTCAGATAAACAACGACACATGACATGTTACACCGTGATTTAAAAAAAACAAATAAAATAAAAAACAGCCAAAATGGAGAAGCCGTGTGTGATAAACTAAGTACATCTTATGATTTAATTGCTTGTAGAACGACCTTTAGCAGCAATAAGCATTTTCTGTTTGACTTTATAAGTCTCTCACATCGTTGTGGAGGAATTATGCTTCAGTTCATTGAGGTTTGAGAGCATCCCAGTTCTCTTAAAGGTCCAATATTGTCAAAACTGAAATGTCCTGGCTTTTTCCATGATAACAGAAGACTAGCGGCTATGACACTACCATATAAGTTTTAAAACAGTCAATCCACAATGCCAGAACTACTCAGTCACCGCCTTCAGTCACCATCCCCACCAATGGTGGGTCACTCAGAAAACAACAGGCCAATCAGAAGAGAGGCTCATGAATATTAAGTAGACCGGCCAAAATCGACCTGAGAAAGGAGCTGTGAATATATATATTGAGATGTTTTTTGGCACTACTTATACCGTAAATATATATTCTTAAAGGTGCTGTATGGAGTTTTCAGCGGCATCTAGTATTTATAAGTCTCTCACATTGTTGTGGAGGAATTATGCTTCAGTTCATTGAGGTTTGAGAGCATCACAGTTCTCTTATAGGTCTCATATTGTCAAAACTGAAATTTCCTGGCTTTTTCCACGATAACAGAGGTCTAGCGGCTATGACACTACAATATAAGTTTTAAAACAGTCAATCCACAATGCCAGAACTACTCAGTCACCACCTTCAGTCACCATCCCCACCAATGGTGGGTCACTCAGAAAACAACAGGCCAATCAGAAGAGAGGCTCATGAATATTAAGTAGACCGGCCAAAATCGACCTGTTCTTGGCAGTTTTGGTACTTATACCGCAAATATATATTCTTAAGGACATCAAAACCTAAAATAAAACTTCAGAAAGGTGTACAATATGGGATCTTTAAGGTATTGTCGCAATATTCCCGTCGAGTTGAGGTCTGGACTTTGACTGGGCCGGTGCAACACCGTGATTCTTCTCTATTTCAGACATTCTGGTGTAAATTTGCTGGTGTGCTTCGGATAACTGTCCTGGTTTCAGCCGAGCTTCAGCTGTCGGACAGATCGGCTTCACATTTGTCTTCTGAGTTTGTGTTTGACTCTGACTGAAGGTGCCGGGTCCTGTGACTGCAAAACAATCCTCAGCCCTCCGCCAGTGCTGGACAGCTGCTATGAGGCGTTTGTGCTGATATTCTGAGTTTAGTTTTCTGTGCATTATGGCCAAACATCTCCACTTTGGTCTCGTCTGTTCAATGGACATTGTTCCAGAAGTCTTGAGGTTTGTTCAGAAGCAACTGTTCAAACCAAGGGGGTAATCCCCCCGCCGGAAACTGAAGCCCCCCCCGGGCCACCATTGTAGCAGAACATCACCGGCTGTTAGCATCCCATTGACTCCCATTCATATTGGCGTCACTTTGACAGCAAATAACTTTACATCTGAGGCGTCCAAAGACTCCATTTGTCTATTATTTATTTCTAAAGAAACACGACAATGTATAAAAGGCTCCATTACTTTGTATCTTACGTTATGGCCCCGTAGAAGCAGTTTTTGTAAAAATAGGCTAACGATTGCATCATAACCACGCGACTCTCTGTCGTACAGTCGAGAAATTACCGTATAGACCGGCGGAGAAGCTCGCAGGCAATCGGGGGGACGTGGAGTCAAGGGAGAAGCCCATAGAGAGTGATAAAGTTGCTCCTGCTGCTAGCTCATGGACAGCTAATGCTCACGCTCTCCGTCTGTGCGAGATTCGGAAGGGAATGATTCAGATTTCTCTCGGCACAGCGACTAGAAGACTCACGTCACATCTACGTCACCAAGCTCAGTGTGAGCCTGCGCAGTTTGCCTGGCCATCAGGAAGTGATGCTTCTAATGGGCTTCACTTTTCTCTGTTGAAATCTATGGGGTCGCTGTGTCCATCTTATATACTGTCTATGGTTCAAAGCTAAGCCGTGCTGCCATGTTCTTTTCAGAGAGAAGAAGCTTTCTCCTGGCAACCCTTCCAAACATGCCATACCAGTCCCGTCTCTTTCTAATTGTACATGAACATTAACATGTAACATCTCTCTGAGGCCTGTCGAGTCTGAGATGCAGCTCTCGGGTTTCTTGCAGTTTCTCTGAGCATTGCACAGTCTGACCTCAGGGTGAATGGACAGTTTTCCACTTGTGAATAATCTTCCTCACTGTATGATGGACTTCAGTTCGATTGGAAAATACCTTGTAACTCTTCCCAGATTGATGGGCAGGAACAGTTGCTTCTCTAAGATCACTGCTGATGTCTTTCCTCCTTGGTATTGTGTTACACACACCTGAATGCTTCAGACCAGCAAACTGACGAAACTTCTGCTTTTATAGAGTTGGTCACGCTTGCTGATGATCAATTAACCAAAGACGTTTGATTAGCAGAGCCTGACTGATACTAAACCTCTTCATTCCTATGAAAGCAGTAAGTGTGTACTTGGTTTGTCACACATGATGGCTTCTCCATTGTGGCCTAGTTTTTGTTAAACAATGACACACTGTAATATGTCAAGTGTTGTTGTTCATCTGAGGTTGTATTTACCCTATTTGCCAATGACCAGATCATATTTTTTACTATGTCCTGACATGTAAAACCATATAATTCATATAATTTTTCAAATGACATTCTACTGTTCAAATATGTTGGTAAGATTTTGTTAATGTTTTTTTTTAAAGAAGTCTCTTTTGCTCTAAGGCTGCAATAATTTGATCAAAAATACAGTAAATATTGTGAAATATATTACAATGTAAAACAACTGTTTTCTATTTGAATGTTTTAAATTTGTGATTGTTTTCCTGTGATCAAAGCTGAAAATTATTTGTTATTATGAATCAAAATACCTCACCACAGTTCTATAAATGTAATTCTTTTAAATTCTTCTTCTTTAAAATGTAATTACAATTCTGCATGCAGTTTGCTATCTCACATCCAATTCGAATTTAAAATGAATTTCTGCAAGGTGCACAACTCCGCTCCATTCCTCCCTGATAGTATCTTTGGCTGAATCCAGCAGCATTACCGGTCCGTCAAGAGGAATAAAACTGGATTCCAGGTTATTGATAGTATCTCAAGCCCCGGGAGGTCTATGAAAACATCTCAGATTTCGTTAGATACAACTATGAATCAACAGACTTTTCATGGAACATTCCCAAATATCTCAGGGGGATTGGGAAGTTTGTGACTTTGGTTGTATTTTTGGATATTTATACATATTTGTAAATCGCATAGTTTACAATTGGCATCTATTGGTGTGATGCAATCCCTTCACTGAAACTATAAATCATTAATGATTATTCATGTCTTTGTGTGCCAGACTGCCAGTGCTGCTGATGGTTGCAAAGCAACAGATGCAAAACAGACTTTGAAAAAACATGCAGGGTACAGTTTAAAATGACAGCCCTCAAGAGCTAAATCGAAGCTTGTATCCGACGCAGAATAAAAAAAATTTAAAAGATAATTGTGACTTTTTCTCAAAATTGAAAGTTTGTGTCTCGCAAGTCGCAATTATGACCTTTTTTATCCGAATTGTGAGATATAATCTTTTAATATAAAGTCTGACTTTGAATTGTTTGTTTGTCTCATAAGTCTGACTTTTTATCTCAGATTTGCAAGTTTATGTCTAAGTCTGACTTTGAAATGTTTGTTTGTCTCATAAGTCTGACTTTTTATCTCAGATTTGCAAGTTTATGTCTAAGTCTGACTTTGAAATGTTTGTTTGTCTCATAAGTCTGACTTTTTATCTCATAATTGCGAGTTTGTATCTTATAAGTCTGACTTTTTATCTCAGAATTCCGAGTTTATGTCTAAGCCTGACTTTGAGATGTTTGTTTGTCTCATAAGTCTGACTTTTTATCTTAGATTTGCAAGTTTATGTCTAAGTCTGACTTTGAAATGTTTGTTTGTCTCATAAGTCTGACTTTTTATCTTAGATTTGCAAGTTTATGTCTAAGTCTGACTTTGAAATGTTTGTTTGTCTCATAAGTCTGACTTTTTATCTCAGATTTGAAAGTTTATGTCTAAGTCTGACTTTGAAATGTTTGTTTGTCTCATAAGTCTGACTTTTTATCTCAGATTTGCAAGTTTATGTCTAAGTCTGACTTTGAAATGTTTGTTTGTCTCATAAGTCTGACTTTTTATCTTAGATTTGCAAGTTTATGTCTAAGTCTGACTTTGAAATGTTTGTTTGTCTCATAAGTCTGACTTTTTATCTCATAATTGCGAGTTTGTATCTTATAAGTCTGACTTTTTATCTCAGAATTCCGAGTTTATGTCTAAGTCTGACTTTGAAATGTTTGTTTGTCTCATAAGTCTGACTTTTTATCTCAGAAATGCATGTTTATATCTAAGTCTGACTTTGAATTGTTAGTTTCTCATAAGTCTGACTTTTTATCTCAGAATTCCGAGTTTATGTCTAAGTCTGACTTTGAAATGTTTGTTTGTCTCATAAGTCTGACTTTTTATCTCAGAAATGCATGTTTATATCTAAGTCTGACTTTGAATTGTTAGTTTCTCATAAGTCTGACTTTTTATCTCATAATTGCGAGTTTGTATCTTATAAGTCTGACTTTTTATCTCAGAATTCCGAGTTTATGTCTAAGCCTGACTTTGAGATGTTTGTTTGTCTCATAAGTCTGACTTTTTATCTTAGATTTGCAAGTTTATGTCTAAGTCTGACTTTGAAATGTTTGTTTGTCTCATAAGTCTGACTTTTTATCTTAGATTTGCAAGTTTATGTCTAAGTCTGACTTTGAAATGTTTGTTTGTCTCATAAGTCTGACTTTTTATCTCAGATTTGAAAGTTTATGTCTAAGTCTGACTTTGAAATGTTTGTTTGTCTCATAAGTCTGACTTTTTATCTCAGATTTGCAAGTTTATGTCTAAGTCTGACTTTGAAATGTTTGTTTGTCTCATAAGTCTGACTTTTTATCTTAGATTTGCAAGTTTATGTCTAAGTCTGACTTTGAAATGTTTGTTTGTCTCATAAGTCTGACTTTTTATCTCAGAATTCCGAGTTTATGTCTAAGTCTGACTTTGAAATGTTTGTTTGTCTCATAAGTCTGACTTTTTATCTCAGAAATGCATGTTTATATCTAAGTCTGACTTTGAATTGTTAGTTTCTCATAAGTCTGACTTTTTATCTCAGAATTCCGAGTTTATGTCTAAGTCTGACTTTGAAATGTTTGTTTGTCTCATAAGTCTGACTTTTTATCTCAGAAATGCATGTTTATATCTAAGTCTGACTTTGAATTGTTAGTTTCTCATAAGTCTGACTTTTTATCTCATAATTGCGAGTTTGTATCTTATAAGTCTGACTTTTTATCTCAGAATTCCGAGTTTATGTCTAAGCCTGACTTTGAGATGTTTGTTTGTCTCATAAGTCTGACTTTTTATCTTAGATTTGCAAGTTTATGTCTAAGTCTGACTTTGAAATGTTTGTTTGTCTCATAAGTCTGACTTTTTATCTTAGATTTGCAAGTTTATGTCTAAGTCTGACTTTGAAATGTTTGTTTGTCTCATAAGTCTGACTTTTTATCTTAGATTTGCAAGTTTATGTCTAAGTCTGACTTTGAAATGTTTGTTTGTCTCATAAGTCTGACTTTTTATCTTAGATTTGCAAGTTTATGTCTAAGTCTGACTTTGAAATGTTTGTTTGTCTCATAAGTCTGACTTTTTATCTCAGATTTGAAAGTTTATGTCTAAGTCTGACTTTGAAATGTTTGTTTGTCTCATAAGTCTGACTTTTTATCTCAGATTTGCAAGTTTATGTCTAAGTCTGACTTTGAAATGTTTGTTTGTCTCATAAGTCTGACTTTTTATCTTAGATTTGCAAGTTTATGTCTAAGTCTGACTTTGAAATGTTTGTTTGTCTCATAAGTCTGACTTTTTATCTCAGAATTCCGAGTTTATGTCTAAGTCTGACTTTGAAATGTTTGTTTGTCTCATAAGTCTGACTTTTTATCTCAGAAATGCATGTTTATATCTAAGTCTGACTTTGAATTGTTAGTTTCTCATAAGTCTGACTTTTTATCTCAGAATTCCGAGTTTATGTCTAAGTCTGACTTTGAAATGTTTGTTTGTCTCATAAGTCTGACTTTTTATCTCAGAAATGCATGTTTAAATCTAAGTCTGACTTTGAATTGTTAGTTTCTCATAAGTCTGACTTTTTATCTCAGAATTTCGAGTTTATGTTGTAAGTCTGACTTTTTATCTCAGAATTGCGAGATATAAACGTGTAATTCTGAGAAAAAAGATCTATAAAGTTTATATCTCAGAATACTGAGAATAAAAGTGTTGTGAGATAAAAAAGTCGCAGTTACCTTTTAATTTTTATTTATTTATTCTGTGGCAGAAACAAGCTTCCATATAACCTCATTCAGAGCTGCACCATCAAGGCTGTGAGGGATAAACTTACCAATTTTTCAATGGCATCCGCTGTAAAAAGCTCCACAGCTCATATTGTCAGGAGTTTTTTGTTTACTGAAATCTCTTGGAAAGATATTTTTTGCAGTGTTTCGTCAGCAGAACAATACAAAAACACATTGAATTAACAGTACAACCCACTGAAGAGATGCGTGTCTATCCCTCAAAGCCTCGATTTCATTTACTTTAAAAAATCTGAGATCTGCTGTGGGATTATCTAGCCTTTCAGTTTTTCTTGATTTACTTTTGATAAGAAATTATTAAAATATTTCAATATTGAACTACTTTTTTTAATATTTCTGGAAATAGAGTATTCACAAAAGCAGAAATGACAGAAAGCACACAAGGTCTTCTTCACACTAATGCTCAACAATAGTCCTGATGTCTGGTGGACTCACTGGATGCAGTTCTCCTATGAGCATAGAAGTGGCCATCTCGCGTGCATCCGTCGAGTGGCCGACGTCTTCGAAGCTCTCGGTGGCGTCTCCACCCGCTTGCTCTCGCAGCACCTCCTCTCCTCCGGGGTGCTGTGGACATCAGCAAATACATCAGATCATCCAGATCAAACTCCAAAACAAAGCCCTAGAAATCCCTTTTGAACTTGTTTGCTCTTTTAAAATGGTTCCCTAGAAAGTTATCAGTTGATTTAAGTGTCATCAGTGCACAAGAGTCATGCATCCATTCGATAAGGGGTCGACCGATTGATAGTTTTTGCAGATTAACGAGTGCGACCTCTAGAGGTGAAATGAAAACTGACGCCTCATGGAGTGTTTAAACTGAGCAGGCATTTCAGATACAGATTTAAAACAGACAATGAAACAGTGTATACTACATTTCATGTTTTCATATCATTATAAAGTAATTCATTTGTTGACTAGATGCTGCATTAGTGGAGAACAGCAGTGTGACACACGCAAGTGTTACCATCTATTTGCATTAGTTTTTATCCAGCTGATCGCTTTTATGCATTCGTTATGCAGTGACATAAAGCAAACGGTATCGTCATGCAGCCGATAGGGCTGTAAACCTAATCGAATCCAAAATAAAAGTTTGTGTTTACATAATATGTGTGTGTATTGTGTATAATTATTTTGTATATATAAATACACACATGCAAGTATATATTTGAGAAATATATGCATGTATATACTGCATATATATTTTTATATTATATATAAATATAACTATTTTATATATAAATAAAAAAATGTCTTAAATATATATGCATGTGTGTGTATTTATCTATACAAAATAATTATACACAATGCACACACATATATTATGTAAACACAAACTTTTATTTAGGATTTTTTTTCCCGTCACTGTAATACATATTTTGTTATTTTGATTAGATAATCATCAAGTGTTCAAGTGAAGCAAATAAAGTGAGAGTATACATGTCTAATTTAAATGATATGGCCTTTGTGTAGATATTTAAAGATGGCCATCTATAAGCATGACTGTTTGGATTTATATGAAATGCTAACACTTTACAATAAGATTCTAATTGTTACATTAACTAAGGTTAATACAAGTATAGGTCATTGTTAATTAATTTCAAAATTGACTAATACATTTTTAAGTTTTTTCTTTTAACATAATGCACTATGAACTGACATGAATGATCAAGGTAAAATTAATATTTTTATTTTTTTTAAAGTTTCATGGTTCAGTGCTGTTTTTTTAATTTTAGTTATAAAGTTCTGCACTAGTTTATGTGTTATGTTTCTTTTCATTCAGTATCTATTTTAAAAACTATTGGTTGATAAATCCTTATCGGCCAGTATGGGCAAACCTAGTATCATTATCGGTCAAATCCATTATCGGGCGACCTCTATCCTTATGTGCACTTTTAGACCTAGCATGAGAACATTTTTTTTTTTAGAATAGGTGGTTCTCTAGATCTAGATAATGATAGAAATAGAAAATAGGGAAAGATGTGAAATGTTAGAGTGGTTATCTGATAAATTACAGCAAGTTAGAGTGTGGTGCAACTACAGCTTTTCTGCATACAAATCTGACCACCAAAAGCAAATAACAGTGCATTTGATTGTTTAGCGAGATATATTAGTTACTGCACTAATGCCAATTTCACACCAAACACATTTGGCAACTATTGTAATTAAATCTATTGAGAGCACTTGGAAAAGGTCACTCCATTCAGTACTCACTTTAAGCGGTGTAAACTTTTGTACTGGACGTTTTGAGCTGACTTTTTCATTGCATCCATTTATTAACATTATGCATTGTAATGCACATATATTTTATTTATATTATGCATTACACAATTCCAATTCAACGGATCTATGTTTATACAATGCAATACACGTAATGCATGCATTACAACATTCCCAAACAATGCCATAATGGAAATGTTAGCCTTGTGTTTGGCACCAAACAGAACATTTGACTCTCTATTTTAAAAACTCACCTCCTCGAGAAACTTTGTGACGTCGTACACTTTATTATGAATGATAATCCATGTGCTTTTAAAAGAGTTCCGTTCCTCCACCTCTGACAAGCGATAATATTTAACACCCTTTTCGTCTGTTCCGTTGTTTTCCATTGGTTTGTTTAAATGTGTGTTATTTGTTCAGAAACTTTCCTAAGTTCCCCTACGAATCGTTCACTTCACCTACTTCAAAACTGGACCTACTACCAACAACAATTGTATTTCCCAACTCGCAAGGCAACGCCCATTCCGCTTAAGGCGAAATCTGATTGGATGTTATCATGCCTGGGTTGCCCAGCGTGTCTGTTTTGATTGGACCAAGGGCTGTCAATCAACTCATTGGGTCATAGGTTTCGGCGAAGCACACGAAGTAACTCGGCTGAAGTTCACGAAAGTTCACGAGAGCGCAGTTCTCACGCAATACGGAAACGTTGCAGTTTATCGCCATCACGTTAATCTAGTGATGTCCGTTAGTCACGATAATTTAAGTGGGTTGGCCTTAACGCTGTTTGAGGCGCCAGTTGTTGATGTCGTTTAGGTTTTTCTGTCAGATAAGTGTGTGTGTTCTCTTAAAACACTGGCACGCGAGCCTTTAGTGTCTCCTCGCTCTTGCCGCCAAAAGCTTGCGCCGTTTTACCTCAACATATTTGTATAACCTCACTGAGGTAAAAAGTTATCTTTCTTTCTTTCTTTCTTTCTTTCTTTCTTTCTTTCTTTCTTTCTTTCTTTCTTTCTTTCTTTCTTTCTTTCTTTCTTTCTTTCTTTCTTTCTAAGTCAACTGTTTATTGGAGTTTTGTAATTTCTCATTCCTCTTTGGACCAAAATAGTCTCTGATTAACCTATAATAGCTAATTTTGGTCACAGATTAGTGACCGTGTTAGTTTGGCCAATTTAACCCTCACGATTTCCCTTTCAGAATGAGTGGAAGTAGGACACAGTCTTTGTTTTTCCTCAGTCTTCCGGACCTGAGGAATTTATGTTGTGTTAATCTGTTCTTCCCGACAAGTTACGATGAAGGGGAGTTGAGAAACAAACAATTGAAAACCTGCAGGTGAAAAGACAAATATTATATTTTAAAATAGGAGTTACTGCTAGAAGTGTGCTCATTTTAAGACCATGTTTTTTGAAGACCAAGGTTTTTCCACATAACGTTACATTTATAATATCTTGATAGATTATCTTTAACTTGTGATTTAATGCATATTAATGAATAATTATAAATGATTTTTCCATGCACATCATTTTTTTTAATGCTTCCCCTCCCTCTTGCAGCAACATCTCTTCTCTGATGACGTGTTTACTGGCGTGAGGGCGGGGCAACCTGTCACTCACATAAGATCCACCAATAGCAAATCACAACCATCCAATAGAGAGTCCCGCCCCTCCGCTTCCGGCTCATCGGAAAAAATATGTATGGTAGTCAATTGCGAGAGACAACTTATCTTTTTATTCCGTCCGAACTGTGCCCTGAATTACACATATGATGTTTGTCAATTTAAAAGATAATTATGAAAGTCAAGAAAGTCACAGTTTGTCATAAAACAGAAGAGTAACGTTTAGTTTTTTGTGAAAATCGCTCAATGAACTACATCTCTCGTCTCGCACTATACGTCACCGTTGCTCGTGTGTGTGCAGTCTGGTACAAAACACTCAGGCATCAAAGCGTAACGTTGCGATTATAACGTAAGACTATAGAAAACATGACAGACGTTAGCTTCAGTAAAGTTAGCTTCAGTAGAGTTAGCTTCAGTAGAGTTGGCTTCAGTAGAGTTAGCTTCAGTAGAGTTAGCTTCAGTAGAGTTAGCTTCAGTAGAGTTAGCTTCAGTAGAGTTAGCTTCAGTAGAGTTAGCTTCAGTAGAGTTAGCTTCAGTAGAGTTAGCTTCAGTAGAGTTAGCTTCAGTCATTGAGAGTAAAGGTATGACGTCATATGTGCGGGTTTGTAGTCTTTGTAATGACGTATTTTCACAGTCTTATACCTCAACAGTTTTACATCAAACTGCGACTTTCTTGACTTTAAAATGTATCTTTTAAATTGACAAACATCATATGTGTAATTCAGGACACAATTCAAACGAGATCAAAATATTTGTTTTCTCTCGCCATTTACCACCATACAATATTTTTCCGAAATAAGGTCCCATTGTAGCCTGGGAAAACCCAGACCACTTCCGGCAAATTTAGATTTGCTCTGCAAGTGGGTCTGGCAAAGAGCCCATTGAAACCCATTTCCAATCCGCCGAAATCGCGGCACCAATCAGAAACGTTTTACACGATGACGACAGAGCAGAGACGGTGACGCAGATTTTGTACATTACAGAGATGGATGCCGCCGTGGAACATCACAACATCACTCGTTCGAATCAGCTATCGCGTCTGTTTCAAGCGATTTAAAATTGTCATTTTCGTTAACACAAACAGAGAATTGCTGAGAGTCTCGAGATGTTTCTCCGTCGCTCTGCATACGTCATGTCATTCATCGCTCTGATTGGTTTTAGATCTATCCGACGTCCGTTGGTGACGCCCCTGTGGAAATGAATTGTCTATGGAGCTTTGCCAGATCCTAACTCAGTTACAACTGAGAGTGGTCTGGGTTTTCCCAGGCTAGTCCCATTGTGCACCGGAAGGGGAGGGACTTAGGCTCTCTATGGACAAAATCAAGTTGTGCCTTACATTTGTTCTTTTTCGAAAATCAGTTTCACTTGGAAAATCTATATACACAATAGAAAAGAAAAGATTATCACAACTTCCATTTCATGCCAACTTTATGGAAATCTAGTGTGTTGACTACAGTCAAAACTGTATTTTTTGACATATAAGACATATTCTCTATTTTTAAAGACCCCTGGTTGTTTCCTATGATGGAAGTGCTTTATATTTCATTATTTTGACCTTGGAAGTGTCAAATTAACCAGAACGGCATCAATCACAGATATTGCATGCTCACTAAAGTCTTTTTTTGTCCTTCTCTTTCAGGGAGCTTGTTCTCTTGCATTCAGACGTTGTTGCCTCACCTCTGTTAGGCTTTTGTGGGGGCATCACTGTTATAATGACTGTAAGTATTATATATTGTGTGTGTGTGATATCAATTATGATTTACAATCAGCTTTAAACTAAAATATATATGTAAATAACCTACATTTAGTCCTTAGAGAGGATAAGTAGCTGCTATAAACAATGGATGGATAACTATTAATTTTCAAATTGAATTTCTGTTTCAATTGCATTTTGTTGTTGAGAAAAAAATAGAGTACGTCATACAGGAGAGCGAGATAACATACATGCATATTTGTAGTATCCTATACAACAAATATAGACTTTTAATATAGACTATATTATATAGGAGACCTGTAGGGCAAAACATCCATAAAACTGCAGCATAAGCCTGTCAATTTTACATCTGTTTCAAGCCACAAATATTTTAATCACCTCCCAAAAGAAGGCAAATAAAAATGTGAACAAAATGCAAGTTTTGGGCACTTGTGATCCATATGCAGCACCTGCTGCAGTATTTAAAACTGTAAAAACAGCAGGACCTACTAAAACAGTGGTGTTAAAAGACCAAATTCAACTTTATTAATGATGCACACTAAATGCAGATGAACTGGGGCCTCATTTATAAAACTGTGCGTAGGATCCTTACTAAAAGTGTACGTGCGCCCGAAAGCCAAAAATGGCGTGCGCAAAAAAATATTCAGACTTATAAAACCGTGCGTACGCCAGAACCTGCGCAGAATTCACTTTATAAATCCCACTCAGCGGAAGATTGTGCGCACATGCGTATCCTCCCCGAAATAACCATATATGGAGCTTACAACGCCTAGTTTTACTATGCATATCCTCATCTGCATATCATTTGCATATGATTATTCATCCACGTGATAACATGTTTAACGGTACAAGACATTAGGAAAATATGACATACGGATGTGCCGTCACATTACATTAATACAAATAATTTACCGCTAGTAGCCTATATCTTTGCCTTGTTTTTGAATAAATAAATCAAATAGTGTACAATGCATTTCAGAGAAAGTTTTTCTCAATCTTTTCCACTGGCCAAATAGTATTTTTAATTGATTTATATTTTTAATGGAAACAGATAAAGACCTTGTTGTGCATTATATTTGCACAATCTGCTATTATCATGATAAGCATTAGCCTATCTCTGTAGCTAAAACATTAAAACACAGCATGCCAAAGGAAAAGTGTTCAAAAGCATCGCATGCACAACAAATATGTATAGGCTATTCATTGAATAGGCTATATATATTTTTAACTTTTCAGTAAATGTCATGAAGTTTAAGTGTTTAACTCCATTAATGAGCATATTTAATCTAAATGTTTATATAGTAAAACATAGTTTAAATTATATTTTATTTAAACTGTTATTTTGAATGTGAATATGCACTGTAGCCTATTTATGATTAGGACTCATAATGAAGATTTACAGTTTTACTTCATCTGCCGTTAGAAATGCGTCAGTTTCACTAAACGGCCCAACGCGCTCGCTGGCGCGGACATTTAAGATGTGGATATTTGTTTTAAGTGATAGACTTGGTGAGTGAAATTATATTTGTAGCTATTATCTTTCTGTATATGTATAATTTTATTTCGATTTTCTGTCTAAAAGTGACCAAAAAGACATTTAACTCCAGCTCCCCATTGGTGTCGCCAAACTGCTCTGTCTCCAAAATGTGCGTATGCATGGGTCAGAGTTTGCGTGGAGGTGCGCATATTTTCACGTCAAGTTTTTCTTTATAAATCCCACCTTTTGCGCAGGAACTGGCGTACGCATGTTTTCAGCCCCGTTTTGTGCATACGCAAGCTTTATAAATGAGGCCCCTGGTGAGCCCAGAATATGATGTGGAAGTGGAAACTGCATTGTATAAAACTCCAGGTTCACTTGCTCGCCTGTACATATACATCATTAATAAGGTGTAAATAATTTTTTTTTTCTATATATATATATATATATATATCACAGTCTTACAACATCAGTACAAACCTAGTAAAATTGACAGGCTGGCAATGAAGAAAAGTCTTGTTTTGCCCTCCTGGTGTGCGTGAAAACAATGAATTACTAATTTTTACGCAAAGAAAAGATACAAGCAATCATCTGGAGTTTTTCAAAGTGTTACAAATGTTTTTAAATTAAAAGTTGTTACAATTTACATGTTCTGTAATTGCTGATGATAAATTATGAACAAGAAATCTGATAATTTGCAGTGTAGGCCTATTAGTATCAATTGCCCTAATAAAATCTGATTAGTGTATTTGGGTTGCTGTATACATCATATTTTGACATAATTTAATCTATATCAGACATTCCACAGGCTGAAGAAATATGTAATGTAGCATAACCATAATTCGACGTGTATCTCAATTGTATTCCTACTTGCATAGATGAATTAACCAATGCTCTTGCTCACAAAATGCAACTTTGTTTTTAATAAAATGTAACGTAATTATATACAGGGTTCCCGCGGGGTCTTAAAAAGTCTTAAAAAGTCTAAAATTCTGAACTTCAAATTTAAGGCCTTTAAACGTCTTAAAAACGGCCCGATTTTCATTCGAGGTCTTAAATTTAATTTAGTCAGGTCTTAAAAAGGTTTTACCCTCGTTCATTTCCTGAAATGCTGGCCACACAAAGTTATTACAAAGTAGCAAAAAAGTATCGAGTCGTAGCCTACAAAGCGGAGCTGTAGCAGGGGTCTCCGACACGGCGCTCGCGAGCTACCAGCAGCTCGTGGCCTGATTGGCAGTAGATACCAAAGAGGCTGTTCATATATTGCGTCTTTTGCGCGCTCAAGTTCGTTATTTCAAATTTAGGCGCGCGGCAAGCGCACTCATATTAGAAGCAATGCGGCCGTTTTTTCCAGGCGGAGCGAGATAAAAAAAAAAGCTCAACTTTTCAGAATTCTGCAAGCGCACCGCAGGTCGTGTGACAAGAACCAACCAATCCGCTTCACCCTTTCCGTAACAACATTGAAAGCTCAGTCAACATGAAGGATGGGGGCGCACCGTGCACCCAAACACTACAGGTGTTTTTCTCTTCTCCGTAAATAAATAATGGCTACAGCAAGTGTTTATCAGTGGTGGAAATCCATTAGCTAGCTACTGTCGTTGTGGAGAGCGCAGTGCATGGTTGCATAGCAACGACAGACGCAACGGGAAAATCAGACCAAATCTTACTATTAATAATAAAAAATAAGCTAATCTGCATTGTAAATGTCAGTAATTTATCTTTTTTTTTTGACACATTAATTCTATAAAAAAATATTTAAAGGCTGAAATACGTGAGGTTTATCTTTTTATAAAACCTTTTTTGTCAAAACTTTATTTGAACTTGTACATGTTATTAGATGACATGTTGCAAGACACTCTTTTAAAATCTAGCCATAATCTTTTATGTTATTATTTAAATTTTTATGTAAACAAAAAGTGCACATTGATGCTAATTTTATTTGTTATTTGCTGGTTATAGCGTCATGTAGGTCTTAAATTTAAATCTTTATGGTCTTAAAATGTCTTAAAAATGTCTTAAATTTGACTTACTGAAACCTGCAATAAAAACCCTGTATATATAATGATGATTTGAATTAATGCCATAACATACTGTATGAATAATTCCATGTCAGGCAAAACATTTATGATTTATATTGCTTTTCCTGTCAGTACGTGTTATTGCTCTTCTTTTTTCCTCAGTGTTCGTGATACGTGCATCACCTTTCGTGCATTTGCACCTGTCAGTGAAGTTTGTGGTGTTGCATGTGCGTGACTTCTCATGCGTGTGTGTGTGTGTGCGTGTGTGTGTGTGTCAGCTCAGCTCGTGCTAAGGCATGTCCCGTGCGAAGCCAAATATTTGAGGCACATTCCACACACTCTGTCATCTCCTTTCCTGTCCTGAACTAAGGCCAATTAAATCAGCACTTCACACTGTGTTAAACGCAGCCACCGAGATGCCGTACCCCTTCAGTCGTGCTTTGATTTGAATCTGATGCACATTTTAGAAAAGTTGTGAATGTGTTGTCAGACTTCAATGGGTACACTGGTGAATAATTGACTATGTTGTGCTTATGTAACTTCCATGGCATTTGTACTTGTGTAGCCAAAAGGGGAAAGATGACAAGCTTTGTTGCAATTCAACTCCACTGAATGAAGGTCTGAAGGAAGTTGTGTGTGCTTCTTATAAGTCCATGATCTCTAGCTTTGGTCCTGATGTACATGAACGTGGTAGTTTTGTTTAACTGTCCAGTCTGATTGTCCCCTGCACTTTGTCTTAGATTACATTTCACAAGAGAGGCATCATCCAGGCCTTTGCACAGAAACATGGTCTACAGGTTAGTTATAATATGTCTGTCTGTGTCTTGTTTGTTCAGACAAATCTCGAATGTTCATGTTTCATGAGTTCAGTCTGACCTTTATCCCAGACTGACACTATTTGTCTGTCCCGAACAGTGTCTTTACCTCAGAATATACTACTACCATTTATAATTTAAATGTTTTTCAAAGAAGTCTCTTCTGCTCACCAAGGCTGCATTTATTTGATATAAAATTGTGCAATGGTAATAATGTGAAATATTACTATTTAAAATACTGTTTTCCATGTGAATATATAGTAAAATAGTCTTCAGTGTCACATGATCCTTCAGAAATCAGTATAATATGATGATTTGCTGCTCAAGAAACATTTCTGATTATTATCAATGTTGAAATATTTTTGTGGAAACTGTGATAATTATTTTTTCAGGATTCTTTGATAAATAGAAAGTTAAAAAGAACAACATTAATTTGGAATATACACATATCAATGTCTGTCTTTACTGTCACGTTTGATAAATTTTCGTTGTGTCTTTGCTGAATAAAATGATTAACTTCTTTAAAGACAAAACAGAATTGTGAAGAATGACGATCTAGTCTGATGTAAATTTGTAAATTCTGATATGACTCTTCAGATTGACGTTGCATTTGCAAAACATCAGACCTGTATCTTAATTTTTGGACCGCATATGCAAGAATGAAAAAGACCAGATTTCATGTGGTTACAGTATAACAGTCACAGAGTGACATGTGAACAAAAAAACAAAAATACATCAGATTTGGTCCACTTTTGCCTGCAGTGTGACCCTAGCCTTTGTGCTACTAATAGTCTCTCTTTTTTCGTCCTGTAGCTCAATCTTCCTCAAAGGGTATTCCCTGCCATTCTGCAGACCTGTTTGTCTTATTCAGTGACTGCTAAACTGGCCCCTAAATGGAACAAAGCTGGTCAATACCTAATAGCGGGTGAGTATTAAAGTAGTCAATAATTGTATCCCTTTAAACGCATCTTTGATCACCAAAATTACTTATTGAAACTTTTTTTTTTTCATAAAAAAAAAAAAAATTCATGCCTTAAAATAGCTTGAATATAACTCTACACCCTTGCCTCATTTAGTATACGCGGTTCTATGAATATGCAAATGAGCCCGCCTCCACTCACTCAGCTCAAAGATCCACTGGTTGGCGATCACACGTTGATCTGATTGGTTACAAGCTAGTTTGTGACGTCAGAAACACCAGCGATTTCAAACCGTGTTTTTGAGACTGTCTTTGGTTCACTGCAGTTTTGAGGAGAAAATACTCAGCATCAATGGTGTTGATTTATGAATTTGCACATGGTTTGTCTTAAAGCATATTAAAAACACCAAATAGACAAAAACAACATTAAAAGCTTGATTTTCACCACAGGGGGACTTAATATCCCATGGACAGTATATTTAAATGTCTGTAGTTTACACAATTACAAGCTGAATTTTGCCTGTCTGGATCCATATGATACAGGCAATAGAAAGTGACATAACTGATCACTGACAAAATAACTCTGATGCCTTTTGTGAAGACAGTCTTTCCCGAGTACAGGGTGAAGTTCACTTTGTGGCTGATTTAGCTGCTGTGTAATCTTAACTGAGCCGTCTTTCTAGTGTAGGGACGAGCAATTCATGTAGTCCGATCCCTTCGTTTCCTTTACTGAGCTAATATTTTTATTGCCTTGGCTTAAGGTCAGCAATAGTCAGTTCAGAAGTTTAACTAATAGAAAGGAGCTAAGATCATTGCATTTTTGGAGTTCAGCAGTGTTGTCATGAATTATCACAGGCATAATTAAAGTTACTAATTAGAGGTATAAAATGGCTTTTCCCAAATCACAGAAGTGACCTCGACGTCCGGGTTAGCGGTAAGCCATCAGGCAAGTGTTATTTAAATAAACTCCTGATGTACTTACAAACTTTCCATTGCCTCGTTTTATGAGTACAAAACCTATTTGTACTACTGTAGAAGTCTGGTGCCATTCTGGGCTAGCCTGGCAAGCCAGACGTACATCAATATGTTTAGTCTGGCAACTCTCCATAGACGCGGCTTAATCCGAGGGGCGGGATAAACGGTTGTCTCTCAAAATCCCTCTGCACGCAATAGGATAGCGCTACAACCAACCAGAGCAATGAAGAAGGTGAAACTTTTTCCGTATCCAGTCGGCAAAACTCCAAACACATCTTCCTTTTTTAAGAATGACTTAAAGGGCACCTATTATGACATTTAAAATGTTCCTAATGTTGTTGTGGGAGTCCCCAACAACAGTTTTACATGCATGCAATGACAAAAAACACTTTTGTTTTCGTATAATATGCATTTATTTTTACCTGATTTGCTCACCGACTCCCAAATGATTCGTTCAACGACTCGTTTTTCAAACCCCTCCTTTGCGCGACGCTAATCTGCGTTGATTGGTCAGATGACCCAGCAGTGTTTACAGAGATAATACTTATTTTTAACACGGAGTGCAATAATGCTTTTATCAATTAAATTGTGTTATAATAATGATTATAGTCCACTGCTTTATAGTTTGTAGTAAAAAACGAAAAATAAGATAAAGAATTTAATGTTATGTTAGCGAGCATAACGTTAGCCCAGAGTTCATATTGTAAAAGCACAATCAGTCTTTGTTTGCATTAGCCCGATGCATAAAAAAAATGCAGTTACGTTACTACGAGGTATTACTCTATTCTTTAGACAACTCCGAAAACAACGACAAACACTTCACATATCTCAATACAATTGTCATTGAAGACCTAGAAGCTAAACGGTGCTTACACAACAAACAAAATAATTATTAAGCATGCTACATAAAACATAAAAGCAAAAATTATTAATAACACTTACAGGTTGTGATACGGAGGAGGAAGCTGATGCAAATACACTTGGAACTGAACCTTCCTTCAATATCAGCGGCTCGCGAATCCAAGTTTGATTGCATTTAAAAAGCAATCGTCTTCAAAATGACGCGAACAAAGCACAAGGCTCGGACTATACTTCTGTGGTAGGTAGTGAATTGTAGCCACTTAGTCTTCAAATGCTCCTCCTTGGGCAGATGAAAAAAGTTGGCTTTTGAGTCGCACTTCAGAACACAGCGTCTCGTCGACATGATGTTTCCCTGCTGGCCTTGGAGCGCAATAAGTGGGCGTATCGTATTCAAATAACTTGACAAGTTGACGTCATCTAGTCAGAGAAAAAGCTTCTGTCTTCTAACGATTCATAAAAATGACTCCGAGTCGACTCTCACTTTTGAAAGACAATAACTTTATATACGGTGCACTTTCATATTTCAAACTTTGCAGGATGTTTTTGTTCACTTAGATCTATGTTACACACTACATGAAAGGTAAATTTCAAAATTCCATAATAGGTGCCCTTTAAGTGCCGGTCTTTTCTCTTTTCTTAACCCCTTATCAAGCGCCCCTATTTTTGAGAATTTTCTGAAAACGGCATACCCAAATACAAATGTCTGTAGCTCTTAAACCCTATGGTCCACATTCATAATTCTTGTATTTTTTTAAACTAGACAATTGAAACTTTGTTACCCAAGAGTCAATTTTAACTCAGTTGAATAGGAAAAGAGTAAAACAAGGTAAATTGACATGAAAGTGACTTACGATTTCTTTGAATGAACTTAACTTAGGGAAAAATTGATCAGACTTTTATGTCAAAGGCCTGAAAACACCATAAAGATAAAATTGAATGTCTGGACATGTTTTGAGTCAAATTTGAGATTGATACTCCCAAAAATGTAGTTTCTGTAAGCTTTTATTGATGAAAAGTATAGGCGTCCTTTCCAAAAACCTATTTGGAGACTCCAAATGGAGACCTGTTACCAAATGACATAAGAGTAAACAGTACATACTACATGCATGCATATCAATTCAAGACTGTTTTGCCCATCAAACCACACAATAAAAAACTATTTCAGCAAAACATTTTAACATTTTAACAAAATACCCTTTATTTTGATCAATTCTAATAGCAAAAACAGTGAAATAAAACGTCTATCATTAAACGTATAGCCTAGACATTCCAGAAGTGACTGTTTTCCAACTAGTGTATAAAATATATATTTATATATATAAAAAATAGTTTTAGAACATTTGTAATTAGAACAGTGTTTTTTACTCAAATAAATTACAGTAAACGGATTATTATAATGGATATCCTATTACTTTCTGCTGCTCTTCGTCGCTTCTCCTCTCCACCTTCTTCAAAACACCACCAAAGTATTCTGTAGTCGACGATCAATGGTAGAGATGTTCAGATATAAGCTTTGGATTAAATCCGTGTGTTTATATACTGTCTATGGTTTATTCGAACTCCGTGGGCAAAACAATGTAAAACAACGCTATGTGTGTGTATGTGTCGGCGCACTATGTGTGTGCGCACTTGCGTGTGGAATGGCGAAAGCGCACGTGTGAATGAAAAGTTTGCGCTTTGTTCTTGTATTACACGTTTCATGCAAGCAGATTCGTCAATCACTGCATCGATGTTGGTTGGTCAATACTCCCATCAATCAAAACTTTGCTGACTAGACATTGGCTGGCTTTATCCAGGCTTTTATCCAGTTGAAAACCGAGGAGCGCGATTGACAGTTCGCGCAGCCGATAAAATGCTCCCTTTTTGTTTCAGTCAATAACAAAGCCTGTGATTGAAGGATAGACACGAGGGAGGGCTCAATTTACCCGGAAGATTCCAAACTACGGGGGAGATATGGCTTTTGAACGTTGGAATCGATATTTCATTGAAAATGAACATGATGGATTACTCTAACTCAAAACGCTCATGTAAACAAAGGAGGATATTTCGTTTTTTTCCCTATTTTGTTGTTGTTTTGGATTAAACAGTGGGATGCATTTTGAAGAGTAGACCCTTACATTGAAATGTATGCTGGTGTTTATTGGATTCGTCCGAACTGATCTGAACCATACGCGATCAAATGGCGCTTTTCCACTGCACAGTACCAGCTCGCCTTGGCTCGCCTCACCTCGACTCGACTCGCCTTTGTTTGGTTTTCCACTGTGTAAAAGTTGTACCAGTACCTGCTTCCAGGTACTTTTTTTCGTATCACCTCCGGCGAGGTTCTAAGCGAGCCGAGGCGAGCTGAGGCGATACTAAAACCTGACGTGACACACGGGAGACTGCTGATTGGTCAGCGAGAATCGTCACTATTCACTGCGCCATCATTGCACGCGCCAGACGGAGTATCCTGAATAACCCCGGCATTTTTAAATAGTTTTGCCAGAGATTGCGTGATATACCCATTACTAATATTATGTAAAACAGCATACACTCGATTTCCTCCATTGTCCTGTGTGTGTGGGTAGCGGGTGTGTGTCGCGTCGCTATGACGACCACCAGGTACTATTGTGGAAGTACTATGCAATGGAAAACGGAGCGAAACGCGAGCCGAGCCGAGCTGAGCTGAGACGAGCTGAGTCGAGTCGAGCTGGTACTGGTAATGGAAAAGCGCCAAAAGATAAGTATTGCCGTTCATTGTGTTCATGTTTACAAGGTCAGTCAGTCAGCATTTAATTTAACCCTTTCCTCTCTGGTGTATTGATTGCAAAAATAAGCTCAGAACATGATTCTTGAGTGTTTTAGCTTTCAAATGATGCATAGTTTATGATAGTTGATTGAATATTTGTTATAAAACAAAGCCGATAAAAAGTAATAAAAGTTTAGCCACGCCCCTTCGGCCCGCCCGCGGGCCGGTGCTTGATAAGGAGTTAAAGAAAAACTTAACTCCTAGTCCTCCAGAGTCGCGGCCAAAGCCGATTCGAAAGGCCACTGTTCTCCATCCGCAGCCGCCATTATTTGTTTTCAAGTGGCAGCCGTCGCAACTCTGTCGTCATATGTTAAGCCCGCCCCCGCCTACTCTATACACGACGGGATTGGCCTGACCCAATTTAGGTTTTTCCAGCTTGAAGGTCTATGGAGAGTTGCTAGACTGCCCTGGCTGCAAAATACATTTTACTGCCGCTAGGGTGCGTCTAGATTTCTAGGCTAATTCTGGGCATTATTAGTACGGTAATTTACGAGATACAACCTTGGATCCATTAGCGCCTGCACTAAGCCATTCGACTGATATCTCTAAATAAGCTCTGACTTTAATAATGTTCAACCAAGGGAAGAAAAAAAGCTTCTGGGGGGTGTTTGGCTCGAGCTCATGGTGCACACTTTAAGTGCACTACTTGGCAGTTTCATGCGTTTTTAGTATTTACTAGTGCTTATTAGTTCTTAATGCTCCTGTCGTCTGCTGTGTTCTGACTTAAGTCAGTTATTAGTTTTCAGCCAAGAATTAGTTGGTATAAAATATTTGATGTATAAGTTAAAAATCAGCACATGATAAGATAACCAGACCGTTTGATGGCCTTGTGTTGGAGGCCGTGCCTTGAAAATGTGTGTGGCACTGTCCTTGAGCACAGTTAAAGCTGTATTCATGGCTCTCAGAAGTCTTTGTCACTCTCTATTAAAGCTGAGCAGAGAGAATTTCCTATAATTTAATCTCTTTTTATGAAAATGTGAGGGTTTTAAAACACACGTCATCAAAAATTCTTCTTAATGATGTTAACAGATTGCAAAACTTCCCCATCACAAGTATTTTAATTAATTGCACAGAAATCTCATCATCATCTAAGAGTAATACTGACTTTTTCCTCCTTTTCCAGGAAAGGATTTCCTCAGTGACTCTGGAAAACTAAATGCTGTTGGTAGGTGGGAGGCGTCTGTATACTTTGGCGTGAGACACTGCCGTTTTTGTTCACATTGTTAGACTGATTTCTCTTGATTGGTGGCAGGGAGTGACTAATATGATGGAGTACTTATAACAACACTTAAATGTTTTTCTATTAGTGAAATCAACTTTTTGTGATGTTTTGACTTTGAGTTTCACTGACTATGTTTACATGCGCACCAATAATGTGATTATTTCCAGGAATCAGAGTAAGGACTTAATCGCAGTAAGATGTTTAAATGACACACAAGCAAACCTCTTCACTCCCGTTTACATACAATTTTTATTATTCAGATTATTCACTAAGAATTTTGGTTATTTTTACTTGCTATTATTCACATATCCCAATGCACAGCATAAATGATGAACTCACACACTGTAGGCGTGTTACTGGCCACTGTTTTAATCGACTTACTCAAATGCAAAACACATTAATATGGACATATGTGACCCTGGATCACAAAACCAGTCTCGAGTCGCACAGGTATATCTCTGGCAATAGCCAACAAAACACTGTATTGGGTCAAAATTATTGATTTTTCTTTTATGCCAAAAATCATTAGGATATTAAGTAAAGATCATGATCCATGAAGATATTTTGTACATTTCCTACCGTAAATATATCAAAATTTTATTTTTGTGAGTGGATGCAACACAATCGTGAACATAAATGGACAACTTTAAAGGCAATTTTCTCAATATTTAGATTTTTTTGCACCCTCAGATTCCCAATTTTCAAATATTGTCCTATCATTACAAACCACACATCAATGGAAAGCTTATTTATTCAGCTTTCATATGATGTATTTCATAAAATAGACACATAAGACTGGTTTTGTGGTCCAGGGTCACATATAGGATGTTTTTACCTCACTTAAATGTCTTAATTTCGATGTTTTCGACCCTCAGTATACTGCATTATATTCATGTCGTGCATCATTGTCAACATGAACACCCCAAAAATGTGATTTTTGTGCTAGATGTTCACGAATCTGCACATGACAACGTGATCCGTGAATGTTACAATCACATGCACACTTTAGTCAGAGTGGAGTAGATGAGCGTTTACATGCCTGATTATTATCACTCTGATTATGGTTACTATGATTATGAGCTTAATTGACCCTTCGCAAAGACCCGCCCCCTTTAGTAACTGTTGCTATGTCCGACACTACGCCGCTCTCACACACACACACACACACCATGTTCTCACGCAGTGAAAAATACATCGCGGAGCAGAGTGGAGACTGACACAACACACTGACAGACACAGACCAGGTTACTTTTGGGTTACTTTTGATATTAAACATATTAAACAAAGTCTCACCTTTCAAAATTGGTCATTTTTAAAAAGAAATTTTGAGGCTCTTTAATGTGTCTGACAGATCGCTGTGTCGCCTCAGTTAAAGCCGCTCGTGAACCGATCATCTCTTCCTTCTAGTTAATTTATAGCATCAAATAAACATGAATGAACATCAGAAGGAATGTTGTTTTAACCGCGGAAAGACGTCAGTACACTCCGCTTCTCAAGTTCAAATCCTCCCATGTTAATCTACTAACTCTCCTGACTGCTTTGTCGGACAAAATGGCGGATGGCGAAGTATGATTGGTCAGACCACCTGTCAATCAAGCTCCATGCGAAGGGTCAATTGCATCCATTTGATTGAAGTATTTTGTTCACATGAGGGAAATGTGTTTTAATCGCAATATTGCCTACACACATTTTGTTCACATTTTGTGGTTGCATGTAAGCGTAGTCACTGTTGGCCTACTTCTGAACAATGTAGGCTACTCCTTTCACTTTATCCCAGAATCATTAGCACTGTCTGAGTCATGTTTTAAGCTAGCTTTTATCATGTTACACCCTACCCTAAATCCTAGATGCCGTTTACAATTCACTCACTAACTGATGATTACACAGACAAGTGTTTTCCCACTCTCGCTGACTCATGCTCACGTCTGCACTCTTGTGTGTTCATTCACAGTGCTTGAGCTGAGTATCAGCGAGACCCAGCTGTGTGTCAGTGTGGAAGCCAACACGGTCAGACTGGCCCCAGCTGTGGTGAGGAGACAAACCTGCAGCCTGCGTTCATAGTCCTCAGTCTGGCCTCTTATAACCTGTGAACCAAGTTACTGCCATTGTCAAGCGTTATACCTTTGCCTCAGTTCATGCCCTATGCCTTAGTCACTTATCTGCCTTTCGTCATCCTGATCGTGCCGAGTAGACACAAGATGGACAAGATTTTCTCTTCATTTGTTTGTTACTGTAAAAATGTTTTACTATCGTGCAAAAGTTCATTTATTTCAGTAATTCAACTTAAAAGGTGAAACTAATATATTATATAGACTCATTACATGCAAAGTGAGATATTTCAAGCCTTTATTTGTTATAATTTGTTAAAAATTAGAATATTGTGAAAAGGTTTTCATAAGCTGTAAGACATAATCATCAAAATGATAACAAATAAAGGCTTGAAATATCTCACTTGGCATGTAATGAGTCTATAAAATATTAGTTTCACCTTTTAAGGTGAATCACTGTAATAAATGAACTTTTGCACAATATTAAAATTTTTCGAATTTCACCCGTATATATAAACCAATATATGGTCATTATAATCAGAATTGATTTGGGATTTATACATAAATGTATTTGAGTATGTTTATAACAACTATAAGATTATATAAGTATTATTTAAATGTAATATTATTTCATACATTTGCATATAAATAAGGTTTATAAATATATAATATAGAAATGAATCAACTCTATCTGTCTGTCATATATATATATATATATATATGTATATACATACATACATACATACACACACATTACACAATTTATTTATACACAAATGTTATGAATACACTTAAGTTAGTTCAAAATATAATTTTAATTAGTTAAGATCATTTGCACAGTAAATAAAATATAAATAAAACATATACCCCTGGTTTAGTCCCATCCCAAATGCACGTTTGAGCGGTTTTAACTGAAAGCAACTATCTAAAAATATGTCACCGCCATTGTTTTATCTAAAGATGTACATCAGTGATGTGTTTTTCTAAGGCACGTTTATAAAAGCTACTTCAATGTCCTAAACGAACTAAAGCCTAATCATGGCTTAATCTAAACCCTGCCTGTAAACCAGGCCTTAGTATAATTCATATATGTAAAGCTTTTATGAAGATGTTTTATTCAAACAGATAATAGCTTCAATAATGCACTATTACAAGCATATTCATAAGAAATAAATTCATTTTAAAATATATGATAATACATATCTGCATAGACAACTATGAAACACAGCATTTGCATAAAACCAATGATTACGAAATCAGTTATTAAGAAATAGCAGTTTTAATAATATCTTGAAATAATAATTCAAGTCAAGTCACCTTTATGTATATAGCGCTTTTTGCAATAGAGATTGTTTCAAAGCAGCTTTACAGAGATAACAGGAAAATAATGCAACAAAGTTTGTTTCGGCTGTATAGCAGATCTAGAAGAAAATAGTCACACTGATGGTTCATATTTGTTAGAAAAAAGTTATTAGCCTACCGTAATTGAGTTAATTATACAGCCGCTCTGGAGAAAACAGTGATGTCATCGTCCAGCTCAGTTAATTTCTCATATAATGTTGTCAATACAGGCAGATTAATAATATTGTTAAATATATTAAGTGTCCCCAACCAAGCAAGCCAAAAGCGACAAGGGACCATCAGTTGACAGAATGGAGAAAAATAAATTGACATACATGAGACCGGTTATTCATAGCAAGACATATAATAGCCAAAGCTTTTATTGGATTGCAATATTGTTTTTGTGTGAGGTATTAATTTTGTTTTTTTCTGCCAGATGAATGATTTTGACATTCCTGCTCCTGTGGTGAAAAGCTTCCTCCATACGAATAATGCTGTGCTGCGTACAGTCATGCCAAATAACTGGTGCCACGTTCTGCCGAGGTGTGTGTTTGTGTGCATGTTCTGTTAGACCGCTTTATACAGCGTTATACTTTTACAACAGTTACTTTCTAAAGCTGCACTGTTGCTCCACGGGCCATCATGCAGGGGAAAAATCATAATCGCTTTTGTTGGCAGTGTTCGATTTATGAATCAATTAATCAATACTTCTCCTGCATTGTTCTCTCTCTCTCTCTCTCTCTCTCTCTCTCTCTCTCTCTCTCTCTCTCTCTCTCTCTCTGTGTGTGTGTGTGTGCAGTCTGAAGAAAGGCCAAATCATTAGCATCAGTCGCAGGATTCCGCAGGAAAGCCCATTTCAATCTTACACGGAGCTTCAAAGACACTGGAACAACATGGTAAACAATGAGACTTTGTTCCAAAGTTTAAAATTTATGAACAATAGTAATTCTAATTGCTCTGGTTAACCACCAAATGCATCATAATGCAATAATAAATTCAAAATAGTGTTACTGTATTATTAAATTGGAGCAAACGATTTACAGGTGTGTGTGTGTGTTAGTACATAGTACTGTGTGTGTGGTCTGGTAAACCCTACATTATGGGGTCTACAAAACCCTACAAAATGTCCCCACAAAGATGGCAATATCTATATTTTTTTGGTCCCATGAGGAAAAAAGCATATAAATCAGACTAAGTGATGATTTTTGAAAATGTAAAAATGCAGAAAGTTTTGTGTGATGGGTAGGTTTAGTGTAAGGGGAGAGAATATACAGTTTGTACAGTATAAAAAACATTACGTCTATGGAGATTTCCCATAAAACATGAAAACACTTTTTATGTGTGTGTGTGTGTGTGTGTGTGTGTGTGTGTGTTGAGCACTCTGATCCTCTTCTGTTTGGACAAGAGGTCACAATGTAACCTTTGATCACAAACAGACTCGAAGGCTTGGCTTTATTAAACAGCATTTGCATGTATGCGCAGAAATGCACAATTGCTCATTTATACCGTGTATATACACCATCTGTTTAAACCCAAATCACATCCAAATATTTTGGTTGAAAACACTCACTTGCTTACAAATAACAGAGTTTTAAGTGCAGATTTTATTGTTTGTTCATTACTTAATGTCACTAAACTGTATTAATGTCCCTGTCTTTATGTAACTGTCTCTCCAACGTTGCTATTCACATATTTTTCTCTTTCTCTTTAACTGTCTTGGTTTAGTATGGATATCAGCTGCCCTCAGTGAGTGAAGAGGAGGTCATCTACTGCAGTGTGTACTTTAAACTAATAGGTGACAAGCCGTTCACGTATCCTTTAGTAAAGGCAGGTGCTCTAGTTTATTGTCAGTTACCTGCTAATAAGGCATTGATTTCATCCATGTTTACTCTGGCATAAACTTGCCCAAAACACCAATTTATAGTCATTTTATGCTTGTGCTCTGTTTACAGCATCACAAATGAATTAAAGGCATTGTTGCTAGAAACAGGAATTGTTTTTCAGACACACACTGGTGGTCAAAAGTAATTAAGATTTTTTTTATGTTTAAAAAAAAAAGTATATTCTGCTCACCAAGGCTGCATGCATTTGATACAGTAAAAACAGTAATATTGTGAAATAAATTACATTTATAATAACTCTTTTCTATTTGAATATATTGTAAAATGTATTCCTGTGATGCAAAGCTAGATGTTAAGCATCATTACTCCAGTCTTCAGTGTCACATGATCCTTCAGAAATCAAACTTTTGCTGGATTACAAATTAAATGTGGAAAGTAGTACAGAGGTAGCCTTGAAATCCTGGCATCGAGTAATGAAAAGGGGCGGCACCAAGCATGCTTTTGAAAATCTCACTGCATGCAATTGGATAACACTACGACCAATCACAACAATAAGCCCCATACGCTTAGCTACCAGCGGATCTAACTGGTAGATTAGACTCTTGCCGTATCTGGTCGGCAAAACAGCAAAAACGTCCTTCTTGCAAAGGAACGATTCGAGCGGCGTCTCCTGTTCCTCTTTTAGATAAAAAGCCAAGTCTAACTCGTTCATAGTAGCGGCCAAAGCCGTTTCAAACAACCGGTGTTCATCCATAGCCATCTTGCAATGTTTACTAATGACTTCGACGTCGCAGCGCTGTCCTCTTCTGTTTAGCTCGCCTCTGGCCTGCCTATATCAGATAACCCGATGTGATTGGTGCAGCTCAGATACAAGCGCATAGTTAATGAGCATCATTACTCAGGATTTCCAGGGTAGTACAGAGGTCTGGCTTAGACTGACATTCATGCAGCATGATAATGACACCTAGTGGACATGAGCCTGCCAGGTAGTCATGGTGAATTGGGATGAACTCTTGAGAATTTAGCAGATTTGTTCAGACTGTTTATTTGTTCAGGACTAGCGTCCTGCTTACCACACACTGTGCAGTACTGAACACTGAACACTGCCAGCATTATGCAGCACTTCAAACATTAGTATGATACATTGTTGTCACGTGACCTCATTACATTGCATGTTTCATTTTGTGAGTGGCGTACAGTTATCTAATGGTTGCATGGTTATTTTAAATATATAATCCTATTTTGTGTAAAAACCGATGCCAAAATCAAATGATGAATCAAGAAAGGGATGATCAAAATAGAAATTATTCCAACGGGTTGCTTCATAAATGGAAAGTCAAGTGTTTTATCTCTTATACCTCACCATGGCTGCGTTTATGTAAACAAAAATGCAGGCGATTAAAACGGTAATATTGTGAAATGTAAATATTACATTTAAAATAAAAAATTTCTGTCACATGATCCTTCAGAATCCATTCTAATATGCTGATTTGCTGCTCTAGAAACATTTTTATTATTAATATTGCAACATGATTATTATAAATGTTGAAAACTGCTTCATATTTTTGTGAAAATCGTGATACTTTTTTTCAGGATTCTTGAAAAGAAATTAACAAAACAGCGTTTTTTTTTTTTATTGTGACATATATCTTAACTGTAATTTTACATTAGTTTCATGCGTTTTTGCTGAATTAAAGTATTTATTTCATTTAAAAAA
The DNA here is from genome assembly GCF_949152265.1 of Phoxinus phoxinus. Lineage (NCBI taxonomy): Eukaryota > Metazoa > Chordata > Actinopteri > Cypriniformes > Leuciscidae > Phoxinus > Phoxinus phoxinus. Next base: position 24,391,540 of record NC_136899.1, on the reverse strand, counting down.
AATCGTAATGACCCCTTACTTTTAAACGGTTGTGTACATAAAGAAAATTAGCATTCTGTACACAGTATACATTCTCTAAACTGAAGAAATTGTAAGAGTAGCAGCCTTCATCTGTGTTTCATCCCAGAGTATCTGCAACGAGTTAACTCCTCGCCGAACACGTTTCTCAATATTAATATTACATAAGCCTCAATTTCACACTTGTGCTAGTTCTGTGCACATATGGAATCAGGTCTGTATAACATCACACATTGCAGGGACAAATTAAAGCCTAGAAACACACAATGCATTTTTAAAGTGCCACGTTTGCATAGTACCTTTACAATCTAATTTATAACCGCTTTGTTCTTTTGGAAAGCTGTTATTTTTCTCTCTCTCTTTCTCTATCTTGGCAGTCAGAGATATGTATCCTTGACGTCCTGTTCAGATACCCGTTGTGCTGCATACGCACTCAGCCAGTGCAGTGCTTTCCCAGGGTGGACCTGCAGGGGGTGCTGGGGAGCTTCACATCAGATCTGCAGGCTGTGCTGGACAGTGTGTGTGGTTACTCATGTTGGATCACCTGCAAGCCTTGCTACTACAGCAATGAAATGAAGAGACCAGTCACGCAGGTATTACATACACACACGTGTCCATAAACACAAACATGCCATTACTCAGGGACTTCTGCTTACTCCTGCTGAAAAATATAAAGTAACAATCAATTGGATTTGACATCAAGTTCTGCAAGTGCTGCTTAGTATTACATCTGACATTGTCTAATGTGTTATGGCTTTGCTCATCTGTAACACAGATGCAACTGGATGTGTTCCTTTATGGATGTTCCAAAGCCGTTGAGATGCATGTGCTATCCAGATTTTATATTCGTGTTGCAAAATAAGTGGATTATGCAGACAGTAGAAATCCCATTTTAAACAGGGTTTGTAGACATTAAGTACTTTTTGGAAGCTGCCATGTCTTGTGGTGTGGCATACCGTTCTCCATCGAAAACTAAACATTTTTATATAGCATCTTTGCAAATTAATATGCATGCAGATTTTATGGCCTGTTAATTTAAAATAAAAAAAAGTGATGAAATATGGTGAATAATAAAAGGAAATGGTGACCAAGCACAGACAGATAATGTGCTCATTCTCTAATAAATAATGTCCTCATAAAGATAGATGTACATTATCTTATAAATAAAATTATCTTATAAATACAAATTCAATATTTAAAAATGTTTGGAAAAAAAAAATACTTCGAGGCAACATAAAATTATTACTTAAAAAAAATAATATATATAATAAACTCTTTAATGTCATCAGATCATTAAAACCTGCATTTCCACACTTTTGGAGGTCATTTAAAAATGTATTTAAAGCTAAAATCATTTTATACAGGATTTTGCACATTCTCCTAATTCTTATGCATGCAGCTTTTATGTTCTGATTGTAATTAATGTGTCACGCTGCAAGTAGAATCTAGTAAAAAAGTTGATTAAACATGGTGAATAAATTAAAAGAATTTACAGAGTTACAGAGCGATGATAAGCATGTTTCCTTTTACACCCATATCAATTTTAATCTGAAATGTTATTGTTGACTGAAGTCCTTGGACACGTTATACATCAGCCGCCAATGTAAGAGATCAGATGAGACAGCATCTCAAAACACTTCACTGCACATGCAATGCTTATAAATGACCTCAGCGTTCAACAAGACCAGAATCATGCACTCCAGTTACAAACAACAGAAATGTTGTCAAAGACGTGGCCTGGAGGATGATGCACACACTCCACAGTGTGTCAGTAACTCAGGTCTGCTCGTCATTTCCTGATCACGTTCCCTCTCTTCTTCACAATTTCCGATCTTTAGTCTCATTAACTATGAAAAAAATGCCATTTGGCACCCGAGTTGATGGATTTACTTTTTGTGGATGCTAGCTAGATTATTGTATAAAACATTTTCTATTTTGTTTTTCTGTTTCCCTAAGGTATTATTAATACATTCTGTGAATTTAATTGAATAAACACTCAAGGTTAAAGACCCCTTGTTTAGTGGATGAATTATGAAATCTTACTTTTTCTCAAAATATAATAGCTTGCCTAAACTCACAGTGGAAGTGGAGCAAATTACCTCACACACACGGACATTTTTTTCCGCGATTTTGCTGCATTCACTCACAAAAATATATTTTTTATATATTTACGGTAGGAAATTTACTAAATATCTTCATGGAACATGATCTTTACTTAATATCTTAATAATTTTTAAAATAAAAGAAAAAATCTATAATTTTGACCCATACAATGTATTGTTGGCTATTGCTAAAAATATACCCGTGCGACATACGACTGGTGTTGTGATCCAGGGTCACATATGAGAAGTGTTTATATGGACAAATTGGTTGTGTGGTGAGGTCTGCCTACTAAAACAATCTCTCAGTTTGTAGGATAATTGACGCTTGTCATTTAATTAAAAGAATACAAGTAAGAGTTTCCAGTAAGAACAATATCTGATACTACATTAGATCATTTCTTCCATTTAGTTGTTGTTGGCGCAAGGAGGAGAGTCTCACAGTCAGCCAGATGGGTTAAGGTTTAATTTATACTGGCCAGAGCTGAGGGTTGATGTTATTAAACTTTGACAAATGCTGTAAAACGTGATTTGAAACGCTATGTGTGCCGTTCCCTGTGTTGGTACAGATGGAAATCTGGCGCAGAGGAAGCTTTCATTAATCTCATAGACTGTAATGATTGATAATGGCAACATTAGGCAGCAATGATTAACTGACTGTTTAACTCATGTTGGATGCAAAAAAGCATACTAGCTCCAGGATCATTATCAACATACTTGTTCAACACAAATAATCGTTTGACTAAGAGGAACCTTACAGATTTCGTTATCGAGAAAGTATTTTTCCATGTCTCAGAGATCTGGAGGTAGAGTTAGTCTGCCATGATATAACATGATGTATTTGCGTCATTCAAGTGTTGCAATCCATGTTGGAGCAATACCATATTTTAGCATTTTTATCAAAAATGAAGTATGGAAAATTATTGAAATATTAATGGAATAGTTGAAGTTGATTGTTTCTTTTGGGCAAAATAAAAAAAATAATGATTAAAAAATAATATAAAGCATTTAAATGTCATCAGATCATTAAAAATTGCATTTACACAGACACTTTTAGAGTTTATAGAGTTTAGAGATGATATAGAGATTATAACACTTAATGTGTTATTTTATAGTCTGGAGGAATATGTCTTATAACTTTTATAGTCTTATAAATGAATAAAGTTAATGTCGATTTTGGCTTAAGAGACCACGGTTGCAGTGTTCCCCAATAGACAATGGGTCTCATTCACTCATTCACTAATAATTGCGTGGATTATTCATATTTATATGCACAGAGGAACTTCTCATGAAAACAAATTGTACACATGGTTTGTGAATGAAACCCAATGTCTCTTGATCATCAAAAAGAGCTTTTGAACTTGAGTTTTACATGTTGGCCTTTTTGAAGAAATTATCATTCTGGTGTGCTGATGATCATACTTGAAAAACTTAATTCATAAAAGAATAATGGTAAGTTTAACTTTAAGGGTAAATGATCCTTTAAAAGTTATTTTTTTTTAGACATTTGTGGTTTCTAACAGCCTAGAATCAACCATAGACATTAGTCAGTGGAGCGCCATATCATTTCATAATTTGATATGTCATAATGTCATAATTTTTGACAGGAATGAAAACGAGGCTGTGAGGATAGAATACAGTGTGTTCAATAGATCGCACTGTTGTTTAACAACATAGAGATTGTTCAGCTGACAAAATGTTTTTCAGTAGACATAAACTCCATGAAACAGTTTTAAAGTCCCCCTGTGGTGAAAATCCAGCTTTTAATGTTGTTTATATGTCTATGTGGTGTTTTTAATCTGCTTTAAGACAAACCATGTGTAAATAAGTCGACAGCATAGCTGAGTATTTTCTCCTTAAAACTGCAGTGAACCAAAGACACGGTTTGAAATCGCTGGTGTTTCTGATGTCTTAAACTACATTGTAACCAATCAGGTTTATTATTATTCAGTTTATTTAAATAGGGACAGATACAATAACATAGATAAACTTAACAGTCATCCGATGTATGTATCATAGTGTTTTTAGCTAAAGCTAATTCTCGACACTTGTCCCTAGTAGGGTTCATGCCGGCTGGCTTTAATTTTTTCCGTTAGCTATGACCGCTCTGAAGTAGTGAAGTCTCAAGAGAAGCCAGGTTATCCTGGTATATTTTTCTGTTGATATGAAAAATCGGGTAGATTTCGCAATATAGTGGGTGTATGATGTATATTACGATGTTATGATGAATTATATAATATCTCCACTGACATTCTGAGTTGTTCAAAGCATTTTTAAGGATAATGAGGCAGCGGTCAGACTCTGAGATGGCGAACGGGAACATGGTTTGTGTAACATTAGCAACACACTATTAGCTGTTTGATATCATAGTCAAGCAAAAGGCTAATCATATTAATTACCCTTATGTGTCTGACGCTCTAAAAAATGCTGGGTTGTTTCAATCCAAATTTGGTGAAATATGGAGAAACCCAGCCGTTGGGTTAAATTTTTAAATTAAAAATGTTATTTTATAGTCTGGAGGAATATGTCTTATAACTTTTATAGTCTTATAAATGAATAAAGTTAATGTCGATTTTGGCTTAAGAGACCACGGTTGCAGTGTTCCCCAATAGACAATGGGTCTCATTCACTAATAATTGCGTGGATTATTCATATTTATATGCACAGAGGAACTTCTCATGAAAACAAATTGTACACATGGTTTGTGAATGAAACCCAATGTCTCTTGATCATCAAAAAGAGCTTTTGAACTGTAGTTTTACATGTTGGCCTTTTTGAAGAAATTATCATTCTGGTGTGCTGATGATCATACTTGAAAAACTTAATTCATAAAAGAATAATGGTAAGTTTAACTTTAAGGGTAAATGATCCTTTAAAAGTTAATTTTTTTTAGACATTTGTGGTTTCTAACAGCCTAGAATCAACCATAGACATTAGTCAGTGGAGCGCCATATCATTTCATAATTTGATATGTCATAATGTCATAATTTTTGACAGGAATGAAAACGAGGCTGTGAGGAATAGCATACAGTGTGTTCAATAGATCGCACTGTTGTTTAACAACATAGAGATTGTTCAGCTGACAAAATGTTTTTAAGTAGACATAAACTCCATGAAACAGTTTTAAAGTCCCCCTGTGGTGAAAATCCAGCTTTTAATGTTGTTTATATGTCTATGTGGTGTTTTTAATCTGCTTTAAGACAAACCATGTGTAAATAAGTCGACAGCATAGCTGAGTATTTTCTCCTTAAAACTGCAGTGAACCAAAGACAGTCTCAAAAACACGGTTTGAAATCGCTGGTGTTTCTGACGTCTTAAACTACATTGTAACCAATCAGGTTTATTATTATTCAGTTTATTTAAATAGGGACAGATACAATAACATAGATAAACTTAACAGTCATCCGATGTATGTATAATAGTGTTTTTAGCTAAAGCTAATTCTCGACACTTGTCCCTAGTAGGGTTCATGCCGGCTGGCTTTAATTTTTTCCGTTAGCTATGACCGCTCTGAAGTAGTGAAGTCTCAAGAGAAGCCAGGTTATCCTGGTATATTTTTCTGTTGATATGAAAAATCGGGTAGATTTCGCAATATAGTGGGTGTATGATGTATATTACGATGTTATGATGAATTATATAATATCTCCACTGACATTCTGAGTTGTTCAAAGCATTTTTAAGGATAATGAGGCAGCGGTCAGACTCTGAGATGGCGAACGGGAACATGGTTTGTGTAACATTAGCAACACACTATTAGCTGTTTGATATCATAGTCAAGCAAAAGGCTAATCATATTAATTACCCTTATGTGTCTGCCACTCTAAAAAATGCTGGGTTATTTCAATCCAAATTTGGTGAAATATGGAGAAACCCAGCCGTTGGGTTAAATTTTTAAATAAAAAATGTTAACCCGACGGTTGGGTTTGTCCATATTTGACCCAAATTTGGGTTAAAACAACCCAGCGTTGTGCAGCGTTTACCTCACTAAGCTGACTAATGACCTGGTGTGAGTGGAGGCAGGGATAATTAGCATATTTATATTTCTGCATATACTAAATGAAGCAAGGGGATAGAATTACATTCAAGCTATTTTGAGGCATTCAAAGATTTTTATCAAATATGAGTTTTAAGAGATAAAATGATTGACTAAAGGGGGACTTTAAGAGTTGTGAGTTGTGAAAATGACATGATCTAGGACCTTTATACTCTATCTGTCACGACCTCGTTTTCATATGTATTAAATTCAATATGGCGTCTTCATGTGCACATTTACACTGGAACTTTTCTCTGGAAGTATTTTCCCATTCACAGACTTTTCTCTCCTTACATGTTTAGTCCTCTGAAGCCCTGCCTGTAAATGTGACAACAGAAAACAGCAGCAGGGCTGTACTGAACCAGCTTCCCAGCAGATGCCCACGGGACACAGAGAAAAACCACAATAGTCAGTGTGACTCAACTGGAAAACACACTGAAAAGAAAGAGAGACCCAGATCGCTTGACCAAAAAGACTGGACTTCCTCCAACTTGGCAACTCTGTCCTCTTCCTCTTCCACAATTGTTCACTTTACTCACATCCAGTCACAGTCTACACTTCCAAGACCAAGACTTGTACCAATCTTCAAAAACAAATCATACACCCACCGTATGAACGTGACTGAGATGCTTGTGAAAGAACAGAAGCTAAAAGCAGTCGTCAAGCCTCTGTCGTCGACTTGTCTGTCATCGCCTTTCACACCACCAGCTCGTTCTAACCAGTTCTCCAGGCCTCCAGCCCCTGGCCGGATGTCTTTACCATTTTTCAAGGAAAAAAACAACAGCGGAGTCGATAGGATTCTCCCACCCCTGCCTTTAGTACAGACACAGCCCCAAACCTTGCCTGAGATCCCCAGCAATAAAGGGGTAAGTAAGCAATGCACTTCTGAACTGTTTGAGCTGTAAATCAGATTTGATACCTAGGGTTGGGTACCGAAACCCGGTAACGATATGGAACCGGTACCTAATGCCGCTTTTCCATTACCAGTACCAGCTCGACTCGACTCGCCTTGTCTCGCTTTTCGCTCCGTTTTCCATTGCAGAGATAGTACCTCCACAATAGTACCTGGTCGTCATAGCGACACCGCAGGAAACTGCCGTGACGTAATCTTCTACGCCAGGGGTTTTCAAAGTGTGGGGCGCGCCTCCCCAGGGGGGCACCAGAGCATGCCAGGGGAGGCGCGGAGAGTGGTAAATAATTATATTAATAAAAAATTAATTATTTTGCACAGATGGACGAACGCGAAATATGCTTGATGCTAGCTCAGCGATATATGCGAAGTTCGCCAAACATCACCATGATTTTGAGGGCGGAGGAGGACGAAAAGTGGCATCATTGCAGCCAGCGCATAATATGCTTCAGTTATTGTGTGCGAGAGAGATCTCAGGACTGGCGGGGGCATATTGTGTTTAAATATTGGCTTTAACGAGGAGCAGTGGGTCCGAAATTTTAGGATGAGCAAAACACATGTTGTGTCAACGTTGGTCCACATTCCTCTCCTACGACGACGGACACAGCGTTTCGTCTGGCCATCCGTCCCTTTGTAGATGCGCGTCGGGGTTTCTCTCGTCATTAAACCGCGGAGACGTTGCTGCCACAGAAAATCCGATCTGCCTGTTTACATGACAGTCACATTGGCACATATCTGATTTATATCAGATTTTTTCCCACATATAAATGAGGCCTGAAACCGATCTCAAAATTTTCTGAATGTAAGCGTTTTTTTTCCTGTTTACACGGTAATACAGCACATCCGATCTGTGTCACATGAGAGAAAAAATCGGAATTGGGTCACATTTCATTTTTCACATAGTACTGTAACAGATTTTTAGTGTTACATTATTGTAGTTGGGTTAGGTGGCTTAGGTTTTATTGTGAATTTGTTATGTAAATTTGTTGTGTTTTCTATTTAGGCTAATTATTTAAATATATTTAAATATACTTAAAAATGTTAATATAGCCTATTGTTCAATTTTAAGATTTATTTATTTTATTTTTTTCAATAAAAAAGACGTTCTTTAATGTCATTCACTATCGTTTTGAGGCCCTTCATTATTTTTTTTTAAGTATCCATTTAAAAGTATCCATTTGGCACCGGTATCAAGAAAACAAAACAAAATAACGATACCCAACCCTAATGATACCTGTTCGATTCCTAAGCAGTTTGACTAAAAGAGAACCTAAAATGCTGTTTTACAATTTCAATGTTGCTTTAAGAATAAGGAAAAAAACAACAGCGGAGTCGATAGGATTCTCCCATCCCTGCCTTTAGTACAGACACAGACCCAAACCTTGCCTGAGATCCCCAGCAAAAGAGGGGTAAGTACAGCAGTTTGTTTTGTGCTGAAACTCAGAATGATACCTGTTCGATTCCTAAGCAGTTTGACTAAAAGATAACCTATGTTTTTTTACATTGTCAATGTTGCTGTTTGAGCATGAAAAAGCTCCGCAAAGTCCCTCCAGCGGGAGTTATTCTCTAAATCAGTGTCACTGTTTCTGAACTCCATGAAACCCCTTCATTGTAGTCTTGAGTTTTGCATACGCAGAATAAAGGGGCGGGGCCTGGTTGAGTTATTTCGTAGTGTGTTGAAACTGGCAGTTATGGTAAGGGGCGGGACATTTCCCAAACACACTTGAAGAGCTTGACCAATCACAACACACTGCTCCAGCCGACCAATCAGAGCACATTGTTCTTTTCAGAAGGAGGAGCTTCATAGAGACAGGAACTATGGGGTGTATTTCCCGAAAGCATCGCTAGCCAACTACGGTCGCAAGTTCCGTCGTTATCAGCATAGTTTAACGACCATCGTTCTAACAAACATTCGCAGACAGCATCGCAAAGTTGTGTGTTTGGAACGACAGCTCTCAGCCTGTGGTTAGAAGCAGTTTCTTCTTTGCATGACATGTGGACTCAATAAATCCTTATCTTGAGCAAAATAAGCAAGCTGACATTCAGTACAATCTGTATCTTTTATTTAGAATACATACATTTGTCATTTATGTCTTTTTGTTTGTCAAGAGATTTAAAGCAGCGTTTTTGAAGATCATATGTGAACGTGCTCTAGTGCGTAAGAACGAGTCTATGATTGAATCTGGAAATAAAGCAAAAATACCTGAGATATAGTGAGAAATAGTTATCAGATTCCATGCCCATAATTTATAGCAAAACATCTAGCAATAATTCGATCTCAAACAGATTAATTAAAAGTAGTTAGCCTATTACTAGAGATGCACCGATTGATCGGCTGGTGACCGGAATTGGCCGATTTTCACATGAGCGGCGACCGGCCGGTCAGTCTGACATATGCAGATTTTATGCCGGTCAAATGCACTCGGGCGCCGCATGATTAGCATCGCGCAACATCAGCATCACACGGACCGCACATGTAGGAAACCTCGTGAATTACGCCGTTTCACACCGCAAGCGTGAGCGGCACGTAATCTTTGCGGCGTGCATGTTAATCAATGAGTGCATGGAGGAGTGTCGCGTGCGCAGCGGTGAAGCGCGGGTTTCGGCGCTGAGTCTATTTTTGCTGCGCTGCTCACACTCAATTAAAGTGAAATCACACTTTTGATGGACAAAATAAATATGATTTCACACAAAAAGTGCCCAAAATGCACAGAATTTGCATGTCTAGTGTGTTTTAACAAGAACTGGATGTCAGAAAAGAAAATGAAGACTCAAATATTTAAATATTTAAATTGTAATCGGTGCATCTCTAGTTATTACTCCACTACGTGCATAACATCATTAACCAACGTGGTTGAACGACCAATTTGCGACAATATGGTTTCGGGAAACAGTCGTGTCTAGCTAGTTGATTTCTTCAATCATACATCGTACTATGGTAGTAAAGCAGCGAGTTACATCACTGTACGGGAAACACACCCCAGAGCGTTACTGACAGACTGGAAAGAAATGTGCTGTGACAATGTAAAATATGTGAAAAATTATGTGTTTTTTTAACATTCAAGCATGAAAATCTATTCTAGTTGAGCCCAAAAACAAAATTAAGACTTTGTAAAAAGACATAATATGGCCTCTTTAAAAAACAATTCCTTAGTAAATGCACTGTAAGTTTTGCACTGGCAAACACCACTCACATTTTCCTACTTAGAAAATGTACAAATTTAGTGTCTAAGTTGCTGTATTTCTCATGGGACATCTTACACAGTCCACTGAGGGCAAAGATTTAGCAAGACTAGGCAAATTAACTGCTGTAAGTTTTCCAAAAATAATTGATGAACCTACATGAATGATTAAATATGGGTTGGAAAGAAAGACGTGCAGTGCTTCTAATGGATCCTGTCTCACCATCTTTCAGGGAGACACGTTTGAGTCAAAACCGAAGAAGCCCAAACAAAGTGTGCAGGATGTGTGTGTGGAAGTGTATGCGACGAACAATCAGGTACTTTTGCATATCAGTGTACTTAGAATATATTCTTCTATTTATTTTTAAATTGCAAAAATATGTGACCCAGTCACTTGGGTCTTTTTTTTCTTCTTCTTTTTTTGAGATGTATACGTCATCTGAAAGCTGAATAAATAAGCTTTCCCATTGATGTATGGTTTATTAGGATAAGACAATATTTGGCCGAGATACAACTATTTGAAAATCAAAAAATCTAAACATTGAGAAAATCTCCTTTAAAATTGTCCATTTGTGTTCACGATTGTGCTGCATTCACTCACAAAAATACATGTTTTATATATTTACGGTAGGAAATTTACAAAATGTCTTCATGGAACATGATCTTTACTTAAGATCCTGATGATTTTTGGCATAAAAGAAAAATCTATAATTTTAACCCATATAATGTATTAGAGGTCGACCGATAGTGGATTTTACCGATAACGATAGCTAGGTTGGGCCATACTTGCCGATAACCGATTAATGAACCGATAGTTTTTAAAATTGATACTGGATAAAAACAAACATAACACTCCAAGTAAAACAGTGCTGAACTTTATTATAAAAATAAAAAAAAACTATTGAACCATGAAAACATGCTAAATGAAATAAATATATAAATGTGAATAAATATTTAAGTCAATAAAAGACATTCATTCAAACTGAAACAAAAAGTAATACTCTAAATAACAAATAAAACCAGTTACATTCAAAATGTAACTATTTAACTGTTCTTTTCAAGCCAACTTAATTAATTAAAAAGTAACAAAATTTGTATTAAAGTGAAGATGAAAAAAATAAATTACCGAAATCGAATGCTTTTCTGATTCGTTTATGTTTCTGTCGGCTGTATGAACATATCATTTTGCTTACGTCTCTAGCTTTAAATATGCAACTTATCTGCATATGTAATGCATAAAAGTGACCAGCTGGATATGAACTAATGCAAATAGAGGTAACAATTGTGACATTAAACATTCGGGTCGGACTTACGTTTATGTTTGTCAGTGTTTTAACCGCTTGAGGTACTACTAATGTTAGCGTCCTCTCAGCCTCGAAGGCAAACAAACGCCTACTGTCTCTACTAATGCAGCATTTAGTCAACAAATTAATCACTTTATAATGATATGACAAAATGTACTGTATAGGCTACATACATTTGAGCTGTCGGTGCTTTAAACGCGCATCTGATGTCAGCGCTCTCCACGCAGCATGTGCTCTCAGTGCAGCACGCAGAATCACGTGTCGAAATAAACAACACGAGGCACAAGTTTTTATTACACCTCTAGAGGCCGCTCTTGTACTGCATCGTGCCAGCAGACCCTTCTCAGCTCTTACACTGTAATGAATGACAGCGTGCGCTTCTCAGCCGCTCCAGCAATGGACGCAACCAGGAAAAACTATCGGTATATATTTTTGCCGATAACGATAGTTCCACCAGTCAACAATCGGTGCCGATTAATCGGCAAAACCGATGAATCGGTCGACCTCTATAATGTATTGTTGGATATTGCCACAAATATACCCGTGCGACTCGTGACTGGTTTTGAGATCCAGGGTTACATATAATGTTTTAGTATAGAAATATGAATCACAATAACATCTAATTTTCTTCAAAACTCAATGAATAAGCCGTTTAGTTTCAGTGTTGGTGTAGTTACCGTTTCATCTTAGCCAGGCAGAATAGTTTGCTGAATAACAGCAGAGTGACTGCTCTATAACATTAATGAGATCCATTACAAGCCTGGCATGTGTTCATGATCTTGATTGAATGTCATTGAGAGAGAGGATGAGCTCGTATATTTTCTTTATGATGGAGGCTACTAACAGGTGCAAGCCATATAAAAACCCATACAGATCTTTCATGTGTATCATATGTATTGTTGTCATTTCTGCTTCCATGTTATGGCTTGATGGCTGCCCTTGCACAGTATGAACAAAAATAAGTGTACAGCGCTTAGCAGAGGTTTGCATCAAGTAGGGGTGGGCGATATGAGCAAAAATACATATCACAATATTTTCGATGTCCGGACGATATAGATATTATATTACATTTAAACCCTATATAACTAGAAAAAGGTGAGGGATTTCATTGGACATAGAAATTAAAAATCTTTTACAATTTAATGGGCGTACAATGTGTACATGGTACAGTTTCTGGTAAGCTACGGTTTTGTATTATTGCTTGACACAAATTTCACGATTTCAATTCAATTCTTGTGATTTGATAATATTGACTCATTTGGATAAATATTAGGTATACAAGATGGGTGTTAATTTTCTCAAGAAAACAAAACGTTAAACGTTCAGTTCAGCCTCGATTCTGTATCGTCATTAATTGTGTTAAAAGTTGTAAAAGAGCACCAAATTGAACAAAACAATATAACTGCAAAATGTGAATTCATATCAAACGGTATCGCAAAATCCATATCATGGCATAACATAATACCGGTTGTCACGTTCATACCGGTATAGCGCCCACCCCTAGCAAAGATGCTCTTTGTTCAAAAGTTTGGATTCTTTTTTAAATAAATTATTACATTTAATCAGAGTGAATGCATTACGTGTTTGAAAACATGATACAAAATATTTATATTTCAATTAATGCTGTTCTTTTGAACTATATTCATCAATGAATCCTGAAAAATGTATCAGGGTTTCCACAAAAATGTAACTGTTTTCAACATTATTAATGATCAGAAATGTTTTTTTTTGAGCAGCAAATCATATTATGCTGATTTCTGAAGGATCATGTGACACTGAAGACTGGAGTAATGATGCTTAAAATTCAGCTTTGATCACAGGAATAAATTACAGTTTGCAATATTCCTAAATAGAAAATAGCTATTTTTATAACGATATTACCCTTAATGTATTGACTGTATTTTACAGTGTAGCCTTGATAAGCATAAGAAACGTCTTTTTCAGAAATATAAAAAAATCTTAGATTCACACAAGATTTACTTGTACCCAAACATTTGACTGTAAAATCCAAATAATCATTCATCAATTTAAATATTAAATAAGTGTATAATACTTAATGCTACTATAAAATTAAAGCACTTATTGCTCAGTTTAGCATATTTGTACCATATTTAAATCCATGTTTTAGAAGATCATTGTGGACGAGAAACAATTCTGCAGATTCTGTCTAGTTATTTATTAGGGTTTTAAATATAAATCAGTTCTAGAGCTGTATATGAAAGTTAAAGTGAATAAGCTGTAACCCAGTAACTAAGAGGTTTGTTTATATTTTTCTGTTTTCAGCTCTCAAAGGTCAAAGTAGTGACTCTGCAGGCATGGTTGAAGAGTCGAGGGATCAGTGTGAGCGCAAAGGATAAGAAAGATGTGCTAATGTCAAAGGTTATGCAATGTCTGAGTGAAACTTAGGTGTGTTGGATTGGGTTACTCACCTAAAAAAACACACTATAGAGACCTTGAATACTGAGTTTTTGTTCCATTGATAAACTCTGTTGACACTGACAGTTCAATACGATTGCCTTGATTTACTACAGTACATGTTCATAACACATTTGGCTAATTAAGTAAGACTTTGTAAGCTAAAATATGTTGTTTAATTGGATCTTGAGTTTAGAGAGAGAGATGCAGATAAAAAAAAGTCTTTCTTTGTAATAGTCGTCCTTTTTTGTTAGCATGATGGTCATGTGTCAATCAAGCATCAAACTTACCATTACATTTAGTGCAATTATTTATTCTAACTCTGTGCTGTGACTTTAATAAGACCCAGAGGTCTTAGCACACAAATGAGATGATTATTGACATACAGTATGAGTTTAGAGCTATATATAATTCATGAAGATAACAGCTCAGAGGAATGTAATGCTAGAATTAATCTTGACATCTCTTCTTTTGATTGCAGACTTCAGAATTTTGGCAAATATCTATAATCTCATCTCATATGAGATCTAAATTAGGCATATGTACGGCCGAGGACCGTGAGCAGTATTTAAAGAGTAAGTAGCCTATTTTTTGTCAATAACACACTCACAGTATGACAAACTAGACGATGAGGCCATGTCAAGAGGAGTCGGTGGTTTACCTGGATCATATTTCACTTGATTTAAGCTATTGACATAGACAGTTTTGTTGTCGACTAGCTATAAGTTACTAGTTAGAAAGACGAAGCTGCTAGCAGCTACGTGACTAGCTCTCACTTTTACTGATTTTACTGTTGAAATAGTGGCAGGCTAGGACTAAAGTGGACTTGGCTGGTTTCTGCTTGTGTCACTAATTCAACCCCCCAAACTATCTGTATTTAACATGAAGTAGTGTACTTGCTAGTTACTGGCTTTAATTTTGTTACCATACCAACTAAGCTGCTGCTAGCAGCTTCGACTTTCTAACTAGTATAGCTAGTCGACAACAAAACTGTCAATAGCTTAAATCAAGTGAAATATGATCCAAGTAAACCACCGACTCCTCTGGACATGGCCTCATCATCTAGTTTGTCATACTGTGAGTGTGTTAATGACAAAAAAATAGGTTACCTGGTGATTCCACGAGATCGTGGTAACGTTAGATGTCTGAATAGTCCATATTTGGCCACTGCGTGGGGTCATTAATCCAGTTTTTGACCATTTCAAAGGGACACCTCTGTATCCCCATATCCAGTAGCTTTTTTAAATAGCACTCATGGTCCTCGGCCGGCAAAGAGAGTGTGTATGTTTGTGCCATTTTTGCTATCAAGAAACTTAGAGCGATCTAGGGCGAGTTCTGTTCTCAGGGGAATCCGTCTTCCCCCAAAAAGGGGCGTTACCCTTCGATGACGCAAAAGTAGCGTTGGTCTATACTAGTTTTCTCAGTGATCTTGCCAAACTCCTAACAAACAGATTTTCAGTTGGCAATCATGAGTGCCGTAACTTCAGAAAACAGTGATGCAAGGTGACTTTCCTCAATAATGACTCCAAAGAAGAGTCAGAATAGAGTCAGGGGCTCTTGACTGAGATGGAAATCAGGCCTATAGCCACTTTGATGGCTAATGATAGGGTCCAGATTGCGCTGCTTCCTGTATCTTAAAAGAGCAAGATCACTCTTGTCTGTTCTGCCCTTTATACTAAGAGCTTAATGACCCATACACATCTGACTTGAAAAGCTTTGCAGTAAGTGGGAGGTCAATGCTGGAGCAAGTATGCACTTCTGCAAGGCAAAAATTGTTAAGCTTAAAAAAAAGTGCCGTGCATTTGAATGTGAAACAGACTTGCTATCAGTGCACTGTGACTACAGTATTCATTACTGTAATGGCTTCTGATATCAGCACGTTTAATTGACATGTGACTTGTTTATGGTAGAAAACAGGGGTTGGTTGATTTATTGACTCTTAGTTTAAGTCCTCAACCTCATGTCACAGACAAAGAAAAATTTTCTTTGAAAATGGTTCCCACGCTTTGCAGAATCAGGCTTTTTTTTTTTTTTTTTTGGTCTGCATCAGCACATGCAACAATTGATAGATGATATATATCACAATCTGTGATAGCAAGTAAATCAGTCTGACACATTTCATCTCAGAGACTACAATACATATATTCATATGTAGTTCCTCTTCTGTTATTTTCCGTTCATTTATTGAAATCAATGCACACTAGAACACACTTTTGTTCAGGTGCCAGTCGCCACAAGGCACAGTAAAAAATTCCTGTCTCCTGCGTGCTGGTTCATGCTCTCATCTCAAAGTATAGGCCTCAGGACTCTTCTCCCACTCTTGATTATGACTGTTTACCTGAGTTTTGACCTGCCAGACTCTACTTACAACCAAGTTAATATACAGAGTCAGGGTGTCTGCTGCTGTAATTCATAACCTTTCACAATTGGAGCATTGAAGTGCCGTATTAAATGCTGGATTGATTAAGCAACGATGGGTTGTTTACAGTATATATAGATCTATATAACCCATATTACTTTCACAGAAACTAGCCAGGGCATTCTAGCCATTTGTTTTGCTTAATTTTGAGGTTGTATCGTTTAGTTCTGTACACTTTCAGAAAAAAATAGTACTAAGCCGTCACTGGGACAGTAGCTTTTCAAAAGCTTCTAATATGTACCATTTAGGTATTTAAAATCACCCTGCACTCCACTTTTTTGGAAATAGGCTCATTATCCAACTCCCCTAGAGTTAAACAGTTGAGTTTTACCGTTTTCGAATCAATTCAGCCAATCTCCGGGTCTGGCGGTAGCACTTTTAGCATAGCTTAGCATAGATCATTGAATCTGATTAGACCGTTAGCATCTCTCAAAAAAAATGACCAAAGAGTTTCGATATGCTTCCTATTTAAACCTTGACTCTTCTGTAGTTACATCGTGTACTAAGACCAACGGAAAATTAAAAGTTGTGATTTTCTAGGCCAATATGGCTAGGAACTATACTCTCATTCCTGCGTAATAATCAAGGAACAGTGCTGCCGTACCAGCAGCGCAATGATATTACGCACATAATTTCCAGTCATTTTTTTTGATAGATGCTAACGGTCTAATCCGATTCAATGATCTATGCTAAGCTATGCTAAAAGTGCTACCGCCAGACCCGGAGATCGGCTGAATAGATTCGGAAACGGTAAAACTCAACTGTTTAACTCAAGGGGAGTTGGAAAAATGAGCCTATTTCCAAAAAAAGTGTTCCTTTTAAGGCCCCCTGAAATAAAAAATTAAGTTTTTTAGCTTTTAGTATGAATATGTTAGGATTAATGTTATGAATTAGCTGGTGTGTACCAAACCAATCACAAAATTTGCATTTAGGAGATATAAGCATTCAAAACTTACAGTCTCTGTGACACCTAAAATGGGTCACGGATTTTTTTGACGTCACCGCGGACTTCAGCTTCTCATCACATCTCCTGTCCAATCAAATGCTCTCTCGTTAGTCAAATAAAAGTTGTTCTAGCAGTAAACTAGGCTATTTAACCCTTATGTGCTGTTGTGGCTGTTTTCAGCCACTATGGGGTATTTTTGAGTCTTATTTTGGCCATAACTTTTTCCGTGTTTCAGCAAATGGAATGATTTTTGGTGACAAAGCTTATTTTTACACATATTTTAGGAAAATGCTTTGAAAATTTTCAAAAACTCAACAGTACACTCTGGGCAAATTCACTACCCTTTCGTTATGTTCGTGGCTGAAAACAGCCACTACTTTAAACTGCTGTAAAAATTGATCAGATAAATATTTTTTTGCCATTTTTTTTGCATAAATCTATTAATCAACCTCAGTCCTGTTCAAAACTACTAAATGTTTTTAAAAAAATCAAGATTTTAACTCTTTAATTGCCAAATTCATAAATTATGTAACTGATTTGGGAGGGGAAAAAACACAAAATTACTTATTTTCAATATAAAATGTGATTGTGGACTGGATTTTTTTTACCTTTTATCACAGTCTTGGACATGTCAAAGATTAGAAACAACATTGGTTTTGATGCATTGTTAGTTTTTGTGCAGCATCAGATTTTAACTTTTTCTCCCTCATTTACTGTTCGTGGCTGTTTTTGCCCCATTGACTTCCATTATAACCACATTTTTTGATTGCAAAGCCATGACACCATAAAATCATGCATTTTTGATTGTTGGTGGTTTTCCCTGTTGGGAAGAGGTAAAAATTTAAATTTTTACTGTTGATAACCAGGTGGCACCATTAACCCTTTATATAGGCCTGTGCAAAAAAAAGCTTAGTTTCTGGCTTTTACATGGAGTTATATGAAGTATAATAGCATAATAAAGTGTGTGTGTGTGTGTGTGTGTGTGTGTGTGTGTGTGTGTGTGTGTGTGTGTGTGTGTGTGTGTGTGTGTGTGTGTGTGTGTGTGTGTGTGTGTGTGTGTGAGAGAACTTGATGCGTCTGAGAAAATCAAAATATGCACCTCAGCTCTCAGAACTACATGGAGTAAACAAAAACAAAGTAAGTGTATTTATGCATCTGCTGCCTTTTGATAATGAGAAATGCAGACTAAACAAAAACTAAGCAAGTGGATTTGAACACTTGCATGCAAGCCTGCTGGTCATTTGATGGTGAGAAGAGCAGCAAGCAACATGAGAAAGGGCTTGACTTGTAGTGAAGTTTTAGAGATGATTCTGCAGCCTGACCCCTCCAGCGAGCTGCAGGATGTATTGTCTTCTCCCTCTGACACCACAGACTCAGGAGAGTCAGACCATTATTTGGATGTGGCACCCTCATCATCCTCTCTAGCTTCCACTGAAGGCGAGGAGGATTCGGAAGATCCTGGGTCTGGGTGGATTGTGAGAAACGGTGAAGTTTGGTTTTCCACCAACGCGGAGACAACTCCCTTTCTTCAGCCTGCCAGAGGCGTGACTCCAGGGCCGACGAGATGATTGACCTCATTGTCAGCATGACCAACCTCCAAAACGTAGAGCTCTGGTGATTTCTTGAATCTTGAGAGGGACATGGTGGCTCTAAAAATCGCACGACCACTGTGATCATCCCACAGGCAACGTGTGGACTCCCCTCTGGACCTGTAGACGCCGGCCAAAATCAGTAGCCCCATGTAGGCACGGAGATCTGTGGAGTCCACCCCGGTCCAGTTTCTCATTGTGCGGCGCCCGTAAAAAACAGATTGAACACAGAATCAATGTTCTGGACCCTTGCGATGGCATAGCGCGTCGGCCATGAAGTCACGCCTCTGGCAGGCTGAAGAAAGGGAGTTGTCTCCGCGTTGGTGGAAAACCAAACTTCACCGTTTCTCCCAATCCACCCAGACCCAGGATCCTCCGAATCCTCCTCGCCTTCAGTGGAAGCTAGAGAGGATGATGAGGGTGCCACATCCAAATAATGGTCTGACTCTCCTGAGTCTGTGGTGTCAGAGGGAGAAGACAATACATCCTGCAGCTCGCTGGAGGGGTCCGGCTGCAGAATCATCTCTAAAACTTCACTACAAGTCAAGCCCTTTCTCATGTTGCTTGCTGCTCTTCTCACCATCAAATGACCAGCAGGCTTGCATGCAAGTGTTCAAATCCACTTGCTTAGTTTTTGTTTAGTCTGCATTTCTCATTATCAAAAGGCAGCAGATGCATAAATACACTTACTTTGTTTTTGTTTACTCCATGTAGTTCTGAGAGCTGAGGTGCATATTTTGATTTTCTCAGACGCATCAAGTTCTCTCTCACACACACACACACACACACACACACACACACACACACACACACACACACACACACACACACACACACACACACACACACACACACACACACACTTTATTATGCTATTATACTTCATATAACTCCATGTAAAAGCCAGAAACTAAGCTTTTTTTTGCACAGGCCTATATAAAGGGTTAATGGTGCCACCTGGTTATCAACAGTAAAAATTTAAATTTTTACCTCTTCCCAACAGGGAAAACCACCAACAATCAAAAATGCATGATTTTATGGTGTCATGGCTTTGCAATCAAAAAATGTGGTTATAATGGAAGTCAATGGGGCAAAAACAGCCACGAACAGTAAATGAGGGAGAAAAAGTTAAAATCTGATGCTGCACAAAAACTAACAATGCATCAAAACCAATGTTGTTTCTAATCTTTGACATGTCCAAGACTGTGATAAAAGGTAAAAAAAAATCCAGTCCACAATCACATTTTATATTGAAAATAAGTAATTTTGTGTTTTTTCCCCTCCCAAATCAGTTACATAATTTATGAATTTGGCAATTAAAGAGTTAAAATCTTGATTTTTTTAAAAACATTTAGTAGTTTTGAACAGGACTGAGGTTGATTAATAGATTTATGCAAAAAAAATGGCAAAAAAATATTTATCTGATCAATTTTTACAGCAGTTTAAAGTAGTGGCTGTTTTCAGCCACGAACATAACGAAAGGATGGGAATTTGAACAATGCACAAGGGTTAAAAAGGGGGAGGAGCCATTCAATATGTCCCGCCTTGGCTTCCTGTTTAAGTGGAAATGACATCAACGCATTAAACACGTTCCAAGGCACTTCAGACGGCCTTTAAGGGTAAATAAGGTACTTTACAAAGATGTACCTTTTCAAAGGGTACCACTCCACTGACTGCTTTTGTACCTTTTTATTTTTTTATTTTTTTTATTTTAGCATTAATAGACTTTTTAGTATTAATTGTAATACTTTTTAATACTTAAACAGTCTTACATTTGATTTTAAAAACTCTGCAGATACACTGATTATATAGTGTTTCTCCATCACTTGATGGTGAATAACTGTTGCTATAATCACTAGAAAAGTCATATTTTTAAATAAGATTCTGTTTACCACCTGCATTAGTTGATAGGGATAGATACGATAGGGTATGGTGAAAAACGGATGGATTATGTAATAAAAATCCTGACCTTGTCTGTTGGTCTTCGACGTGGGCATTCATGAGACTCTGTCAGCACTGCAATACACACCGTCTCGCCCAGAAAAAGCACACTAGTTGTGAGAAATGACAAATGACATGCGCCTGAATCCCCCAAAATAATCTGTGTACTTTCTTCACTGAGTTAAATATCTCTGGACCTGAACTCTTTTTGTCTGATGTCAGTCAGAATGACAGATGTGAACGCGATAACTTCATTACGACGAACAAAAAGGATATATTCACCTCAGAGGAGAAGGTATATGGATTGTATTTTATGTCGCATTTTTGTTAATCTTGATTTCTTACAACTTGTGTGCTTTTTCTGGGCAGGGCGGAGTGAACTGCGGTGCTCATAGTATCACAAATGCACACCTCGCGTAGCCGTGTACAGAAGACCAATGGCCAAGGTCAGGATTTTCGTTAAATAATACATCAAATTTCGGTTTTCTTTTCACCAAACTCTATCATATGCCCCCAGAACACTTGGAATATATGGTGTGTGTTGCACAAGATCATTGGATGAGTGCGAGTGGGACTATTTTTTTTTTTTTAATTGTTGTTTTGTGGTTTAAAAAAGAACAATAGCAGGGCGAGTAAATGATGACTTGTAATATTAGTGTGAACTGTCCCTTTAATGCCGCAAGCAAAACGTGCTGACTTGTTTATATAGCACAATTATAATACAGTCACCAAATAAGTAAATAATAATTATCTTACATGTAAATGGCACAGCATTATTAGCAGCACATTAAGCACCTGGTTTAACTGGATTGAGGGTGGTTAACAAATAAGAAAGTTTTTTTCTCAGTTTAAGGAAAACATCCAGTGGTGATTTATACATACAGTCATGGCCAAAATTGTTGGCACCCCTGGTAAATATGATCAAAACTGGCTGTAAAAAATAAATCTGCATTGTTTATCCTTTTGATCTTTCATTCAAAAAATTGCCAAAATTCTAACCTTTCATTGAAGCAAGAGAATTGAAAGTGGGGCTAAATCACATTATGAAATAAATGTTTTTCTCCAAAACATGTTGGCCATAATTATTGACACCCTTTTATTAAATACTTTTTGCAACCTCCTTTTGCCAAGATAACAGCTCTGAGTTTTCTCCTATAATGCCTGATGAGTTTGGAGAACACCTGACAAGAGATCAGAGACCATTCCTCCATACAGAATCTCTCCAGATCCTGCAGATTCCCAGATCCATGCTGGTGCTTCTTCTCTTCAGTTCAGCCCACTCATCTTCTATAGGGTTCAGGCCAGGGACTGGGATGGCCATTGCAGATCTTGGTTTTGTGCTCAGTGACCCATTTTTGTTTTGATTTTAATATTTGTTTTTGGATCACTGTCCGGTTGGAAGATCCAAACATGGCCCGTTATAAGATTTCTAGCCCCGGCTGTTAGGTTTCGATTTTTTATCTGTTGGTATTTGGTCCAATCCATGATGCCATGTATCTGAACAAGATGTCCAGGACCTCTGGCAGAAAATTAGGCCCACAGCAGTAAAGATACAGCAGAGTATTTCATTTTACACATGGGGTACTTTTTTATCCCTGTGTGCACCAAACCCATCTTAAGTGTTTGCTGCCAAAAAAGCTATTTTTCTGGTTCCTCTGTCCATAGAACGTTTGAAAAGTACCTGACACGACTGGCACTTCAAACGGGACGGGTTCTATGGACAGATGAAACAAAAAAATAGCTTTTTTGGCAGCAAACACTTAAGATGGGTTTGGTGCACACAGGGATAAAAAAGTACCCCATGTGTAAAATGAAATACTCTGCTGTATCTTTACTGCTGTGGGCCTAATTTTCTGCCAGAGGATCCTGGACATCTTGTTCAGATACATGGCATCATGGATTGGACCAAATACCAACAGATAAAAAATCGAAACCTAACAGCCGGGGCTAGAAATCTTATAACGGGCCATGTTTGGATCTTCCAACAGGACAGTGATCCAAAAACAAATATCAAAATCAAAACAAAAATGGGTCACTGAGCACAAAACCGAGATCTGCAATGGCCATCCCAGTCCCTGGCCTGAACCCTATAGAAAATGAGTGGGCTGAACTGAAGAGAAGAAGCACCAGCATGGATCTGGGAATCTGCAGGATCTGGAGAGATTCTGTGTGGAGGAATGGTCTCTGATCTCTTGTCAGGTGTTCTCCAAACTCATCAGGCATTATAGGAGAAAACTCAGAGCTGTTATCTTGGCAAAAGGAGGTTGCAAAAAGTATTTAATAAAAGGGTGCCAATAATTGTGGCCAACGTGTTTTGGAGAAAAACATTTATTTCATAATGTGATTTAGCCCCACTTTCAATTCTCTTGCTTCAATGAAAGGTTAGAATTTTGGCAATTTTTTGAATGAAAGATCAAAAGGATAAACAATGCAGATTTATTTTTTACAGCCACTTTTGATCATATTTACCAGGGGTGCCAACAATTTTGGCCATGGCTGTATAAAATGTGCTGAAAACCCCACCTGTGCTGACGTAGTTGACAAATGTGGTTTTTAGTTGACGTAGTTTTTACAAACAAAATCGTTGAAGTCAAGTCAAAACAAATTGCATAATACCACAAGAATGCCGGCCAATACACTCGAGGCGTGTTATGCTGTCACTCCATCGCTTAGGAACAATGTCTCCGGCTGCTATTATGCTGATGGCAATTGCTTATTAAGCATCTAATATAATTGAAAGATTCCTTTATCAAATAATACAGGTGCTGGTCATAAAATGAATTAGAATATCATCAAAAAGTTGATTTATTTCAAGAATTCAACTTTATTTCAAGCCTTTATTTGTTATAATTTTGATGATTATGGCTTACAGCTTATGAAATCAAAATCCCAGAAAATGAGAATATTACATGAAATCACACAGTAATTACACAGCAATACCATGGTCATTGAACCAGGTTTTGGTTCGTTTGGCAGTGTGGGCCGGTGCAAATCCTGCTGGAAAATGAAGGAAGCATGAAGTGCTCTGGAAACGTCCTGGTAGACGGCTGCGTTAACTCTGGATTTAATAAAGCACAGTGGACCAAAGTCCTCTTTTCTGATGAGAGCTAATTTTGCATCTGATTTCATGTAATATTCCAATTTTCTGGGATTTTGATTTTGTGGGTTTCATAAGCTGTAAGCCATAATCATCCAAATTATAACAAATAAAGGCTTGAAATATCTCACTTTGCATGTAATGCATGAGTTTTTTTCACTTTGCATGAGTCTATATATTATAATTAGGGCTGTCAAAAGATTAATCGTGATTAATCACATCCAAAATAAAAGTTTGTGTTTACATAATTTATGTGTGTATAATGTGTATAATTATTATGTATAAATACACACACATTCATATATATATTTAAGGAATAATTGCATTTATATACTGTATATACATTTATATAATTTATATTATATATAAATATAACCAATTTTTCTTAAATATATACATGATTGTGTGTGTTTTTATATATATAAATAATTATACACAGTACACACACATATATATTATGTAAACACAAACTTTTATTTTAGATGCGATTAATCGCGATTAATCTTTTGACGGCCCTAATATATATATATTACTTTCACCTGTTAATCAACTTTTTGATTATATTCTAATTTTATGACCAGCACCTGTATAGCATGAGTAGTTGAGCTTGTATTGAAGTTAATTATAATACATTGTTATAATTAATGTAGTTTTAGTAATATCCATGCACAGTCCCACTTTACAGTGTATAGGTTTCGGTAACACTTTATTTTACATTGTACTTGATACATATGTTACATGTAATAACAGTAAATTATTGATAATTACATACGACTAACCCTCAACCGAATTCTTATTCTACCCTAACCCTATAAGTACATGCAGGTACTTAATATTTCTCAGTACTTAAATATATAATTACTCTGTAACAATGACATCTTAAAATAAAGTGTAACCTATAGGTTTCTTCTTGTACTCGGGTCAAAAAGAAAAATGTTGGTTACAATGTACGTTTTGTGAAAAACACGTATCGCTATTGAGGTGGAGTTAGGACAGGTTTAGTGGGATGGGTTTAAGGGTGAGTTAAGGAGTAAGGGAAGCGTCAACACTTCAATTACAGAAATGAATTACAGCTGTAAATACATAAAGGTATTTTTTAAAT
This sequence comes from Phoxinus phoxinus, assembly GCF_949152265.1. Lineage (NCBI taxonomy): Eukaryota > Metazoa > Chordata > Actinopteri > Cypriniformes > Leuciscidae > Phoxinus > Phoxinus phoxinus. The sequence goes on along the minus strand of NC_136899.1, from coordinate 24,366,485 downwards.
ATACTATAAGTACAATGTTAAAACGTGTATTTACACAATACTTGCAGTGAATCAAATGATTAAATTAAATGTTAGTACACAGTAGTTAAAAACACTTAATGTCCCCCTGTAGTCAATAATTTAATCTCTTAAAACTCTTCTTTGATCACCAAAAGGAGATATTTTAATGTTTTTTCCTTGAAAAACATTTCTTCATATCTTAAAATAGCTTGAATGTAACTCTACACACCCTTGCCTCATTTAGTATACGTGGTTCTTTGAATATGCAAATGAGCCCCGCCTCCACTCACTCACAGCAGCTCAGAGATCCACTGGTTGACACTCACATGTTGATCTGATTGGTTACTAGGTAGTAATGTCAGAAAATCACATTTCAAACCGTGTTTTTGAGTCTGTCTTTGGTTCACTGCAGTTTTAAGGAGAAAATACTCAGCAATGTTGTTGACTTATGAATTTACACTTAAAGCATATTAAAAACACCACATAGACATAAACAACATTAAAAACTTGATTTTCACCACAGGGGGACTTTAATATAAAGTGGGTCCTAATGCACAATTTTTTGTATGCTAATATTTATTATAACAATACATATTTTACTACCGTTTAATAAAATGTAGTGTACTGTTATGTTTAAATGCAAAAGTTGGAGCCGTATGAAGGGTCATGGGGTTAGACATACCACAAAGGTGAGAAACGCTGTGAAATCTCTTACAGCTGAACACCCACAACGTCGGGATAATATTCAGCTTGGTCACGCTGAAGTTCTCTCTCACGTCCTCAACACATGGCTAACGCTTGCTGCCAAGCAGAGAACGATCTCCGTGCTTAATGTGCCCTAATGTATGAAATGCCAGAGGGAGTCTCAGAGCTGAGCAGGTGGCAGCTGGTCGTCTTCACCCAGCTCGAAAACATCTACTCTTAACCCTTCACAGCTCCTGTGTAACATGAGGCACTGCAGCGTTGTGCTTCAGTGTGTATGCTCGGAAAATAATAACATGGCTTGAAAAGGAGGTTTATGAAAATGTTGGTCACATAGGTGTACAGCCTCTGGCACATTCCCATCTAAATAGTTTCACATGGTGCTCTGTGAATTTGAAATAATATGTACGTGTATGATACACAGGGTTTAAACACCTCAGGGAATTTGATAATTATAACAGTATAACTTTAAACTTAAGACAAATGATACTCAAAATATGCATATTTATTTAAATATAAAAAGTTATCCAAGTGCAAAAAAGTTTGCATATTTTAAAAAATCATTTAAGAAGAAAATTATACCAAAAATGTTAGATATAACAAATTAAATATTTTATTTTAAATGCACTCTAAAAAAAATGCTGTGTTGGTTTAACCCAATTTTGGATCTAATATGGACAAACCCAGCCATTGGGTTAAAATTATTTGATTACATTTTTAACCCAATGTTTGAGTTTGTCCATTTTTGACCCAGAATTGGGTTAAAACAACCCAGCATTCTTTAGAGTGTAATTAAATAAATAAGTTATATAAATAAGTTTTTAATTTCTTAAAATTTCCTGATAATAATATGATGTTCATGTCTTTCTTTCTTCAGTCGAAAATAAATAAATGTAAATAATTTTTGAGAAAAACATTCCAGGATTTATCTCCATATAGTGGACTTCTGCACAACGAGTTTGAAGGTTTTCAACCGATGTGCCAAGAATTACGTAGGGCATTTTAATTCTGAAGTGAACTAATCCTTTAAAATCTTGATCCATTATTCATGTACTCCTGGAAAAGTCATGAAACCCTGTACACAACAAGCTTGCGCATGCATCAGTACACACCACACAGCATGAGTATTGAGGAGTTAGCGGTCTTCAAGTCTCACCGAAGCATAAAGAGTAACTCCAGGCCTCCATGAAGGAATCGAGTGCATTGAGAAAGGTCCACAAAGCTCATTTCAAAACTGGCCATCTGGCATCACGGTTGCTTACAAAACTGAAAACACCTTTGCTTGAAAGAGCAATATGAAGCTTAAAGGCTCGGGGAGGCTTAGTTGCATTGTTTTAGTTTAGCTGCGGTGTTTCCACATTGTATTAGGAAGATATTGAGCAGAAGAGATTTGTTTTTATGTTTTACGTTGCATCTTAGCATGTTCAAATCTGTAACAAGTTCAATTGCTTTCACTGTTTGTTTGGTCTGTAAATCTGCCTCACAGATGGAATAACTAGAGTAAATGTAATGCATGTTAGCTCGGTAATTCCTAGATTAATGGTTTTCATTTTTGTTCTGATTTCAAGGATTAATGTTCGTGAAAGTCAGTCATAAGCTAATTACAGAGTTTGTGGTTTGAGGGTTCTTGCGTTTTCCCTCGAGGCATCTGCAGAATATCCCGGTGTCTGGTTTCCATTTGCACACAAGAATGCTGACAGCCCTTGCCTGAATTTTTGGAGGTTTTGGAGAAAAAAAAATCAGTGGAAGAAACTCTCATGCTTTCCATTATGTTCACTTTGCTCCTTCATATGAAATATCACAATGTCACTCTTTCAGTGTGGCTCTCACAGAGGAACTGGTTTATAGAGGTCAGTGTGTAAAAACGGTCCATTGTGTTTCTGAACTCGCTGAACTGTGCCACCGATGTAAGAATGGGTTCTGTTGAAGAAGACTGCCTCAAGAAAAAGAAATGTTTTCCGCAGGATTTCATGCCCATTAGTTTACAGCCACTGGGATTTATGGATGTGTGTTAACATTTTACTCCAGGATGTGCGAGACAAATTGAAAGAAATACTTTCAAATGTGTCAATTTTCAGATGTCAAAGTATTTCTGTGACGATTTGTAAGCCATTTGTAGGTTGACTTCCTGAAGAGTGTAAAAACTTCAACCTATCGACTTGAGTGGTGTTAGTTTGGGGCAGGACCTGTTTTGGCCGAGCAATGATTATTTGTCTGGTGTAGTCCCAACACGTGTGATGCAGAATGAAATGTATAGTCTTTTAAAAGATAGAAAAGTACACATTGAACAAAGACCACACCGAACCATGAACAGAAACAACTAAGGGCTTAAATACACAATCAGAGATGATTAACAGAATGAGAAACAGGTGCGCAACTCAATTAGAAACTATGACAACTATAGAAATGAGAAATCAGGAGACAGGAACAGGGAACACAGGAAAACTGAGCAGAAGTGTGAATACATTTGCTGTTTTGATATGCTATTTGGCTTGTAGAGGAGAAGTGTGTTAAAGGAGAACTCCGGTCAATTTTAACATTGAGCTCAATTTTTAGTAAATTTGGAGTGCTGTCAATACAGAGAACAACGACAAAAATCATCCTCTTTTTAAAATTCGCACCCTATTGACTTGAATGGGGTCTAATTTTAAACCTGCTTTTATTTCTCTTATCATCCTTGATGTGTCATTACAAGTGCCCAGCCATGTTGAGTGATTCCTTCAGAGTGAACACGAGTGAATCTGACTGCAGTAGATGTGAAAGATATTAATAAAAATGATGTTATATCAGCCAGCGCACAGACCTGTATTTAGTTCCTGTTTTCGGTCGAAGTCCAAAGTAGTCGATTGTCGAGTTCACGCGCGTGATCATAGGTTACTAAACCTATGCGCGTGAACTCGACAATCGACTACTTTGGACTTCGACCATTCAAGTCAATAGGGTGTGAATTTTAAAAGGAGGATAATACAGTGTAGGCAACACCGATTTTGTCGTTGTTCTCTGTATTGACAGCACTCCAAATTTACTAAAAATTGAGCTCAATGTTAAAATTAACCGGAGTTCTCCTTTAATGGCAGGAAATAAGAAGGGTGAAAAAAAAGTTCAGGTATTTTTGGAAATATTATATTTATGAGATGAACACCACCACAAAGTCGTAAATAACAGTGGAAAGCTCTGGGTTTTCTCTAATCCCCGATCTTTATGAGTTGGGGATGTGTCGGTGAGAAACATGGCAGAATACCACAATACCTGTAGGTACTGTATTTAACAGTGACATTGTCAGGCTTTTTTATTTACAACAAAATAAGCTAATTGCCAGCACAAAATATAATAAATGGACTGCATTGAAATATAATATAATATCATTGAAATATAACAATATAGTATATAACGATAACGTTTACAGTTGTTTAATACGCACAATCCTTGTTCTTTGTTTTCTATAAGTAGAAGGAAAAAACGTCCCTGTATTTTTGTGTAGTTAAAGGGTTAGTTCGCCCACAAATTAAATTTCTGTCATTAATTACTCGCTCTCATGTCGTTCCAAACTCGTTACAACTTCGTTCATCTTCGGAACACAAATGAAGATATTTTTTATAAAAGATCCAAGACGTTTTATAAAAGATCCAAGACGTCCTTACCAGCCATAGGCAGCAACGTCATTGCAACTGTAAAGGCCCAGAAAGGTAACGACTTTATTCAACAATTTCACTTGTTCTTCGTTTTCTATAAAAGTAAAAAACTTCCCTGTTTTATTCAACAATTTCACTGTTTACTACTGTACGTGATCAGCGTAGGAGACTCACACTGAAGATAATTCATTCTTTAATAATACACAAAGTATTCTCGCCGCTTCATAACATTAAGGTTGATCCACCGTAGTCACATGGACTATTCTAACTATGTCGTTTACTATCTTTCTGGGCCTTGAAAGTGGTAATAACGTTGCTATGAACCTACGTTGCTGGTTCGGAAAGCTCTCGGATTTCATCAAAAATATCTTAATTAGTGTCCCGAAGATGAACGAAGGTCTTACGGGTTTTGAACGACATGAGGGTGAGTAATTTCATTTCATTTTTGAGTGAACTAACCGCCATCTTGCTCCAACGAAAGTGACTTGAACGCACCTGACGTCGTAATAAAAAAAACACACTGCCAAAACACTTTAGATTCATGCGGAAACTTTTGCATGACCATGCAATCACTTTTCTCCAGGAAAATCTAAAAATAAATAAAAACAATAATTCCTTTGGTTACAGTTACTGTAATTGTTCATGTGTCTTTAATGCAACTGAATTTTATTATTAATAATGTCATGATTATGTTCTGTTTCGGTTTCATGGTTCTCTTCTACTTGATCTTAGAGATCCCCTCAAACTGTCGAGTATTAGATTGCGCATTATAGAGTACATATTGTTTCATAGTATCTTAACAGGGATGAAGCAGATTTTTTTATTTATTTAATGATGCAAACACAGTTGACTACTGCTGTAAAGCCACTCTAAAAAGAAAATAGTGTAATTTTTTATCTGAGGTCAGTTCAGTGTTAATTCAGTTCTATTCAATTACTGTAAAGATCATCAAAAATGAGTTCAATTAATCTACACTGTAAGCCCGTATAGGTTGATTGAACTTAAAAAATGTATGGAAACTCGTTACCCTAAAAAAGTCTTATTGAAAAAAACAATACATTTTAAGTTTAATGTACTTAAAATTTCAACAGCGTTTAATTAAAAACTTTTTAACAGTTTTAATGCAGCGCTATTGAAAGCTTAGTTTCCATAATTTTTTTTAAGTTCAATCAACCTGTATGCTAACAGTTAAAGCAGATATATTACTGAATATTAAGGCTACGTCTACATTAATCCAGAGACATTTGAAAACGGCGTTTTCGTTTATAAACGCTTCAGTCGTTTTCGGACGTTTCAGTGTGGATGAGAAACTTTTGGAAAACGCTAAATTCCCCTTTACTGCGCATGCGTAAAACCCCACAAAAGATAATAATGAAATTATCGCGCAATTCTTCTAACAGGATCATTTTATTTGCAAAATATCTCAGCATTCACTGATGCGTCCAGGTCACCGTATGTTTGGTCTGAAACACGACTGCTCTCCTGTATTGCCGCAGGACAGCAAATGTGATATGAAGAGTGTGCAAAGTAACATTTTAGCAACAGTGTAAAAGTGAATAGCACATAACAGGCACAATACCGGTAAACATGAATATCTATTGGTACAACATGGATCACATGAATAAACTTACATCATCGTTTTCTAATACCTCCGGCTTCACAGTCCACACTACAACGCGAAAACGGTGTTTTCAAATTTATCCGCTTTGGAGAGCGCTTTCCAAAAGCTACGTTTTCGTTGACTTAAAACGCCGTCTCAGTGTGGACAGAAGGCCAAACCGGAGAGAAAAATATACGTTTTCAAACGAAAACGTATTAGTGTGGACAAGGCCCAAGTGTCCCCAACTAAAGCAAGCCAAAAGGCGATATAGTGGCAAGAAACCCAAACTCCATCAGTGACAGAAATGGAGAAAAGAAACCTTGGATGAAACTTTACTCAGTCAGGGACCAGTCCTCGTCTCGCCAAACCAACCAACAAAGAATCAAAAGCCTTCGGTCCATCATAACACAGTTTCTCAATACAGATTTCTCCTTGAGGCGCATTTACTGCCTCTCAACACACTGAAGAGCCAAACACTTCACATCCAGAAATAAAACATGGCACACTGGGGAGGAGAGAGAAAGTTTGTGTGAAACGTATAGTCAGTATCATGGGGTGTGGATAGACTTCTCTTGAAGCAAACCAGACAGAGACTGTTTCTAGTGAAGTATGCTCATGTGGTGTGTTGTAGAATATCAGCTGTATAACCGAACATGTGGCTTCTGGTTTCTTCTTCTACTGTACATACAGGAGACAATGTTGCAGCATTTACAGGTGAACCTCGAAAAATTATAATATGGTGCAAAAGTTCATTTATTTCAGTAATTCAACTTAAAAGGTGAAACTAATATATTATATAGACTCATTACATGCAAAGTGAGATATTTCAAGCCTTTATTTGTTATAATTTCGATGATTATGGTTTACAGCTAACAAATAAAGGCTTGAAATATCTCACTTTGCATGTAATGAGTCTATATAATATATTAGTTTCACCTTTTAAGTTGAATTACTGAAATAAATTAACTTTTGCACAATTTTCTATATCATTATCTTTACATAACCTTAATGAAAAGACAAATCTGTTGAAATCCCTTTATAATATTCATTTGTTCTCATCAATACAGTCCATCCCCGTTCAGACTTTAATGTTGCAAGTCTGCATTCAGCTTCAGTAGATTTACTTCTTTCTCACTATATGTCCGTCCAGAATCAAAATGAACTGAAAAGATCCTCACTGCTCTTTTTTCCTTTGTTTTTCTAGCCAGACGTAGAGCTTTTCTCACAGGATATCTGCCATCTCTTCACTAAGCCAAGTAAACATTGCCCAGCATCATAGTTTATTTATGTCTTTTCTGTGTTTGTTGTTTTGTTTGCTGGACGTGCTTGTCATATTTTTTGTTTCCGAGCAACATCTCTGCCTCTTGTGGTTTCGGAAGTGAAAGATTATATTTATGCGAGTGATCAAGGACGATCTTTGTGTAGAGCAAAATTAATCTATTTCCTCCAAGAAAATAAATGGCTACACCTACTCCATTTGACCCGAGCGCTCCCTGTGTAGAGCTTACAAGATGAGGAGAATTCGAGATCGCAGCTGCTGGACTGCGGTCATAAGGACTGGGATGATTTCTATGCTTGTCCTTCAGACCTGCAGTACAAAGAGAAAAAAAGTATTCATCCATATTTAACACACAGACCAGAGGAAACTGGCAGCTCTTTTATATTTCTTAAAGAGATAGTTCCCTCCAAACTGAAAATTAATTCATGTTCCACAGAAGAAAGAAAATCATAGGGTACGACAGGACTTACTCCGCACCTTAAGAAAAATAAGCTTTTCACTTCTCCCATAGTGTATTATTGCAGAAAAATATGTATTGAAATGTATTGAACATTGGTGGAGCAACAGATTTTTTGTTAAAATAAATAATAAAAGTGGTTTGTTTCGTTTAAAAATCTTATACATGTATGAGGTGACAATTATTTATACTAATACTTTAGGTAAAATAATATGTTTTGAATAATGTCTAAGTTAATGCTTGATCAGAACATTCCCTTAGCAAAGTTTGTAGTATAATCTGTTTATTTTGATAATAACATTTATTTTTGTTCAATAAATATACTGTCATTAATAAAAAAAAGACTATTTAAAAAAGTATTTAAAATATATGTACTGTAGTAACAATAAACATTTGATATGATATGATTATTATCATATTTTAATGATGGTTTCATTATAAATATGGTGATTATCTCTTAAGATGGAGAACTTAATATATGATATTTACCAACCATGTCATGTCAACAAATGGAAAAGTCAGCGGTTTATGTTAATTATTGTATATTTTGCCCCAAATACCATACTTTTACATATTCAATATTTTTACATATTGAAAATCTGTTGCTTTAATTATGCTGAACAAAACTGAAAATCATTAAGACGACCTTTGTTTTAAAATATATTCAATAATTTTAGCGATTCTCATTTGCTACTTGATTAAATTAGCACAGAATCAACTTTGCACTGCTTTAGCCCCTTTGTACAGGTTTGAAACCACATGAGGGTTTTGAAGCCTGACAGTATTTTGTTCAAAATCTCCTCATATGAGTTTAAAACAATATGATGATGAGTAAATTATGACATTTTCAGCTCCATGGGAAATATTCTTTTAATTCCCATAACTTTGCTGCAACAACCATCGCCACAAGCATTTTAGAAACTCCCCGTGACATTGATGGAAACAGTTAACTGAAGTTCCCAATACAGTTATTACTCTGATCAAAACACAAAGCATGCTTTGTTCTGGTTTGACCTAGAATACAGAGACATTTAATTACATAAAAATCCTTGTAATCCACTGGCTGAATCTGAAAGAAACGTCTGTGCCAGTTGCAAGTTCCAAAGCTTAGTGATTTAGTTTATTATTACAAGGACAATGCATATTAACATGACAAGTCAAAATATGCCAGAGTTAGCCAAAAGGCTAGTTTTCATCTGCAGTCCTAGGCCAGATGTATAATAGGCAACCTAAAAATACAATGTCAATACAACAATTTAAGCAAAACATAGATTATACAGAAATACAACAAACCCTACAATTTCTAAAATCAGCAGAGAGAAGAAGAGAAAAAAAAGAAAGAGAGAAAAATCATTCAATGTTGACATATTTGCATACTAAAAAGCCAAATTTTAAAAGAAGAACGAAATCCATAACTATTTACTTCTCTAACTGACGTTGGGATGTCATTCCATTCTTTTGAGGCTTTAATGGAGAAAGCAGACTGACTAAAAGCAGTTTTCCTGAAATGAATCACACAGTCCCTTCTAAATGTACCTCTAGTGAGACGACTGTTCTCTGATCTTAGACTCAGAAACTCACTAAGAGGTGGTGGAGCCAGGCCATTGAGAATTTTATATGCTAAACAGCCATTTTTAAACTTAACAAAGTTTTCCCAACTCAAAAAATTATATTTTGATAAAATCTTACAATGATGAAAATGACGTGGTTTCTTATCAAAAATTTTTAGCGTTTGTTTATATATAGTCTGTATTGGGAGCAAGGCGGAGTGGTTGGCCTGAGACCAAGTAGTTAGACAATAATTCAAATGCGAAAATATCATAGAGTGCATAAACATTTTGGCCGCTTGGGTAGACATTGAATTCCTGATATAACGAAAATTAGATAAATTAAATTTTATTTTCTTAACAGTATTTGAAATATGAGAATTAAACTTATGTTGAGATATGTTCAAAGGGAAAGGCTTGAGTCGTGGAGATCTGGAGATCTGGAGATAGAGAGCAGGTGCAGGCAGGTATGACAGGTGAAATAATCCCTCATCTGAGCATTTTAGGGCAAGGCTCGACCTGCACCGGATTTTACAAGAGCTTCATGGATTCAAAGGTTTGGATTCAAGCTCCCGAATGAGAGCAGAGCTCATTCTAAAATATAATAAATGTATGAAACACTAAAACAACCATTATTCCAGCCTGTTCTCACGTAAATGCGTCTCTATAGCACGCAGTGTGTTTATTTATACGCGAAAATTGTTTTTTAAAGTCTGCATGAACCGGAAGTTGCAAACGACTTTTCTCAAGTGTTGTGACGCATTTCCGAGTGAAAGGCAATATTGAACAGAGGGCCGGGTTTTACTTCAGCGCTCCTCTTCTCCATCTCTCGCCCATAGCAGAGTAACGGTTTGAGTGATTAAGCGATTAGGCAACCCAAGCCGGCAAACCTACGTCATCAGAAAAATATCCATTCCAGACCCGGAACTACAGTAACTTTTCAGACTTTGATTAAAGAAACACTCCGACTTTTTGGGACTTTAGCCTATTCAACTTATCCCCCGGAGTTAGATAAATCCATACATACCTTTTTCATCTCCGTGCGTGCTATAAGTCTGTTTGACGCACCCACCGCTAGCCTAGCTTAGCACAAAGACTGGATGTAAATGGTTGCAGCTAGCATACTAATCCAAATAAGTGACAAAATAACGCAAACATTTTCCTATTTACATGTTGTGATTTGTATAGTCACAGAGTGTACAAAAAACAAAGTCACATGAGACACAGACATATTTTAACCGTATAAATACTGGGAACTATATTCTCTGAAGGCGAAGCACTGCTACTTGGGCGGAGTGATAACCGCAGCACCTGAGACGCGCCGTGGTGAGGAGCAGAGAGTTCGTTCAGAGCGCGTCTCAGGTGCTGCGGTTATCACTCCGCCCTATATTCAGGGGATATAGTTCCCAGTATTTATACGGTTAAAATATGTCTGTCTCATGTGACTTTGTTTTTTGTACACTCTGTGACTATACAAATCACAACATGTAAATAGGAAAATGTTTGCGTTATTTTGTCACTTATTTGGATTAGTATGCTAGCTGCAACCATTTACATCCAGTCTTTGTGCTAAGCTAGGCTAGCGGTGGGTGCGTCAAACAGACTTATAGCACGCACGGAGATGAAAAAGGTATGTATGGACTTATCTAACTCTGGGGGATAAGGTGAATAGGCTAAAGTCCCAAAAAGTCGGAGTGTTCCTTTAAAGATTACCACGGCAAACAATTTTGTTCTGTGTATTTTTAACTTGCACGGATTAATTGTTCACCACAAGACTAGTAATATCCGCTAACAAAGTAAATAGGGTCAATTTTGATTTCATGCCGACTTAAAGTGCATATGATACGCAGATTTCACGTGCATTTGATACGCACTTCATTGCGTGTAATACACACGCACCCCACACACCACTAATCCTACCCAAATCAAATGTATAATACACACGCACCCCACACCACTACTACACTTACCCTAACCCATGCGTATCCTATGCTAATTTTCTAAACTAATTTTCGCGTATAAATTGCACATTACCTTTAGATTGATGGATGGATGGATGGAAAACTTGATAGATTGCCGAAATATTTGTGAATTTCCTGAGTCTGTGTGTCTCTCAACAGTATTTTGCAGAGCGTCTCTACTAATAAAGCTGGTTTATTGATAAAGTTGCAGGGTAGTGCTGACAACAAAAAAATATTAATTAAACTCAACTGTTTGTTTCTGTTGAAGAACCAGGATTCACACAGTCGTGGGCTATGTTCAGACTGCCAGCAAAAAAATCAAATTTTTTTGCATATCCAGATCTTATCCAGATGGGGTTTTGAAAGTCTTGAGAGCAGAAGAGCATATTAAATCTTTTTTTCTTTTTTTTTCAACTGATTCAAAACACATTTGGAGGTGGATTGAAATGCGATTCCAATCAGATTTTTACAGATGCGTCTCAGTCTGGACACTGGCTGCTTAAATCATATTTCAAATGGTCTTCTGCGTCACTCTCAATGCAACACACATCAGTAACATCAAAACTATTGACGGACATGGTGTAAGTATTTATTCAGTGTTCAAACGGCATATCCAAAGATTTCGGCTGTGACTACAGCAAAGAACATCACAATATATTCCAGTTTCCTCTGCACCACGACTCGACAGATTGCTTAAAGCCTTGTCACACACATGAGTACGCCTATCGGTACCAAAGCAATCCGTTCAGATAGATTGGTTATGTCTGGACACAAAAAACGTATTTGATCGCTTGCAGTTAATAGATCAGACCGTCTGAAACGATCCTATTTCTGATCCTATAAAAATCTGATTTGCCTGCAGTCTGAACAGCATTGGAAAAGCTGGATGTGATGTAGACTCATTTTAAAAGTGTGATTTCTAGACCTGGAAAAGTAATATATATATTTAAAAAAAACGTTAAAAAACTATTATAGGTTTTGAAAACAAAACCAGGGCTAGGGGACTTTTGAATATTGTTGACAATGGGGGTCTTGGAGTGACATTTTCTTGAGAACCACTGATCTTGATCATCCGGATATTCCATGACGCCTGTGAAGAGACGACCCAATGCCTGTGAAGAGACGACCCAACGCCTGTGAAGAGACGACCCAACGCCTGTGAAGAGACGACCCAACGCCTGTGAAGAGACGACCCAACGCCTGTGAAGAGACGACCCAACGCCTGTGAAGAGACGACCCAACGCCTGTGAAGAGACGACCCAACGCCTGTGAAGAGACGACCCAACGCCTGTGAAGAGACGACCCAACGCCGGCGATATGTTATGCCCTAAATTTATACATGATTAACTAACTGTATTTTTGTATGTACATTTCTGAAATGCATTTTCTGTAAAGCTGTATTGTGAAAAGTGCTATACAAATAAATTTGAATTGAATGAAGAAAGAAAATTGACACTACATACTGCAGAGAAAGAAAAGCAGCATTCTGAATTCGCCTTTGGCTAAGCCACACCCTAGAATGTAGATTGACCAATCACAGCGCAGCCAAGAACGAGCTCCACAGCGGTCCGACACTTATTCACAGCGCTCCATTGACTTTAACACAGGCGTCTCATATATTTGGTCTCGGCAGGCTATTACCGTCGTAGCTTTATCAAAAATATGGTTAAACGTTGTTCCTGGGGCATTTGTAACACAGATACGTGTTTCCCAGAGAGGTTGGAGCGGGGGTCCGTTTTTTTCCCTTTCCAAAACTGAAGTAAAATCCTGACAAGTGTCGTCTTTGGATTAAACTGTGTGGACGTCCTCAGTCAGCGAAACCCCTCAAGATCAACAACACACTTTTGTGTTTTAACCTTACTGTGAAGTTACACTAGTTAGACAGTTTTATGCTGGTTTAGGTTATGATTTTGATTCTCTACCCTAATTGTTGATACGCTAGCACACGTTGCTAATAAATACAACTTTATACTCGCATAGTCCGTTTGCTTTGTAATAACGATTATAAAAGTGTATAGAGACCCAGCTCTGCATGAACAGTGTTGCTCCTGATATTGTTAGTCTCAGCCTCCGTCTCTATTAGGATATGCGGTGGTTCATTTTTTGACTGTGTCCATTATGCTTTTGCCTCTATTTGGATGCCTTGTAATGATGACCTGTATGTTTTGAATAAAGCCTTCGAACACATACTGCAGCCCCTTTTGCCTACTTCTATCCGACACTTTATTTGCTGCTTTATAAAAGTTTGATAAAATGTCAGCAGGAAGAGCCATCACAGCATCATAAGCCATGTTGATACCAAACCAGAGCCCAGATGAAGTTGTCGGAGGTAGCAACAGTAACTAAGGGGGGCGGGGCTTAGCCAAAGCTGAATTAAATCTCCAGTCAACTTTTCTTGATTCCCTCATTTTTTATGGATCATTCTGAACTTAAATTAGACACGTATATTTCTAAAGAACAATGCCATCCAGCTTAGAAGTATTGCAAAGCTGAAATAGAGATCTGAAGAGATGCTTTTATCTAAACCTGGGCATTAGTCAGTCTTCACTGCCTTGCCTACAGCGAGTTCTGTTGGGCTCTGTCTCGACAAACACCAGGGTTACGTTTCTGAACTCATTGACTTCCAACATACCTCAGAGGAGGCAAGCAAATAGATAATATCTATTGACTTTGACATACGGTAACTATTTGCACTGCAGAGCAAATGAAGAGTTCGGACAATTAAAGAGGACACCAACAAAAGTCCAGTGTGGGTCCGATCAATAGCGATGCTCTTGAAAGAACTGCAGTCTTGTAGCACTGCAGGTGCTCTCAAAATGCAGACGCTATTAGAAATCACAGAGGAAAGCTCTGAAAATCAAGAATGGATGCATTCATTGGTAAAGACGCTCCAGCTCACAAACACGGAGCAAACAGGGAATGTCCTGGAAAACCTGCTGAAGTGGAACACAAGAAATGTCCCCCAACATAAAGACGAGGCTGAAAGACTAAAAGCATTGTGCTGTTGCCAGTTCCTTTTGTCCACGGACTTTCTAGGTCATTCTTTTACTTTGGTTCGATTGTACTTTTGTCAAATCAAACAAGGATGAGTCAATATGTGATGCTCAACAAAACTCATCAAGTCCATAAATTAAATCAGTTTAGTCTTGAAGCTTCCCCGATCGGGCCAGTGCTGCATCACGAAAGTTTATCATTTGCTCCTGTTTTTAAAGGGGTGATGAACTGAGAAATAAAATTTTCCTCGAGCTTTTGACATATAAGAGGTCATCATACTATAAGATCCTGAAAGTTTCAGAACTGAAATGCTCTGAAAGTCCGAACCATACAGAAAATGCGTTCACACTAAACAAACCAAACCTTTGTTCAGTTTGATCCGGAACGAGACTACCTCTTTTCGTCGGACCAAATTTCATCTGCTTGGTCCGGACCGCAGTCCAGGGGAGATTTCACTCCTGTAATTTTGATTCGGATCAAACTGAAAAGTCTGAAAATCCGGACCAAACAAGGTAGGTGTGAATGGGCCCTTATTTATAAAGTTTGGGTCAAAACCAACGAAGACAATAACTAGGCCTATTTTGAAAATTTTGTCTGGGCGAGTAAACATTTTACCACTGGCCAGTAGAAAAAATTCCAAATTAAAAAAGAAAATGCTTACTAGACGGAATAAGATGTAAATTACCTAATTATGTAATGCCATGTGACATTACATGTATATTGCTGCATTATGAGTACTGTTTTTAGTATGTGAAGTATGTCATTGCAAATACACACATTAATTTCTCTTAATTTACCCATAATCCTCCCCAAGAGGACAAAAAAAGTATTTGCATGGAATAAAATACAGATAAAAATGGTTGCAAAAAATACACAACTCCATATCTTCATACCAGCATTGGATAAACCCTCCAAAAAGTTGTTTTGTTGGAGGTATTTGAGTTTGGCCTGAAGCAATATAATCCATTATGAGCTTAAAGAGAGCAGGTTTCCGATCACCTCAGGCATCAGCTCACACACAAAAGCCTAACTAGTCTCAGGTGTTGCTTCAGGGCTCAGTCTGTCTTCACATAGTTTGGCCAATACAAGCTATGCACTGTCGTTCTTCAGCATATCTGAATATTTTCCTCTGTTGCTTCAGGCGACTGTCAAATGGATTCTCTCCAGGCCAGAGACTCGGTACATGGTGCAGGTCAGAAAGCAGTAGTGAACGGAAACAGACACAGTTCTTTCATTCATTTACTGTCTTTTCCACTGCCTTTTTCCATGACCTAATATTCCTTTCACTTTCAGACCTGAAGTGAAGCAACTCCCAGTACGAGCTTTGATTCTGACCGTGGAGAAATAATGTGTTTCCTTTAGTATACCGTTTTTAACAACATCTTTAAATGGATAGTTCACCTAAAAAAATGAGAATTCTGTCATAATTAATGTTGTTCCAAACCTGTGAGAATTTCGTTCATCTTCGGAACAAGAATAAAAAAGCCTACACTCTAAAAAATGCTGGGTTGTTTCAACCCAATTTTGGGTAAAATATGGACAAACCCAGCCGTTGGGATAAATTTTTACATTACATTTTTAACCCAATGTTTGGGTTTGTCCATATTTTACCCAAAATTGGGTTGAAACAACCCAGCATTTTTTAGAGTGTACATTCAATATGTTCATAATTCATATGGATTAGTTTTATGATCTCTTTTTGAAGCAGTAGTTGTGTAGCTGTCAACGGAGGGAGAGAAAGCTCTCAGATTTCTTTAAAAAGATCTTCATTTGTGAAAAGATGAACGAAAGTCTTACAGGTTTAAGATTAATTAATTATTTGTTTTACATTTTTGGGCAAACTAACACTACAACGCTGAGATGTAACGGAAGTAACAGGTCTTCATAAAGATTGCAGATCTTTGATGGGAATCCTTCAGGCCAGAACATTTGCTGGATAAAACATGCTTTTCCCGTATACAGTGAGTCCTGTAGTTCCCTGGCTTGATAATGACTTCAAGATACACTTAGTGAGGCTTTTGTTTTCCATGTCAGACCTGGTAAATTGCATTGACCTTTGCGATAAACGTCCTACTAACAACGGCATTTGCTTTGTACAAGAGAATCTCTGTAATTTGAGGAACATCCCACAAAAAACAGCTGCAGTGTATTTTTCTTGGCGTTTTCCCAGGCAGCGCTTGTAGAGCTAATGCTAATTTATCACCAGCCCCGCCGGAGAAGACGGATGTTCGCTGTGTTCACTCTCCGCTCCCTTTGCATCACATTATTCTGTCTTGGCCTAATGTATAATAACTGGGCTGTTGACTGATAAGTTGTCCACATTGAATTACCAGATTTTAAGATGAATGCCAGATTTTTATTTTATTTGTTTTCATTCTTGCAGAAGAATGTGTATTTAATTGTTTGAGGGTTTAATCCAAACATCTTTGTTTTTCTTGAGGAGGAGCTGTTTCTGGCCATAAAGTAGCTCATATCACAGCAAGACACATCCATGTTCTGCCAGCAATGTTTTATAGTGAAGATTTCATGTGCAATGTGGATCATATGCGCAGTTATCAGCATGATATTTTATATATATTGTATATATATATATATATTTATAGAGAGAGAGAGAGAGATCGGGGTTTAAAGGAATACATCCAATAAAAAAATACAGTAAATCAAAATTTCCAAATTAATTTCACGAGGTTGAAACATTTTATAATTATCAACTTGGGAGTAGTCTGTGGATGACAATTACAGGTTAGCTGTTAAAGATTATAGGGCTCTGATTGGTTAGTTTATTCTTACAGAGGCTTGCAGATCATTCCAGGTTTACAGCGCTTTAATATTTTACAAAGCTTTGTCATTTTATTCATGTAATTTGATATTTAGAAGTCAAATAGGCTTTTCCACTTTTTAGTGGCATATGCAATGACTACCATACATTTGTTATATATCGACCATTACTACTATAGAAATATTTTTATACATAGTTTTCATATATAAATAATATTAATTAATATTCAAAACCAATGTTAATTCCACAGACATTATTTATTATTATTATTATTAAAGGGTAACTGTCACCAAAATTTAACCTAGGCTGGAATTGTGTCAGTCAAAAGAAGTCGATCTCCGAATCAAACATTAGTGTTTTAAAAATAGCGATTTTGATGCTACCATAGAAGTGCCGCTAGCACTCCCATTCAAAAGGCATTTTGAGCTAAAACGAAAATACGGTCAATCTTAAAAGTGGCGTTCCCATTCTAATTATGCTTTTACATGAAAGTTTGACACGGGTAGATGAACAGAAAGAGCCTATAGGTTCAATGTTGGCGACAGTTACCCTTTAAGTAAGGGATAATGTATAGCGAGGCGGTTGTTATAGCAAATACAACCCCGACAGGCTGATCAGGACCCCGACACGAAGCGGAGCCTGAAGGGGTTGTATTCGCTATAACAACCGCCTCGCTATACATTATCCCACTTATTACATGGCTACCTACCAAATAAATCAATAATTAGACAAAATATTGATTTAAAAAGGAGTTTATTAATTTGATTGTATTGCTTCCGTTAAAGAACACTGTGTCCATGGCAACGGTGTGTTATACTTAGCAGCGCTCTGTTATCAATAAATAACAGACCACATTCTACATTAAAATTGAACCAAGCCATGTAATAAGCATTGATATTGACACTTGATTTGCAACTTAGTCATTAAATTGTAATTTAGACATGAATGTTTATTAGCTAATCGTTAACCAAAGAAAGGACAGTGCTTTTGATATAATGTCCTCAAGTGTTTAAAGGTTTAGTGTGAATTCCGTTCATGTTGCGTCATTCGTTGATGGATGTAGTAACACAATCTCAGCAATTATTCAAACTTCTGACCCTTTAGTCCTGAAGGCGGTACAGTTACACTCGGCACGTCACGAGGCCTGTGTGTTTGCACAATAGCTCAGAGATGCTTGTCTACAAACAGCTAATTCCTTCCAGACCTCCGTGTCGAAAATGATCCTGATATTTGCTTTTCAGAAATTAAAGGATATCTGTGTTTCATTGTAATTCAGGGAGAACTGTCATTATACATCGTCACTCTTAACATGAAATATGCATCGCTTTACATTCCCTTTGACCTCTGCATCTGGGGCTTGATGACACGTAATGACTCTTGGTAGACCAAAAACCAAGAAAATATGGGACCAATTTTGCAATTTGGCATAAGAGTGCTATTCAGACCGCTATTCAGACCACTTTGATTTGTCGGTTCAGGGTAATTTTTGTGGAAAAATGCTGGGATATCAGATCTATTATTTTATCATGAAAGCAAGTTCAAGGAGCATGTTACTGTACATCTCAGAGAATGATATTTTTTTCGCCCAGTCTCTCGGTGAAGCTTTTGAAGCTTTCTTCATTTTAAGAAGAGCCAAAAATAAGCCGGACAGAACAAAATATAAAACGTTATAATTAAACCCTGAAAAAAAAAAAAAAAAAAGCAGACACCTATTGCATAACAAGGGGGAACATTGCACAAAGAAGATGATTTTAAGATTTATTAAGTCCCATTACAAAGCCGGGAAAAGCCAAGATATTACTCTGATTGTGTTCGGCTGAAAGAAGAAAGTCATATACAGCTAGGATGGCTTGAGTGTGAGTAAATTATGGGGTAATTGTCATTTTTGGGTGAACTATTACTTTAAATAAGTGATCATGATTCTGCACTCACAAATTGGCTTTTGCTCTTCAGAAAACACACCAGTCATTGGACATGGTTGTAAAGAGTTATACATTATAATGCGTTCCAGAGCTCTCAGTATGTCTTCAACATTTCCGAAAGCTTGAAGACCGAATTCTTCAGCACAAGTTAAACCACAGTGAAATGTGGCCAGTTGCAAAGCTTTGACTAATAAAACCTGCAGTTTGTTCCAGTCTTCTAAACACTGGAGCGGCGCTGTAAACAGTAGATAACTATACGCACTGGGCTTCATTATTTCACAGCTACGGTGCAATAATGAAAAATCCCTTGAAAAATGCAGGATTGGCTGCCAATCCCAAGTCAAGGTAAACAACTACATGATCTTAACAAAACCGCTCTTGATTCCGCACAATAGGTTTCAATGATTTTTCTGCTCTGTTTTGGTTTGATCATTGTTTAACACACTTTTTGAAGAAAAAGGGGGGGGGGGGGGGGGGGTACTGTATAATGCCCCTTTCACAAGATGTAAAATAAGTGTCTGATGTCCCCAGAGTGTGTATGTGAAGTTTTAGCTCAAAATACCCCACAGATATTTTTATATAGCATGTTAAAGTTGTCACTTTTTGAGGGTGAGCAAAAACACAACGTTTTTGTGTCTGTCCCTTTAAATGCAAATGAGCTGCTGCTCCCTGTAGAGAGGGCGGAGCTTCAAGAGCTCGTGTCCTTTTACCTCACACACACACACACACACACACACACACACACACATGCACTGAAAATTTCAAAAACTTTTAGCCTTTTATGTTCAAACCGAAGTCAGACAATGATGGAGAGACTCAAGAAGAAGTGACAACATGTAGATAACATTTCTGCATAGTTAGTTAATGAATTTATGAAGCTTATGTGTAGTTATCTTCTAGTCATTGATTAGCATATTCTGTCATGATAATCTATAAATCGTGTTTCCGGGGGCGGGTTTATGTACATTTTAGGGTTGGTGATGTCACTAACCCGGGAGGAATGTCATGTATTCTCTACCAGCCGTTTGTTGTAGTCCTTAAAAAGCGATTTCTTTAAAAGCAAATATCTCCCTTTGCTTTGAACTTTGAGCGTTGTAACTTTGCTCAAACAGCAACATTACACACTAACTAAAGCTAGAAAAGTGAAATCATATTCAACCACCCCTTTGAAGGGATTGTTCACCCAAAAATGAAAATGATATCATTTATTTACTCACCCTCAAGTTGTTCCAAACCTGTAGGAGTTTATTTCTTCTGCTGAACACAAAATCAATATTTTGAAGAATATCAGTAACCAAACAGTTGATGGACCCCATTGACTTCCATAGTAATTTTTTTCCATACTATTGAAGTCAATGAAGGGAAGTCATTTTTGGGTGAACCATCCCTTTAAGGGTTTTGTAGGCGCTTTATATAACATTAGGGGTTCACATCATGGGATCATTTTAGGGATTTAATTTTAATACATTTTTAAATTCATTTAAAATTCATTAAATTTTGGTATGTTTTTTAGCTTACCTGAAGTGCATCCAAGATGTAGGTGTCTTTGTCTCCGCAGTAGTTTCAATTTTGATATTTTTAGGTCAACCCGTTCTTGTCTGTCAGTCATATAATGCAGGTCTATAGGCACTGTCTCTAATAGCATGCAGAGAAAAGTCCAAATTAAACAATTCCCCATCGTAAGTGCACATTGATGGCCTAAGACACCAAACAAGCGGTTTGTGTGATAAAACGAACAGTATTTATATAGTTTTTACCTCTTGTACACAACCACGTCCAGGCGATCTGTTTACACCGGATTTCTTCCCCGGAAACTAATCTAACCGCCATCGATTGGACGTTGCATTTTTAAACTCAGCAGAAACGCGTGTGATTGGCTGTACGGCTCAACGTATGCCTTTGATTGGCCTGAACAATGAAGCGAGTCGTGTGTCAAGATAGAAGGCTTACAAATTGGGAATAAGTGAAAACTCAACACTCCCGGATGAGTTCGCGCGAGCTTAGGCCATCAATGTGCACTTACGATGGGGAATTTTTTAATTTGGACTTTTCTCTGCATGCTATTAGAGACAGTGCCTATATACCTGCATTATATGACTGACAGACAAGAACGGTTTGACCTAAAAATATAAAAATGGAAACTACTGCGGAGACAAAGACACCTACATCTTGGATGCACTTCAGGTAAGCTAAAACATACCAACATTTAATTTCAAAGTGAACTATCCCTTTAAGGCATTTCCCTTATATTAGAACATTTTTGATATAAAAGTGTCCTTTAAAATTTAGTACACTATTCTATATTGAACTGTATGCGCTTCAGCAAGCACACTATTCTGCCATCCTTACTGTTGAAGTCATTGCTGTCGTAAGTTACTTCTGAGCAAATCAAAAACAGACCCTGTCGTTGTCTTGGAGACGCATAATTTGATGACCGCTGCAAGCCAAGCTGGAAAACGTTTGCGGTCCAACCAAGACAGAACAACATAAATCAGTGAGGTTCACCAGCAGGTGATTTGTTCCTAGTCTTTCTCCCCCAACTATGCGACGTCTCATCCTCCCCTTGTGTTTAGTCTTTCTCACCCCCGTCTCCTGGAGGCAGACTGAAACCTGAAGCCCTGTGAAGACCACAACGATGAAGGAAGATCCAAACACATCTACCGAGTGTTCCTCTTCCGTCAACAGGAACCAAATGTTGTTTCGAGCTTTCTGTTCGATTATCTGCAAAGTGTTGATATAATGCAAATATAATGCGGCATTGTGGTTTAGTGTGGGTAAAAAAACAAACAAAATGGAAGGATTGTGCCTGAGCCATGGTTTATTTAAAATGCTTATTAAAAATCACAGACAATTTATCTTCAGGAAATAAAATGGATGCATTAGCTGAGATGATCCAGAGTTTCTAGGCAAAACCTTCTATTGTCAATAGTGTAGAGATGTAAGAGCAACCTATACGGGGAAATCTTATGCGAAATTCCTGATCATGTGACTGCACCGTTATTCTTACGTAACGGTGACCCGGCTGACAGGTAATGTTCTCAAAACTTTGGTTAACGTTCTGGGGAGGTTCATTCAATGTTATGAATAAACGTTTTTTCACTAATATTAATAGAATGTTTGTTCAAAGTTATCTGATTTTTAATTATGTTCTCAAAACGTTAGCACAAAAACATGATAAATGCATCGGTTTAAGGATTGCACAGACTAGTCGACTGTAATGCTCTGCCATGACACTTTAAGCTTGACGTCGACTGGTCGCTGATCGTGGCCTGTAGAGGGCGCAACAGGATAAGAAATCTTTGAAGGCCAATTTTACGCTCCGTTTCCATCGGTTACAATGTCATATTACAGGTGAAACTCGAAGAATTTGAATATAGTGCAAAAGTTAATTTATTTCAATAATTCACCTTAAAAGGTGAAACTAATATATTATATAGACTCATTACATGCAAAGTGAGATATTTCAAGCCTTTATTTGTTATAGTTGTGATGATTATGGCTTACAGTTTATGAAAAAAAAAAATCAAAATTAGATTATTGTGAAACGGTTTTCATAATCTGTAAGCCATAACCATCAAAATTATAACAAATAAAGGCTTGAAATATCTCACTTTGCATGTAATGAGTCTATATAATATATTAGTTTCACCATTTAATTACTAAAATAAATGAACTTTTGCACGATATTCAAATTTTTCGAGTTTCACCCGTAAATGCGCTCCACAAGATATGTTTGATTATATTATAGTATCTGGATGCTCAAAATTGATTGAGTGAATACACATTTTGAACAGCTTATTATACACACAAGTTAATCACCGTTCTGAACTAATGCGCTGCTGCATCGTAACACACACACATACAGACAGTAGCGCACACAGAAACATTCAGTAGCACAGGAATGTATTGTCAACACTGTTCTGTGATTTATCAATAAAAAAAAGCTTAAAAACTGAGAAGTTCTAGCATAGCCTATATTTCTTATTAGAAATGTGGGTTTTATAACTAAAACCAACAGCTTCACTATTAGTAGAGAGACGCTGAGACACACAGAATATTCAGAAACAACGTTTTCATTACTTTATGGGAACATTAGCAAAATGTTCTTACAACATAAATGTGTTAGCTGGGAAGAGGCAAAGCTACACCCTTAAAGGGATAGGTCACCCCAAAAATACAACCGGTCATCCCAAACCTATATGCATTTCTTTCTTCTATGGAAGTTTTTCTATGCAATGAAACTCAATGAAAACATGTTTTTGGATCATGGATCACTATGGATCACCAAACAGTTGAATCATTTCTCAAAATATCTTTTGTGTGTCACAGAAGGTTTGGACAGACACGAGAGTGAGAAAATAAATTTTTGAGTGAACTACAGTATCCATTTTTAAGTAAACAAACATGAATCTGGCTGTTGGAAAACCGCTGAACAGAGCGATCTCGACTGCTGGCCAGACCTCACCGACAGACGCCGCCCAACGGCAGCAGACACGTCATCGGGTTTCGTCAGATCAGTGTGTTACGCCGTTGGTCGGTGCTTGTGTTCACCAAGTAAACATGTTCGACGTTTGTCGGGTCGTGGAGTGTCTGAGAAGTGACACTATGTCACGACCACTTCGTACGATTGAGTAAAAGGGGACTGATTCGTACAACCTCACTCATACCAATTTGTACGATTTGTCTAAACCCTAGTGATGGTTGGGTTTAGGGGCGGAGTCAGGTGTTCATACGAATTTGCCAATAGCTGGTAAAATACGTACGAATTGCCGTGAGATCGAGTTGGAAGTGGCGTGTTGTAATCTGGTGATTGTGCGTGTTGGTCTTATAATAGTCATCTGAGATGTTCTCGAGAATTGCACATGACTGAATTTGCTCTTTCGAGAGTTTATTTAGAAATTAAGTGCCGTGTGGACACGTCCCATCTTGTGTTCCTGGCCGTCCCCCGGGTTCCCCGAGTCCTCCTGAACGAGCTCCACGAGCAGAGCCCGGAGCTGCTGTCTCACGGCCCGCCTGCCCTCGCCGATCTCCGCGCACTCCTGAACGGCTCTCTGCAGCGCCACCTGCAGGGGGAGACCCGCTTTAGCGCCCAGCAGCGTGGGAGAAAACCACGGCCTGAAGATCTTCTCACAGATCACCTGTGGAGAGACAGAAACAGAAGCATGACCTGCTGTGGATGAGGAGAGCAGCCATTAGCGCCATCCTGGTCTCGTTTCATCATCTCCGGAGCAATCATCAGCCATATTCGCTATGCGTGCCTTTTGAAAGGGACCGGAGAGCAAAATGCGATGGTCTCCTTGACCCAACAGCCTGAGCGTTACAAAGCCCTCATTGTTCTGAATGGCAGGCCATACAATGGGAAGGTAGAGGTCACCAAGGGTTGCGTTAAGTGATCGGGAACGGAGAGATGGGCTCTGTCTCAGCCACCTGTGGCCAGCTCGTCTGTTAGCTTGTTCTCCTTAAGGGGAGTTGGCACTGACAGCAGGTGTTGACTACCGACCAACCCAAACGAACAGATGAAAGACGTTGCGTGACTGTGGCAAAGTATCTAATGGAGAATTTAAACCTGCAATGGCGGCGGCATTCGGGAAAATAGTTACACCTGATTCCACTCGATTCATTGTCATCTCCTGTCAAGTATTTTTGTGACTTCCTTTGCTGGTGTAGGTTTGCCTTTTTGGTGAAATTGCATAAAAGAAAAGGAATAAGGAATCGTGCAAACGGGTTTTCCGAAAAAAATTTTTTTTAAATGTTATCACTCTGATCATAGACGATGTCGTAAAAGACTCATATCGGAAAAAAATCAGTGATTTTGTTTTTGAGTCATATATAATCTGTAATATAAATACATACACTCTAAAAAATGCTGGGTTGTTTCAACCCAATTTTGGGTAAAATATGGACAAACCCAGCCGTTGGGTTACATTTTTTAATTACATGCAACGTTTGGGTTTGTCCATATTTGACCCAGTATTGGGTTAAAACAACCCAGCATTTTTTATAGTGTATATATCCTATATTGTTCGTTTTGCAATGTAAATAGTTATGTTCGAAATATTGCACTTTTTATGTCAATTTAACAGTAACACTTTACAATAAGGTTTCATTAGTTAATGCATTAACTAACATGTACTGTACTAACAATGATACATAAATCTGTTACATGATTTACTAATCTTTGTTAATGATAATTAATAAAAAATGCAATTGTTTATTGTTAGTTCATGTCAGCTCAGGTCCTTTAAATAATATTAACAAGTACAACTTTTGATTTGAATAATATAGTAGTAAATGTAGAAATTAACATTAGTGTTTTTCATGTTTAGTTCATGATAACTAATGTAGATAACTAATTTTAACAAATGAAACCTTATTGTATTGTGCTCCCAATTTAACTAATGTTTGTAATAATTGGGACCAAATTTGCAGTGTCATTGAGTTTTGTTTAAAAAATATTTTTTTATGCTTTTTAAAGCAGAAATGACTCTAATAAACGAGTGTTGTCTCTGGTGAGCATTGGTGTTTTACACATACGGATCAGTTTAGGAGCATTTGAAACAATATGTACTATAAAAAGTAATGCGAACAACCTCACAAAAAGCGATGAGAGATGAGAGATTTTTAATGCAGATTTATATCTGATTTTTCAAATGTCATGTGTGTGTGGCGTTTAGCCGTAGCTCGCGACTGCTGAAGATGTTACTCTTCATGCTTATAATCAAAGGTGCTTCCTTAGTTCGGTCAGCGCTGTTAACCCCCATTGTGTTCTGGAGCCGTAATGATGGCGCTATCTGATCCCTTCAGCGTTATCATGAACCATTAACATTCCCAGCATTTTTCTTGGCAATGTTTACAGCTGAAGAATGATTGTCTCCTCCGGGCTATTTTTGTGGTATTCCTGTGTGACAGTTTTCAAAAACGATGTCGTTTTCTTTTCTCTTTCAGAACAAGTCAGCACCCTATCGCATATATAACTGCTAACCACATAACTCCAAAAGATTATTGAATGTGGAAATCTAGAATAATGACTAGAAAGCTCACCCACCTGAAGATTGCTGTTTTGGCGTTTTGACCCACATCTGTTTTTAGTTCTGTCACACTTGGAAATGCAGTCAAAGAAGTTGCAGTCATTGTCACTGGTGCAGTTCTGCTCAAGTATGTCTCTCATTTTGGGCTCGAAAAAAGCCATGTCCACATCTATTGCCACCACCTGACCAGCAAAAAACAACAATAATAGATATAAAGTATAGTATTTATATTTACAGCGGGGCCCAAAAATGGAAAACCAAAATAATCTGGTATTCAAAATCTAATTTAAACCTGGAAATGATTAAATGATTTAAAAAAAGAAACAATATTACAAAAACAAATATTTCATATTCTGCACTTGGACATTAATTAAATAAGTGAATTTTTTGTGACAAATTTGCAACATTAATCATCCAAACCCTTTTGTGCATTACGTCAGATGTTCTTGCATTCATTGGAATGATCAAATATTAAAACTAATAATAAAAAATAGTTTTAAAATAAAATAAAAAATAATCAAGATTACGATTTAAACTGAACTTTAAATTGAAATTGTATTGCAATCATTTGCAATAAAAAAAATCTAAATATAAGTTTTTCTCAGACTATTAAAATGATTTAAATGCTGTTTATTAATTAAAAATAGATTTTTAATTGCAGTTTATTTTACAGTATGTGCGCACTTACAGTGTAAGAAAGTACAGGGTAATAAACGGTAACTACATGGGTTAAGGTTAGATTTAGGGGTAGTTCAGGGTAAGTACCTAGTTATTACCCAGTTATTGCAATAACTATAATAAGTACATGATGTACATGCGGAACAAGACTGTAAAATAAAGTGCTACCAGACTTTTATAGACAGACAGACAGACAGACAGACAGACAGACAGACAGACAGACGTATATAACCTCTGCGGTCAGCTCTTAGACTACTAAGATTCGGCATTCTTTGACAAAGCTGTTTTTCTGTTGCCGCAAGCTGAACCCTGATTTATCAGAATATTAATGAGAATTTGTGCATGAAATTAACATAGTCGTTTACATAAACAGAAAAGGACAGTAAATGATATGTCCAAAAATGCAATGCAAACAGAGTCTTAAACACATACTGACTTTTGTAATGTTGTGTGTTTGAAAAGTGGCATATCGCTGATCTGACTTTGATTGATGGCTGTCATATCTGCATGATGTCATCAGCTGCTGTTTACAGTACGGCAGTGAAACCCGGTAAACCCTCAGAATGAGCAGCATTCATCTCAACCTCATCGCCTGCGCTGGAACACACATAATGTGTGCGTATAATGCCCAGCGTTTGCTATATAGTTCTACAGACGCTAAATATTGATTTTTCATCTGTTTTTGAATCATTTCATCATGAGATCTGAATAAATATTTTAGTTCACAGTATAATTCTCGTGTAACTGATATGCTAAAATAGATAGCTTATGTTTGAAGAACTCATTGTTGATGTAATATTTGGGCTCAAACTATAATTATTCATATTTATGATCACAATTATTTTAAATACTTGGAAAATCTGGACCATAGCAAGCCTCGGGCAGTGCAAGTTTATAAGGACATCTTTAGGAAATTTAATCAAGCAGAAAAACACTATCCTTCCTGTAGTTTACATCTCAGGTTTGCCAAGGATTATGTGCTCATGGATTTGATCTAATTATAATAACTCTTGCCTATAACATGCAGAATAATCAAATTACTAGAATTATAATCTAATCTAATATGAAAAGGAAACATTGTAAAATATTTACTCTTCGGATAAATATTTGATTTAGATTTGTGACTAAGTCCTGCCCACTACCACATTGTAAATGCTTGCATTTCTTCTTCTTCTGTTTAATAAGCTCATACTTCTCTGATTAAATAAAATTATTTGGAGGATCACTTGTAATGTTGGTGACAAGAAATGTGTCAATGCCACTTTATATTAAGTGTCTTTAACTACAATGTACTAACCTTCAAATTAATAATTTGACACAATGCACTTACTGTGTACATACATGTTTTTATACTTATACTTTAAAAAAAAACTGCATGTAATTTCAGCTGTAATTAATTTCTAAATACATCTATAATTACACAGTTAACCCAGCCTTAAATCTACCCATACCTCTAAACCTGTCCTGACCTTGAGCCCGGGACGCACCAAGCCTTCGAACTAGCGGTGACGAAAGCTGACGGTCTCGGACAAGCATCTGTGTGTAAGTAAATATCTGTGTATATCAGCAGGGATCAATAGTTTATATTTCTCAATCAAAAAAGGAAACCTAAACTAGGACTGCAGATATACAAACCATAAACTAAGCTGCGCTTGCTTACCATTCTGAATATCAATCACGCTGATCACTGAATGCTCAGCAAGATGGCGTAAAATTATTACAGTCTTCTGTCTGTACCGTCTTGACCTCTTCGCTCGCTTTCATCACTTTCGTGCACTGATCAGCCAATCAGAGTTCTCGCTCTCACCGATAGCGATTCAACCGTATCCGTTCAGCAATTCAACATCAGCGCAATAAGCACCTGATGATTTTTAATGCAAGTATAGATGCTAAAGACACCTAATAAAGTGTGACCAATGTGTATATCCACACTAAAACCCAAAATGTTGTGCGACATCGACATGCCTCAATAAGTGTAAATCAGTGTATACAGTCAAACCAAGATGTGTTCAGACACCTTCAACATTTCTCACAGTAATCACAGTTTATTCGCTATAGTTCAGAAAATGGTAATGAAATATAACCAGAACTCAGAGTTATGAACTCAGTTGATATTTCTCTGGTTTTGTCCATCCTTCTGTTAGACTGTCTTTATGTTGAATATCTGTCGGCTGTTAAATTTAACTACACAATTAGATAATACCAGTTTAGCTCAACCAGTTACAAAGCAATGCTTCGTTTTGTTCAGTCTGTGTGTAAAAAGAGCATTAGCAATTAAAGAAAAAACACTTCAGCAAAACATGGTCAGGTCAAAGTGTCGGAATAAGTTTTGGTCCCAAATTTGTATAAATTTTACTGGTAGTCGCTCTATGAAGATTTTTTGGGGTATAATATGTCACAGTTTACTTTATTTTTCTCTCCTCACTTACATAAATGAACTACTGTATAGTTAACTATAACTATGAACTAGTCCTGCACCCACTAGTAAGAGAAAAAAAATCACATTTATATCTGATGTCTGAATAATTTTTGGTTTATTTGATGTAAAATATTCACTGTGAAATTTTGTGCTTTCAATGATATGCTTCATATTTATGAGCCTGTTAAGCGTTTACTCACCGTCAGGTCCTTCCTGATGGCAAAGTTCTCCGGTTTGATATCACAGAGGTGTAAGCGGTGTGAAAAGTCATTCTCGAAATGCTCCACCATCTCCAGAAAGCTCAGAGCCACCCGGGGAACCATATCTCTGGCGGTGAGCGTCTTGTCCTGTCCGCGCGTGGGGCTTGGCGTCGGGCTCAGTGACAGTTCCTCCAGAGAGAATATGTGTTGGTCCCACGCGTGTCCAGCGGCCAAGAACTCCACGGCATAGAAGTGTCCACAGGAGCCCAGGATCTTGGCCACGTGGTGGGTCAAATCCTGCAGGACCCTGAGGAAGATGTACTCCTCCTGCTGAAGGAGAGCCCAGAGCGAGGCCAGCTCAGCTCGCGAGTACGTGCGCTCGCTCTCCTTCATCCGCTGACCCCACAATCGAGGCAACGTCAGGTTAGTTCCCGTCTCCAGGCCGAGCGAGTTCTTGATCTCCAGGGTGGCGTAGAAGACGACGTCCAGAGGCGAGAGCTCCTCCTCGCCCCCCGTTCCTCCTGCCCCGTCCTGGTACTCCAGCAGAGCTAAAGCCTCGTAGGAGGAGAAGTTCTCCAGCTTGGACTTGAGGACGACAGGCACCCCGCGCCAGCTGGCGGCCATCACCTTCTTGCCATTCTCGTAATAGAGGCAACGTTTGTATTCCACCCGACCGGCCACGCAGAGGTCATCACAGAGGTCACCGCTCAGAACGCCCTGCTGATACTCGTCACACTGAAACACACACACACACACACACACACACATTGATAATGTTTTCAACATTGATAATAATCAGAAATGTTTCTTCATTTTAGAATGATTTCTGAAGGATCATGTGACACTGAAGACTGGAGTAATGATGCTGAAAGTTCAGCTTTGATCACAGGAATACATTATAATGATCTATAAAAGTTCGATTAAACCAAATATGAGGGAAGAATATAAAGACTAAACTTAAGATATCTGACAAAATTATGTGGCAAATATGGTAAACTACAGCTACATATTATTGCTATGCAAAAATAAAATGTGCAGAAAAAAAAACTAAAAACTAAAATAAATTAATTGACTACAACAATCAATTATTAATATTTTGTTGGTTCTCTCTTGCTTTTGCATGTGTTTGTAATTTCTTTGTATTACAGCGTGGCCAGGAATTATGTCAGAACAATTTGTTTCATTGCATTGATTCTTAACACAATATTACTTAAAAAAATCTTAATTTCTTTTAATAATATTGGAATAAAGGGTGAATATGTCAATTTTCCTTGGCTGGACATTTTGGCCACTACTAATAAAAAATAAAATAAATATATATATCACTGTAAAAAATTATTCCGTAAAAAAACGGATAATGTACTGGCAGAAAATTACCAGGACATTTTCCGTTAAATTACGGACAGTTCCTTCACCTCTACTTTTCTGTACTATTAACGGATAATCCTTATACAGAAATTTCTATAGTTATAGAAATTTTATAGCATATATTTTGGTAGCAAATAATTTAAGAACCATATATACAAATTGAACATGGTTTATTTTTGTACAAATATTCATGTAAACATTCTTAAATGCATTCAATGAGTAAAGATATATAAATATATATGACAAATGAAACATGTACAAAGACCCATTAAAAAGTGCTTGTATTGTGGAATAAAATTAGACATTAAACAAACAAGAGACAGAATTAAAAAAGAAAACATGAGCATATATAATTCATAATTGTATATATTGTATTCCATAAGTTTCATAAAGTCTCATTATTATGATGTGTCTCATCAAACTAGTTTCCTTTGTGTTAAAGCAGTTTTTAATCAATGCAATCTTAATTCCATCTTATATCACACCTTTTAAATATATGCCTATGTTGAGATACTGTAGCATTGCCACCTGTCAGCATATTTTTCATGAAATGCACATATTTAATCTTGCAAAATGCATGGTTTTAAAACAGATCTGCTTTTGCTCTTGCATTTCCCTCTTTGACCCTCTTGTGAAAAATGAGCTAATTACTGGTTGTTGCTGCAGTCGGCACATATATATGTCGGTTCAGGGGCTTCGGGGCTTCGGATGATTTGTGTTCCTCTGAGATCACACTGCAAATCGTCCTCTGTCACCTTCCCAAAGTAAACAGCTGTTATCCGCTCACAGTCCGGCTCCTATCGGCAGTGGCTTTAGCGATATGTTTTCCTTATCATTATCCATCAGAATGGTTTGTGGGATGCTCTCCCTTGCTTGTCTTCTTGTATAAAATGTCCTCTGTGTTCCAAAAAAAGCCTGCTAGAGCATTTTACTCCATTTTCATAAAACTGAAGTTCACACATTTGTGCAACTAAACCTGCTCGGCTAAATTTGGCAATAATAACACTACATTTTTACATTCTCTGAAGACAATCCGAGTCATTAGAGTAATTGAGATTTGGTCAGAAAGTCTGAATTTTTGGCTTGAGACTATGACATTTTGAGTGTGTTTTAAAATCAAATTCTGGGCGTTCTGTTTAATATGAACCCTATACTTTGCAAAACGATTTACATATTCGTTTGCATGTGCATTACATCATTTGCATTACATCTATTCCCCAAAAAACATTGCCACGTTCAAAACCATAGAAAGCAACAATAATGGCAGCTACTTCATTCGTGGTATACTATTCAATAGTATTTAGTAATACAAATGCATCCGGATCAAACTCATGATTTTGGGCTGTCCCAGACGTAAGATGATCAACCACGGTGATTTCTGTGGTCGTGTCTCCTAAACGGTGGTCCTATAGACCTTCTGTAGCTCCGCCCCTTTTCAGCGCTGCTCATTGTCTTTTGTCTTCCGGTCTGTATTTTCACAGCGAACTTGCGTATTTATGAATCACCGGCTCGTTTTAAAATCTTCCCGGTCTACTGACATTTGTTAAGACATCTGCTTAAACATTACAATCCTCGAGATAACTTTCGTTAACTTTACATTAAGTAAATCCACTGCAAAAGCGAATTACTCCTGCACAGCGATGCCATAGAGATATACCGCAAAAACGCCCTCGTTTCTCTGGCACATGAGGTCTATACGTCGTACAGAGAGAGAGGTTCAAAGACGGCTGTAGTCACGGTCTTGAGACCTATAGCCTGCGATCATTTTCTGACAGAAATTTAGCTTGATCATCTCACAGTGTGTTTGCTACGACCTACGTCCACTGACTAGCCAATAAAAATGCAACATGAAATGGTGTATTGATCAACGTGACATGTGACAACGTGACATGTGACAACTTCAAGCTCCATTTGCAAAATTGACCTGCCATGACAGCGTCCCTATTCTCCTCTTTTGCTTCCTCCTCTTTTCTATTTATCTTGCTGCTATTTGTTCACACTAAATGCGTCTCTATAGCACGCAGTGTGTTTATCGTGCAATTTGTACGCGAAAATGAGTTTTTACGTGCATAGGATGCGCATGGGTAAGTTAGGGTAGGTTTAGTAGTGGTGTGGGGTGCGTGTGTATTACACTTTGGTTAGGATTAGTGGTGTGCGTGTGTATTTGCAATGAAGTGCGTATCAAATGCACGCGAAAACTGAGTATCATATGCACATAAAAGGTTTATTTTCCTATACTAACTTGCATTGTAGTCTATAAGCTACGTTTCCATCCACTTGTCAATCGAATTATCTGAAGTTCGGTTAAAAAACTCATGCGAATAAAGCTGGTGAAAGTGTGTTTCCATCCAACGACTTTAAAGCGAATAAAAACCTCTGCGTAATGACGTCACGTGCTGTTTTGCGATCAAATTGGTGTATCGAATTGATTTGAAACATTTTAAGGTGTTTCCATTCATTTTTGCACTGAATCGCACAACATTCAAGCCAACATTTGCGAACAAAGTTTTGCTAGACAAAATGGATTCATTATTTATTCGGCAAATAACGTTTCCATGGCATAAGCCGTATATCGATCAAGATACAATCCGATGAGACCGAACGCATTTCATTTGAGTCGATATTCATGAAATTCAATCGAATTTTACTGTTTCCATAAGGCATTTTTCATTCGATATCACTTAATTCGGATAAAAATGTGTGGATGGAAACATAGTTTATGATTCACTAGGTGTCATCATTATACAGTAACGTTACAATTACCTGAATTACTCCCAGTTGGTCACTTTGACAAGGCACTTGAATAACGCTCTGGGAATCTCAGATGTGTGTTATCAGCTCGGCTAAGAATAAGCATAAAGAGCTTGGACCCTGCAGACCCTCTCACGGGCCTCTCGTGGGGGTTGTGTGGGCCAGAGATCCCTGTTGTGGTCTGTGGTCACTACCGGGCGTTTGGTCTAGGTTGGTGTTTTTTTCAGCACTGTTCTCCACATATGTTTTAATTCCCAGACTTTGCTTCAGTTGGGACAACAGCTCCCGTTTGCATGTAAACTTTTCTCCTGTGAGGCCTGTACACGAGCGGCTGCTTCGAATCCAATGTATGTTTGTGTGTTTCGTATAGAAAGTGAACTCACTGTTTGGAGATTTATAAAATGAATGTGTGTAGGCATGGACAACTCTTGCTGATCCGTCGTTAGACTCGGAGAAAGTGACTCAAATGTTGTAAATCATGACTGTGTTTGTAAACTAGTGGTTGGGAGGACAGAAACACACTTTTCTTTGTTCAGTACAGCCCAGAACGAAGATGAAGCCCTGGATTTGACAGCATGTTGATCTGGCACATTATCTCTGACGCTTCTGATGCGAATAAATGAACTACACTGTAAAAAAATAATGTTGGTTTAATAAGCAAGTTACCTTGTTGCCTTAATATTTTGAGTTCGTTGTAATTAAAAATTTGAGTTAATACAATGAAGAAGAATGGTTTAATAAAAAGAAACTCAAAATAGTATGTTATCTTCACACATTAGTTATCGAAGTTGATTTGACAAAAGATAAAAAGTTGTGATAACAAATCATGAAAATATTTTTTTTTTACAGTCTACAGGCATACTCTAAATAGTAACGTATTTGAATTTGTTGTTGTCGTGGAAAAATCTACAGCCATGCAGTGTTATTATCAATACTAAACTAATATTACAAACATTTCAGTTCATTGAAATAAAGGTGAAATAAAATTATATGTAAATATTACATGCAAAGCTTTAAATGGGAATTAGAAATGTTGCCTTGGCAATAAACTGAAATAAGTTTAAGTTGAAATTATTAACTGGAAATAAATAAAAACTAAAACGATCTGAAACTAAAACTTAAATAAAAAATAAATTAAGCCTAAATAGCCATATTTAATAATAATAATAAAAAAGAAAAATGACTAAAACATGAAAACTAAAAATATTAAAATAATAGCTAATCCAAAATATTATTACAATCATAATGATACTAAAATAAAACTAAAATAACAAAAAAAATTTGATTCATGGCATCTGTACATTATGGCACTTTTAGTTCTAATCTGGACTCAACCTTCTCAGTGAAAATGTGCATTTATTTTGATCCAGTCAGGCTGTTGCTATAAAGCATAGTTTGCATCAAGCATCACTAAAACTACAGCTTACACACTTCGAGTTAGTGATTTGAACAAACCTCTGCTTAATCATTAAACATTAAACACTCATTCTGCACAGTCTGTCCTAGGGACTCAACCCAGCTTGTTGGGGAGAGCCGAGGTGTGCTGTTACTAAGCAATTGCACTTATATTTTTGGCCTGGGGAAACAACAGAAAACACACACACACACACACACACACACACACACACACACACACTAAAGGAGAGACCGTACTGAGAGATATCCAGGGAGCAGAAAACTAAAATGCAACTCCAGTGTTGAGTGACGACATGAAATAAGATGGAAACAATATTTTCTTTATGCTTCTGAGCATGTAAGGTAATGATTAAACATTAGACTCCAGAGAATAGCAGTCTATTTCTGTTGCCCACAGGCTGTATTGCCATCTGGCACTGAGCGCTGGCCAGTCCCGGCATGCCAAGAATGTCTGCGTACACGGCTCTGGGTCACTCCGTCATTTTTACTTTACAAGAAACTCACTAAAACTCTAATTCAAAACGGGAAAAGGGCCTAATGTGCCCCAATATACTCTTGTATGCCAATATACACACTAGAGCTGCACGATTAATCGTTAAAAGACCGCGATCTCGATTCAAACATGATCTTATTTCTAAACGTGTGTATTAAATCTTTGCCATGTCCATTCCCAGTGAACATTCAGATCTGCGTTGCCAGAGAGAGCAGTTTACTGTCTCGAATTCAACTTATCACAGAAGGGATAAAAGTGTATAGTTCAGATATAACACAGATGTGCATATCAAAATAGAGCAAATCACATTTATAAAATAACTTGGCGCTTCAAATAACGATTGTATCGATTACATCATTACACAGGTGGCGACAAGTGACTGTTTCAATCGTTCAATCGTTTATTCAAGATTTGTTTAAAAACGCTGATTCATCCAGTAACGAAACAATCTTTATGTGTGAATCATTGAATCATTCATTCAACCTGATTTTTTTTTATAACATGCAGTCATTAACATTTTGTCAGAACCTCTAGTAAATTGCAAATTAGTAAATTATCTTGTTTAGCTGTCTAATCAAAATTGAGAGAGAATAATTTTAAATTATTCCCAATTTATCCAGAATCATGCAGCTCTAATACAGTGGCCCCAAAGAGCCCTACATTTCAAAACATATGAATGCTTTTGTATTAAATAAAATATAAAAATCAACTGGCAAACACATGATTAATCTCTCTTGGAAAACGACATTTTTTCGGAGCCATTTATGTAATTTTTTTTAATAATTTGGTGTTCTGGTGATGTTTTTATTTAGCGGATGTATGAAGTCATGTTTTACTTAAAAAAAGAAAAGAAATTAATACTTTTATTCGGCAAGGATGCATTAAATTGATCAAAAGTAACAGTAAAGACATTTTAAAAATATATATATTTCAAATAAATGCTGTTCTTTTGAACTTTACATTTTCTAAAGGGAAAAAAGTATCACGGTTTCCACAAAAATATAATGATCTGAAGGATCATGTGACACTGAAGACTGGAGTAATGATGCTGAAAATTCATAAATAGGATAAAATAGGTTTTTAAATCATTTTCTAGTTTCTGTGCTAGCATCCTTTAAAATAAATGCTTGGTTTGATATTTGTATTTTGTTGCAATGACATTCATACATTTTTAAGTGTGGTTTTTGTGGCCACTGATATACTTGTACTTGATGTGCCGTATATTTGTCTCTCCAACATCTAACATCCATTCAAACTGTATCATATCTTGTTCAAATGATACATGTGAAGCATTAAACCTACAACAAAAACAATGATCTTAGCATGAAGGTCCATCAAGCCAGTGGGCCGTGTGCCCACCGCACGCAAGACCATCTGTGCTTAACCTTCACAAGAGTAAAACAAAGAGTGAACGTGTATGGAGAGCCTGCAGCAGAGCACCACTAAAACAACAGTTAGGTACGTTTCATAAACTCATGCCAACAGTTCTATTATAGGCTATAGGCCCGGTTGCACAGGTGACAGATGGCACCGCAGATTAAAAAAGGTCTCGTGTAGTTCAAAGTCTAATTGCCCAAAGATTCTCAACAAGCTGCCAGAAACTATAAACAGTTTATTGTGTGAACGTGCACCACTCGGAGTTGTTTATTGCGATGTTGAACCCCTTAGAAAAGCTAACTGTTTGGCAGATCATCAGAATGTTTTTACAATTCATCAACTGAGAAATAGGTTTCAGTGTTTTGGAGATATACTGTAACAAATAAGGCATGAATTGGAAGTTGCTTTATCCCGAAAACCTCCAGGAATGGATTTGGTCTCCATTAATGCGACCTGAGATCTGACTTAGGAATTTACACTCATTGTAAATAAACATCACTATTTTTTTTATTTTATTATGCTTTTAAGACAAAGTGTGTGGTGTGTTCAAGAAGAAAAAGCGCTGTGACAATTTATGGAAGGATTTGATTAGAAAGCATTTCCAAACAAGCATCTAATGTGGCGTATGAGCAAACGTCACAAAGCTTTTGAACTGCGCTGTAGGACAATTCAGTGGAAAATTAGACGGAGAACAGGACAAACAAATCAAAATTCAAAAGCGTGTGTAATTCTCATTTTGAAGTCGCTTTGGGTAAAAGCATTGCTAAATGAATAAATGTAAACACACTTTTGGCATCCTACATCTGAGAGTTAATCCACGGACATGAATACAGAACTAATGTGAGAGTGATTCAACTTTAAAAATCGGCAACACTTTATTTAGATTATCCCCTTTAGATATTCTACTCACTATAAGGATATTTCCAACTACATGTATGTCAACTTTAGCAGTCATTGGAGTATTAGACTGTCTGGGAAATATCTGATAACACTTTATTTTGATGCTCCCCGACAGACATTATACTGACAAGTAACTCTGGAACTACAAATTAACTCATCACCTGAACGCTAACCTAACAGCCTACTAGTGAAAGTTAGTTGACATACTTATAATTAGTAGAATGTCTAAAGTAGACTATCGTGTAACCCAAAAATAAAATGTTAATTAATGTATTTTTTTTGTTGCAATATTATTGAGTATTAAAAATAAACAGATTATGATATTATTTAAATGTCAATCATTTGTATGCATGTTTAAATTGTGACTGCATCTTGCACGCTTTGTAGCCAAAAGCTTCATTCACCGCAAAACTGTCCATGTGCCTTTCGGCTGTGCACACACTCAAAGGTTGGAAATGCGTCTGCAAAGAGCGGGTTAATAATCTATTTAAAGAGTACTACAAAACAAAATAATTTCATAATAAAATAGATGCTTTAGAATAATCCCATTGTCCAAAACTCCCAATCTAAAACCTTGCACTCTGGAACCTGAACCATAATACTCCTCACTATACATCCTTGGGAATTTCAAATTGACGAAGACCCAACAATTACATCAACTAGTCTGTTATTTTCACTTTATCCTCATTGCCAAAATGACAGATCCTTCACAGTTAGTGTCTCCACCCAGTCATCATTTGCACAATATTGGCACACGGCAGCATTTCACTTGCAGCTGTTGAACTCAGTGTGATATTTACCGTAGCCTGCCCAAATATTAAGAATTAGATGACTTTTGTGTTAGGCTTTTAGATATTGCAGGAGCAAAAATATCCTTCACTCAGTATATTTCACATTCATGTTCTAGTTCAAATGATTGCATGAGTCAGTGTTACTTCAAACGAAAAAAAAAAAACTTTAAATGTTTGATAATAATAATAATAATACATTAATTATTGATACATTAATTGACTTTGATATGTCTTTTTTGTACATACTTTACAGTTTGAAATTGAATTGCTAACATAATGATTATTATTATTATTATAAGCGGTTGTCCAATTTCAGTGATTAAAATTGAATCTGCATTCTGATCATTCAAATTATTGCATGCATTTTCAAAATAAAAACTTGCTCTGAATCTGCTCATGCTAATGAATTTAGTTTTAGTAATGATAGTTTGCGTGCAAAATATTTCCTACTAGTTGTTGCCAGTAATCATCTTCCAATCCCAGTTTGAAGGCCAACAGGATTTTGTGGTTCCCGATGTGGCAACAAACAAAATGTTCTTTCAGCACTCACTTGACATCACATAATCCAGCGGCTCTAAAAGAGCTTTAGGTTTCCCTCCGAGGAACACAGCGTAAGCCTTTAATGGAGGTCCGTTACTGCTGGTACCCATGATTCAATGCTTGACTGAGTAATCCTATGAAACGCTTTGTGTATCATTTGGTGGAAAATTCATCAAAATGCCCAGAGGTATCGCTGCAGCCTCAACACGACAACTAGTTTTGCTGACAGCCCTTTTCATCTTGTTTAAAAGTGTTTTCAAAAACTAGCTGATTACTCTGTTGTAAAAGTACGGTAGTGCATTTTACGTTTAAGGCAAAACCTTATATTCTTGCACTTTGGGCTATTTTGCGTAATGTCATCTTCAGACTAGTAGAAATAAAGTGCATTTAAGTGTTTATTTTATTGCACATTTTTTAAAATGACATATACATTTCAATGGCAATACATATCTTTATAGGCCATTCCAGCAGTACGGACATACACCAAACTTAACAGTTTTATTTATATCTATATTTTGAAGGTTTTCAAAAAAAAGGTTCTTAATTTGCCTGATTTTATAAAACAATTTTCTGATAAAAAGTGATAAAAATAGATATCCAAAATCCCAGCTCTAAAATACCACAAGTAAAACTTTTGAAACCGGCTTTATCCAATGTTCAGATGGAAATGTAAGCAAATTGGTGCATATTTACAGTAAGTGTCTCATTTGCAATTTTAACATAACTTTTCCGAAAACTCAACTTGATTAATCAACTGGGAAAGTATTGTGATATCCATAAGTTCAGAATTTTCACCTGTGTTATTTAGTCTACAAAGTTGTGCAAATCCTTTTTTTTTTTTTTTTTTGGCAAGTTTGGCAAGACTTGACTAGTTAGTGTGCAAACAGCTTAACAAGCTTTTTTGATCAAATAATGAAATGAGCGAAAGTTAGGCTTACCACCCTCTGCAGGATCTCTTTGCTCTTGTCGTCAGTGCAGAAGTCTGAGAACATGTTCCTGTGCACGAACACCAGGCCGTTGAGGAAGAGCCAGGAGGCCAGCCACACGAGGACGAGCAACAGCGCGCTCCTGCGACACACCTTCACCCCCAGCCACCTGAGGGCCGAGCCCAGGGCCCTGCGCAGGGACCGCCGCATCTGTCGGGACCCCCTGTGCCAGGAGCCCTCTGGTTTCCACTCAAGGGTGTGTGAGTCTGTGGCATCTGTGAGGATCTCTGCCTCGCTGCTCTGTGTTTGCGGTTAACCGTCTTCTCGGGGGACTCGCATGCTCTGTTGCTGCACTGCCTCCTGTTATGCGGATCACTCTCTCTCTCTCTCTCTCTCTCTCTCTCTCTCTCTCCTCCAGCTTCCTCTTCCTGCGTTTGTTTTGTGAATGAACGAGGCGAGCAGTGGTGTGTGAAGAACGCCTCAGACTTTCTCTGCCTCATTCACCTCTTCATTCCCACCCCCCAGATGTCTCTCACTTTGACTCTTTCTCTTGAATCCAGTGTGTTTTCACTCTGCCTCTTGCTCTCCATTCCCTCTCTCTCTCTCTCTCTCTCTCTCTCTCTCCATACAACACTCCACCTTTTTTCCCTCTGTTTCCCGCCCCCTTCTTGAGTGCTTTCCTCCTTTGGGTCGCCTTATTCTGTTTCCAAGGCAGCCAGGCCTTTTCCTGACGGCACACAGACCTTGGCGTGCCGGATCCGTCTCTTGTGCCAAGCACAGACCCTCAGATTACTCCGCTTGAAATCCTGCTTGCATTTTAAGCACCGCAAACAAAACAACACAGGCCGGCGTGTACCAGTATTACTGGTTATTTGATTAGAGACGGATTCTCCCACGGTGATAATGCCCACATATTTGATTTGCAGGAGCAGGTCGAGCGCTGAGCCTGCAGTTCTGCTGGGAATCTCAGCGGTCGTTTTTCCCTTCGATTGTGAGAGCCGCAGGTGAACAGAATCCCTAATCACTCGGCTCATAAAAGAAAGTGCTTACTTGCCAAGAGCAAGAATCCTTCATCTGTTTTATGTGTGTTCCTTTAAACCTCGACACGTTGGAGACGAGTGTGTCTCAGGTTGCTTTAATTGCCAATTAGATAGCCTTGTGCAGTCAGTGAGGGATTCTGTCTTCAAACGTATTAATGCTATCAGCAAATCGCAGATACTCTTGAGATCGCCTGTGCTTTCTCGTAGCCCGTGAACTGATGAATGAGCACATTGTTTAAATGGACATGGAGTTGTGCTTGTTTTCTCCTTGAGGGTCTTGCTTAAGGGGCTTGTATGAGGTCATTTAGAAATACAATAATTGGCTTATTAAATGTCAATGAAAATGATTATATATACACACTATCTTTCAAAAGTTTGAGGTTGGTAAGATTACTTGTATATTATATTGTATCTTTATATTATATTTTACAATATATTGTAATGTAATTTATTGAAAGCTGTATTTTCAGCATCATTTCTCCAGTCTTCAGTGTCACATGATCCTTCAGAAATCAGTATAATATGATGATTTGGTTCTCAAGAAACATTTCTGATTATTGTCAATGTTGAAAACAGTAGTGCTGCTTCATATTCATATTACAAATGTATTTACTGTCATGTTTTATCAATTAAATGTACCCTTGCTGTTTAAAAGTATTAATTTTGTAACATCTTACTAACCCTGCACTTTTGAATGGTAGTTTGTAAAGCGATAATTATGGTCTGAGCAATATATAAAGAACACCATTTAAAAGGTCATTCAAAACTAAATGTCACAGATAAAGCAGATTTCCACAAAGAAAGTGCAATCCTGCCATCTTGTGATCCCACAACACTGTTACAATATAAAAGAATGTTATTAATCTATCCCTAAGTATTAAATACAATATTCTGATGTACCGCAAAGCTTAAGAGGGTCTGCTAAAAGTAGATGTCATCTGTAGATTCCTCCTTTCAGAGATTGTATGGTTCTCAGATGGGCTTTAAAAGTAGCGCTGGTATTCTAATAATTTCTCCCTTTATCCCAAAGAGTAAAAATCTTGAGACAAAACAATGGCACTGACATATTTTAAGATATGTCAGTGCAAGTTGCTTTCAGTTAAACATACAGCTCAAACATGCATTTTAGTCTTGGACTACACATGCCTCGTCTGTGAAACTGGGGGGTTGACCTTCACGACCCAACTCCAGTGTGAACGCGGCTCAGTGGATGATATTTTCTCAGTCTTCGAACGCCACCTGGTGGAAAACACTAGTAATCTGTCCAGACTATATTAATAATCACAATCTGTCATCACTTGCTGTTCTCGTTGTTTTTGTAGTTGTCATTTTCAGGTCTTTGTTATGATTTTCCTAGATATTTCTTGATTGTTGCCATGTTTCTAGTTTGTTAATTGGTTTCTAGTGCCTCTTTAATTGGTTTCTAGTGCCTCTTGGTTTAAATGCCTCTTATTCTCCTATTTGTGTGTATGTTGGAGAGGAAAGAAGACTTCTAGGCTCTAGTTTTACTTGTGCGCAGTATACACCCCTGGGTTTCAGCCAGGACACAAAGAATGAGGAGAATGGTGCGTCTTTCCCAAGTGTATTCAATGTTAGTCTAAAAATAGTATAAATGTTTACATATTCACAGATGCATCAGTCACTTCTTAATTCAGAATACCAACATTCAGTATTAAATAATAGTTAAAGCTCTAAATACGCAGAGGATGGGCAAATGAAGACAATATAACTATTGGTCACATAAAAATTACTTTGGCATTAATATACTATTTTCATGATTCCAGATCCATTAACAAACAATCAAATTTTCCAAAATAGCATAATCAAAAGGAAATAATACTGGATAATCCTTATGCAGAACAATTAGTATATTTAGACATACAACATAAACAACACAAACATTTGACTGTATTTAGCAGAAATCACGTTACACATCTTGTTTATCCGTCAAGCGATCGCAAGTGAATCCATACATGCACATGGAAGTGCACAAAGCTCAATGATACACTTAAAACATGCTTAAAACATAGAGAAATCAAAGATAACTTACTTTATGGTCATGTACTAATACATTTAACCAGAGGTGGACAAAGTACATAACTTCCTTACTTGAGTGAAAGTACAGATCCTACTAGTCAAGTATTACCCCGTTACAGGTAAAAGTTGTAGACCGATTTTTTATTTAAGTAGAAGTACAGACGTACTCGTTTTTAAAAGTACTTAAGTATCAGAAGTAAAAAGTAAATGTCAATACATTTGTGGCGAGCAGGATGTGGTTGACGGCCGTATACGATACGAGACCTGTGCGTCGCGCAGGTGTTGCTCATTATCAATCAAAACAGAAAGACCTATTTGCTATGAATGCGT
Organism: Phoxinus phoxinus; assembly: GCF_949152265.1. Classification (NCBI taxonomy): domain Eukaryota; kingdom Metazoa; phylum Chordata; class Actinopteri; order Cypriniformes; family Leuciscidae; genus Phoxinus; species Phoxinus phoxinus. The sequence goes on along the minus strand of NC_136899.1, from coordinate 24,323,318 downwards.
GCACTGCGCCGATTATCTGTCTTCATCCATTTTGCCATCAGTTGATTAGTATTCAAAGAAAATGATGGGAGCATAAGTGACACAGCATGGACTACATGTAGTGCCAAAGGGTAACACCTGCCATTCAAAGACTTTAGGAGGCTCATCCACTTTCAGTTCATGCCAAAGGGAACCACATTAGGGGGCAATCTTCTGGAAGGAGGCGGACCTGATGAAACATTGCCTTTATGTCACCACTTACTGCAACTGGATGCTCCCTAAATCTGATGAGTACACCTAGCAATGGTGCTCCAAGGGTAGGGCCAGGCAACATATACTGGTTAAGACTTTGCCCATGATATTAGTGGGAGCAGTTGAAAACAACATGGGATATCCCATTATGACTGACAAGATGATGGGGTATATACAAACATTCGTGTTTGCCTTGACACAGGTTACAGGGTTTCTTCAAGTCACACTGAGCAGCATGATGAGTCCTGGCACAGTGCCAACAACGATTATTTACTCAAATCCAGTCTTTGGCCCGGTAAGTGGTAAGTTTAGCAAACGCTTTGCATTGACTCAAATAATGCTCTGTATTATTACAGAAGGAACAGAACCGTTTCACTTCGACTGGCTTGGTCGGTGGAGTAATACCCTTCTGAGGGGACAGGGAAGTTTTTAGCCTCTCCAACCCCAAGAAGAATTGCTACAGTCTTTTTACTCTGTACAGATGTAGAAGTCTGTTGGTCTGGAACTCTTAATGAGGAAATCTCAACATCAAAGTCATGACACCAGGCTTCATATTGGAGCCAGTTTGAGAGATTGTATAAAGTAGGTACAGTTCCAGGTTGCCGAAACATGTGACGGCAGAACTCAGCTCGCTGCTCAGAAGGAAGTTTGCTCAAAAAACATGCAACATGTGACCCACAATTCAGTTCAATGTCACCTTCAGGTCATAAAGTCTTCAATAAACCCTCCAATGACTTTACATCAGGGGCTTCCAGGATACTGGCAATTTTCCTCAAAGAGAGTTGGTGGGGCTGACCAAACTTCTCATGGCGGGCCATCATGGTGTCAGTAAATGGGTGAGTTCAAAAAAGCATCGGCAGTCAGCTTAGCTTCATCCAACTTTAAGTGGTCCACAAGTATTTGATTTTTAAAGAGTTCAGTCCCATCTGGAGGAAGCACATTTTCCAAAGCTATTCAAGTCTGGCGAACTTGGATCTGGTCAGCTGAACTTGGGGATAGTAGGGGTAGGCTCTCTATACACATACTCAGACACTGATGTGTGGGTTAAGTGTGGCATGTCTAACTCTTCCTTAACCACATGTGCTAGACGACTCAACTGAGCTGGTACGGACCCAAGTTGGGGAGAAGAAACTGGAATTTGGGCTCGTAAAGGTTTCCGATATGAGATCTGTGCAGCTGAGGATAATAACACTCTGAGGTCTTAGGGTGTTGGAGGCGGTGGTAGCACATCTGGATTTTGAGATCAATACTGAGAATAGCGGTATGCTTGTGAAAGGTGAGCCTGTGAGACCCTTATTTCGAAGACTTTGGTACCTCTGGTTGGTATGTAGCTGTGTCAGGTTTTGTTCACTTTAAAGCCTCCATACCCCTTCTCAGTTCTCAGTCGGGTTCGGGCCAGGGTGGAAGCCCAGGCCACTCTTCATCATCAGCTGATGTGGCCAGCTCTGTCTGGTCTATACGACAGTAAGGACTGGATGGCAGTTAGGGTTCTGGTCGCACCGGAGGACGATCATGGCTTTTAGTTGTGCCGAGGTCTGCTCTAAGGGTTTGGGCAAATTTATCAGTTTTTTGAACTCATTATGAATTTCTTTCAACTCCATCAGGTCAGTATGAAAGGCTTGGTGTGATTGCAGGAGCTGTGCATTTTCTCTGCGAATGGCTTGGAGCTCATTATAATGTGTGTTTGTGTGTGTGTGTGTATGTGTGTGTGTGTGTGTGTGTGTGTGTGTGTGTGTGTGTGTGTGTGTGTGTGTGTGTGTGTGTGTGTGTGTGTGTGTGTGTGTGTGTGTGTGTAAATATATTTATGTGTACTTTTTTTCTGATAAACTACTTTTTTTTAACTTTTTTTTAATTAGCATTAAAAGTACACTTTGAAGGCTTTTCAATGTGCCACAAGTACAGTATTACTGTAATACCATGACTACTAGGCACTGCTTAAGTTCGTATCAGTAAAGGGAAAAAACCCAATATGAAAACTAACTATACATGTGAAAGTTGTGTGACGTAGTGCTAGTTTCAAATATTCCGAAAATGTTTAGCCCAAAGCTTTGCAACATGTAAATACCTTTTGCCGTGTAAGCAGTAGTCATGTTGGTTACTTGTATGCAATACTTTTAAGAGACAGGTACACTAAGGCCTATGTTTTAGGTCATAATACTTAGGCTGTGTAATTGTTATGGAGATTTAATTGTGAAAAGAAGAATACATGTAAATGACAAGCATTAGCTGACATGAAACATTTTAACAAACTTATACAGTGAAGTATTACAGTATAAAATCCCTCCTTCATCCACACTTTATATCTTAACAGTTCAGGAAAATTTATGTTGGGTTTCCATATTATTCTACAGTACACATGTGACTAGAAGTTACATTCATGCACACAGAACAGATGTTTTTGTTATAATATTACCAAACCAAACCAAACTAAACTAAAAAAAATATTTTGCAGAAACCACAGAAATACATGCCACCAAAATATGTTGATTAACTAGTTGCCAACATTTGATCGTAGTTCAAACTGATCCGATCAAATCTCATTTGTCTTCAAAAGTTGGTAGTTGATCTTTGATCCCCTGGATTTGTAGAACATTATTCCACACACCATGGCAACTACTGCTACGACACATCCAGCGACGAAAACAAGGTTCAGGTTCAAGCTTGGACTGATGGCCTCTGGAAACAAACAAGGGACATTTTAATTTACAATTCTACCTTTTGCACAATCTGCATAATCTACCATGGTAAAGTTAGGACGTACCAGTGAGTGATGCGCTCCTCTTCAGCCGCAGGGGTCCCTGGGAGATGAAGTGACTTCCGGTCTGGATGCCAGCTTCTCTTTTGTGAACGTGTGAGGATGATGCAATGACCGTGCCGTTGGTGCAGCCCTGAGCACAGCGCGTGTTGGGATTGTTGGCTTGACATATGATAATGGAGCAGCTGATGAACACCTAGAGGGAAATTCAAAAAATCACATTCATTATTACAGTACAATAGTCTGTCATTCTTCAGTGTTTTTTTTTTTTGTCCATCCTTACCTGGTCATATTGTCCAATAAACTTGAAGGCCTCCATACTGAACTTGACACTGGACTCGTGACTTGTGTAGATGTGAACGGTTTCATCAACCCCGCATCTGAAATACATTGACAAATTTGAATAATTTGTCGGAGAATGGCACTGCTGTCAAAGCATTTATTTTGGACACATATTTACATTACATGCTTAAAAATAATGATTCTTTTTTTGCCATTTGGGATACTCAACCATGTAGTATATGAATTTTAAAAAGTTATTTTGTCATTCAACATTGGAGTCTATTACTATAATAACACTATTGGAGTGTTTTTAGATTCTTACCCATTTGTGATGATGGGATAAGAGATGGGATAAGTGGGATTATCAGAGGGTGAAGCTACACAGGACTCGAGGAAGATCTCAGTGTTTTGCACGAAATTGACAGGTTCGATCTCCATGTAGATCGGCTGTCCCACGTTGTACTCCAGTGGGTAGGTGTTGGGAGATCTCATGTTGTTGAAACTGCCGGTCTGATAAAACTCAAACTGATAGCTGAATGAGCCGAAGCCTCTCTCAGTGAAGTTGACAGCTTGCCTGTGAGCATCAAACCTCGTGGTGATGCTGCTCTTTTTCTGGTACTTGCACATGACTTCAATTCCAATCTCATTTTTCCTGGTTATGATATGGTTTGGATTGTCGAAAGTCATAATTGTGTTCTTGAAGATGAGATGTTCCTCAGTCTCCTTCAAAGAAACAAGTATAAAAGTAGTTTAGATGCAGTGGGAAACTTTTTATTATTATTTCTATATCTATAGAAACTCATTGAACTCCTTACTTCGACTTGAGTACCGCATCCGGTAAGAGAGAACGTTGTAAACACATGCGTGCTATTGGAAGACACTAAACAGGAAGCATTATAGTTCAGCCGCAAGTGATCTCCGTGGATCCCTGAAATAGTGGCTCTTTCTATTGACACCGACATTGTGTCTCTAGAGCAAGTCACTTGAGCTCTTGGACCTTGAACAAATAAAGAACAATCGTGATAATGTAGATAAACTTCATTTTGACACACAAAGAATTCATACATCAAATCAAATGTCAAGAAGAATTTCAATAAATGCTGTAAATACCTTCAGCCTCGACCACGACAATAACACACCTCATCTCAGACTGATAGTTCCTTGACCTAAAATATTACGATTAATTAGCTTCATTTCATATGGCACATTTGGTAATACTTTACTTTACAGTGTCCTTGTTACACATGTTATATGTAGTTACAGTACTATATTAATATAAACAGAGCAATTCCAATAGGGTCCTCTCACCATCGGTGCTCGGGCCCTAATTAACTATATTATGAATAATTAGATGCAACTAACCCTAAACCGAACCCCCAACCTAACCCTAGAGTAAATACATGTTTTTAATAATTATTACACAGTACTTAAATGCATAACTACACTGTAACACGGACACCTTACAATAAAGTGTAATCGCACATTTTGATTTGAGTAATCTATTGAGTAATCTTTGTAGTCATACCCATTTAGGCCCTCTGCAATGAAGCAAATTGGATGGTGCTGGCCAAAGTTATCTGATGTTGGTGTCCAGTTGATCACATACTCTCCAGTGGTGGTGATCTCCTTTGTGCTGTTCAGAGGTCCACTAAAGACCACGTCAATGATGCTGGAAAATCATGGTAGAAAAGAAAATCAAACTAGATGCACATGTATCAGTTTAAAAAAATTACCCTGTTTTGGAAGTTACAGTGGTTTTAAACCTTTTTGACTCCATGGCCCTTTACTGTCAACAACAATATTCGCATTTACGGAAATTAGTTTTGTTCATATTTTTTGACAATATGTTTGAGATCGCGAATATGAGCCAGATGCTGAATGTACTGGGATGAGGACAGTGATAATGGTATAAAACATCTGCTCAAACTGAACCCTTCCAAGCTCCAAAGGGTAACAAAATGTGCATTATTTTATTCTTCTGTAATTGAGAATTTCATATTATCGTTTCCTTCATACCTTGAGTAGGTTGCCGTAGCTTTTACTCTGATCTCTAGCTCTTGATTGACACGAGCCTGTAGGTGTTCTCCGTGATGAGGTGTTGGGTGGATGAACCGAGGTAGATATTCACCCTCAGTGCAAGACGGTGCCGGAGCCTCCACTAAACACAAAACATAACATGAAGGTTGAGGCAGAGCATCACAATTAAAACCCTGCTTTCAGCACTGACTGGTACCTTCTAAAGCGAACTGAAGAGGTATTTTGCTCAGTGGTGGATTGGAGGATCCAGCGACAAACGGGGTTCTGACCACTCCGGCCATGGCAGTGTAGTTTAGATTGATGTTCTGGGTGGGATAGTCTTCCATCACCAACTCAAATATATAAACACCACCTACTGAAGAGTTGCCATATGACAGAGTACATGTGTTCTGGAAAGAAGAAAGATATGAACAGTGAATGATACACTCAGTAGCAACCAAGTCAGCCGAGAACACGTGGGAGAATGAAAGAAAACACTTCTTAATTTTGTATAATGATCAACATACATGATTGTACATTATTCCTGACATATTCTCACCTGGTTTAGAGTGAATCCGGCATGTTGGGTGCACATTCCACACTCATTTGCAGACAAAACTCCATATCTACACCTGACCTGATCATGATCTGGATCGCAGGACAACAGATTGTAGTTCCTGGGGCAGTTCTGAGGGACTCTAGAAACAATCCAAAAACAGTCATCTTGAAATGAGTTTGACATTTTTGTCATTTTGTACACAGGCTTGACACTGAAGACACATTTACACTAACCCTTTTCTAAAACGTTTTTGCAATTAATTTACAACAACGGTTCCCAAGGTGACTTTTACTGGATCATAATAAAAAAGAATAGGGTAAATCAGAAAATCGAATAATAAAATAAAATTATTACGAAATATACAAATAAAAACATCATCATTGTGATATGTTGGTTATTTTGAACACTGAACATTCTAATAGCGTATGTCAGAGAGATATCTTTTCAGATCAGATTTTTTATGATTCCTAAAAGCTAAAATACTAAAATTGATAGCACACCTAAGCTTTAGATTATTAAAAAAAAGTCTGAATGAAGGTTGTACATTTCCTCAAGAAGAAGACTGAAAATGAGAAGTTTCAGTAGTTCTGCATTTAATTAAAAATGGGGCCATTAAAAAGCTGGCAGACGCTATTTTGATGAAGACAAACTGACTATACCTGACAATGGGAAGTGTGGTGGCGACTGGAGATCTGTTGGGCTCAGAGGTGTCAGATCTCACTCCAAGGTCAATTTGTGTGAGAAGTTGCCAGTTTCCACCAGATGTGACTGTGTTATAGATCCAGCAGCAAGTACTTTGGCTGTTGACACATGCATAGACTTATTCTACATTGGTAATAAATGAATCGTATATTATCTTCAGTGCTATTACTGTAGATAATGGTGTATCAGATTAGTCTTATTCCTCTGAATAAGTGCTTACTGCAGCTGAAACGGGCTGTTGTTGGGGACGGTCCTCTTCATGACTGCCTCAGTCTGGCACCAGCTGCCACCATAGGAGCTGCTGTCTACACGACCACTCAGATAGTAACTTTTACTGCCACAGTTTCCAGACCCGCAACTCCAGTAATCATTTGTATCACAGCCATGAAAGGACTGCTTGAAGCGGATGTCCACCTGAAAGAATACATTTTTAATAACTTCTCAACATCCTTTGATTTTTCTAGAATAATATTATAATACACATTTTAGAATAAAAATTAGTCTTGCTTAGGCTAGTTTCATAATAACTTATGTATCCTAAGTCTAGCCTAATTGGACAAAATTACAGCCTGATTTTAAATGGCACACAATTAAAATATAATGTGACATTTTCCAAAGCAACCATATTATAAAGTTATCATTATATTATCGTAATATGATTATATTATCATTAAATTATCATTATATTATCATTCAATTAATGATAATGCTTTTCATATTTTAAGATTTGAAATCTAGGACAATGATAAAATAATAAAATCTAAAGACATTTGAAGAATTACCATTATTCTAAAAGGATTTGAACCTGAGATATTTTTTGTGACAGTTATATATTTATTTTAAAAAATGCATAAAAGTGCACCTAATTGGAAAAACACCTGTGAATAAAGCGGTTGTGAATAAAGGTCTCACCACGTAGGATCCATTAATACCCTTTCTTGAGCTGAAGGTCATTGATCCTCCTTGGAAGTGAGAGGCAGTGGCTGTGGATGCCAGCACCAGCAGAGCTGAGAGCAGAGAAGAGACACTCATGATGCTGATGGTCCTTGCCGATCACTGCGCTGTCCTTATAAAGGGCCTGATGGAGGAAGTCATCCAAAAATAATTACAAAAAAGTTGCCCCGTAAAGGAAAGGAAAACTACTCCTCCTCCCCAAAGAATGATTGGCATGCAATTGCTTTGTAGCTCTGATCAAGATATTTTGAGATCTTTTATAGTTTTATTAATTTTTATTTCCTCTTAGTGCTTCAACTTAACATTTCAGTTAACTGCCAAGTCAACATTAATAATTTTAATTTAGTTTAGTTTATGTTTTTCCTCTACTATTTATATTTTATTTAATTTCAGGTTTATTTCAATTAACAAAAACATATTTTTTTAATAGTTACCAGTAATAACCCTGCTACAGTGAATAAAAGCATTTCAATGTTCAATTGCTCTCCTCCGATGCAATCAGAATTAAGTAGAAGATGCCACAGTATGTTTATCTGGTAATCAAAAGTATAAATCATGTTTCATGCACTCGTGAATTATGTTGTTAAATCTTTAGTTGTCATGACACTAAGTGAGTGAACATGTTTCCTTTTTCTCTTTTTCCATTTTTCAATCCTAAAAGTATAAATGTTTATATTTAAAAATATTTCCAATGTGTTGCAAATTATTTTGCAAGTTACATATCAGTAGAACTTTAGTGCAATAAATCAGATTTTTTTTTCACACCTTTTTATATAACTGGTATCAATCACAGACAGGTTTGTTAACCAGGTCTTCTAAGGTAAAGGTAAAAACCTGCTTAAAGAGGTTGCTCCACATTATTAAACAAATTACATTTTGTTTGCAGCGTGGGGAGGAAGAAAGATCTTTATAAAAAAAAAGGATGAAATGGTGCCACATCTTACAAAAGGCATACAAACAAATACAATTTTGCAAAAACTTAATAGAGATTGTTGAATTGTGAACTGTCTGACTTTATCTAGTCAGATAAAGGCTTATTAAGGGGCGTTTCTGTCCAACAAATTATTTTTTATAAATTAAAAAAAGCAAAAAGGTATTTGAAGCTGATGGTGTCTCTGCAGTCTCAAGAACCTCTACATGCGGGCTGGCAGTTGTGTGTAAAGATGTATTTCAGCCACTCCTAACCAAAGCTCCCAAAGAGAAATGTTTGCAGTGGGTGTAGAAATCAATTTTCAAACAGTTTTATTGCTTTGGTGTTTTTTGCAGCACGGGATAGTGCGTTGTCCTGCATGAAAATCCTTTTATTTCAGAAGGTTCAATCCTTCTTTTTATACTGTAGCATTACAAGGTCAGTCATGAACTCCACATGTCTTGCAGAAGTCATGACACCCTCAGAGACCCTAGAGGGACCTTCCATCTCACTTCCCAATATTCCAGCCCAAATCATCACCCATCAGCTCCTTCCTGACGTCACAGTCTTGTTGAAACGGGGTGGCCATCCACCAACCATCCAGACCCATCTAGACCATCCGTTGTAGTACAGTATTTGTCAGTGAATAAAACCATTTAAAATGAGTCTTCATGTATTTCTACACCTACTGTAAATGTTTCTCTTTGTGAGCTTTGGTTAAGAGTGGCTGAAATGCAACTTTACACACAACTGCCAGCCCACCCGACACCAGCAGCTTCGAATCTTCTTGCTGCTCAACAGTGGCTTTTAAAAAAAAAAAAGCTTTTTTTTATAGCTGCCCTTTTAATACAATTAATTTGTTGGACATAAAATTTCTTTAATAAGCCTTTATCTGACCGGCTTCTTCTGTGCTCTTAATAACTCAGTTCAACAATATTAGTTGTTTTGACCATTTCATGCTTTTTATCTTCAGAAAGATCTTTCTTCTTCCCCATATTTCATAAACAATAGTTTAATGTTTTATAGAAATGTTTTAGTTTTAGTTGTTTAATAATGTGGAACAACATCTTTAAGTAGGTTTGTAATTTTCCTAAGATGACCTGGCAAACTACTTAACAAACCTGCCTGTGTAACGAATGAGAAGAGGAAGCAAGATGCAAGTATAAAGCTCTTTATTGTGTATATATTATAAAGAAGGACAAAGTCCAGAACAGACAGGCTAGCGCCGCAGGGACCCTGATGGCCAGATGAACCCGGTGAGTGGAAGTGTAGCAGTGCGGTGAGATGAATCCAGGGAAGAGAATTATCCAGAATAAATCCACAGGAACAGGAACAAGGAACAAGAAACAAGGAACAAGGCAAGGCAAGGCAAGGCAAGTTTATTTGTATAGCACATTTCATACACAGTGGTAATTCAAAGTGCTTTACATAGAAGAAATTAAAATAATAAAAGAAATAATAAAAGAAATAAGAATAATTAAAACAGTATAGAAAATAAAATACAGTGCAAACAGTCGGACGAACAGTGGCACAGTGCTCATTCAGTAAATGCAAAGCTAAGCAGTGGTAATTCAAAGTGCTTTACATAAAAGAAATTGAAATAATCAAAAGAAATAAGAATAAATAAAACCCTATGTAACCCAGATGGTTTTTGCCTTATTCTCCTATTCGCGGCTCCCTCTTGCGTTCGCGTTGGCGCGAGACTTCGTGAAGTAGCGCGAGACTTGAGACGGAGTGTTGCGTCACTTCCTTTAAATACGGCCGCGCGCTGTTGTTTTGGTATGTGTGTGCGCAAGCTGGTGTGTTGAGCTGCTGCAGATTGCCTCTACCTTTTGCAAATGACTGCTGTTGAGTGACTTAATGCTGTGGGAACTGGCCAGGTTCTGTGCATTGATGGCGAGCCACTAGGCCCAAACCTGATGCTTTGGAGTGCATGCATCTACCGGTGTGGTAGGAGGCGCTGCAGCTGCTAACTTTGCTACACCTGCGCACACACCCTCAGAGATATGTTCACACACCTTTGACACTACATACATCTACATATTGGTACTGATCTTATGAACTGTTCCATCGTGGACCCTTTGGACTCTGTCTGTCTCGAGGCTGTGTGTGGTGAACCACGGCGGCTGCAAGCAACCTTTTTATTGATTGAGTGAATTCTGAGATTGTTGTATGCTCATTAATAACTGAATACTTCCTATGTGCACGTGTAAATATTGTAAATACTTGTTGTCCTATATGTAATACAATTCACAATTGCACTGCAGCCGTGACTCTGTGTATCATTGAACTCTACCATTTCCTCCCTGAGCCAAACTAAGATCTTCTGATACTGGTCCACTATTTTATTTATAATTTCGGCACTTATTTATGCTACACCTATCTGAGATGGAAGTGATTGAGCAGGTTTGCAGTGCCACAGGACCTACAATCCAGGGACGTCCTCTGCTGGGGTGGTGTCCCCCACAGAGCACATTTCACTTTTGCTGTTTTAAACAAACAGCGAACCTCTATACTCTCTGTAGTATAGATAATCTTCACTCGCCTCGTCGGAGTGAAGCTCTCCCGTTCCCCTTCAAAATCTCTTCCAATCAGACAGCCCTAAAAATTAATAAAATCTTCCTGAATCACAGTTTGGAAAAATAAAATAATAAAATACAGTGCAAACAGTCGGACGTATTTCACATCAACCGGTAGCTATTATAGATCTTTCTTTTAAAAGGATCTTCTTATGACTTACATGTATCAACTTTCTTTTCTCTTTCAATCTTCTTACCATCTATCAACTTTCTTTTCTCTTTCAATCTTCTTACCATCTATCAACTTTCTTTTCTCTTTCAATCTTCTTACGACTTCCATCTATCAACTTTCTTTTCTCTTTCATTTACTTGCACATTCTTTTCACTTTCCTTAGCCCTGCATTCACATTCTTAGTTCTTTCTCAGACGAAAACTTTAATATCGTCATTCAAATACTGTTCTACAATGCTCATTCAGTAAATGCAAAGCTAAACAGATGTGTTTTGAGTCTGGATTTGAATGTGGCTACAGTAGGAACACACCTGATCTCTTCTGGAAGCTGGTTCCAGCTGCGGCTGGCATAATAGCTAAAAGCGGACTCTCCTTGCTTTGAGTGAACCCTTGGTATTTCTAGTTGATGTGATCCTAATGATCTGAGTGATCTGTTGGATTTATATTCAGTGAGCATATCTGCAATGTATTGAGGTCCTAGGCCATTAAATGATTTATTTACCAGTAATAATACTTTAAAATCAATCCTAAATGTGACTGGAAGCCAGTGTAAAGACCTGAGGACTGGTGTGATGTGTTCAAATTTTCTGGTTCTGCTCAGAATCCTGGCAGCAGCGTTCTGTACGAGCTGCAACTGTCTTATGGTCTTTTTGGGAAAGCCAGTGAGGAGTCCATTACAATAATCCACCCTGATGGTGATAAAAGCATGCACAAGTTTTTCTAAGTCCTGACTGGAAACAAAGCATCTAATTCTTGCAATATTTTTTAGATGATAGTATGCTGATTTAGTTATTGCTTTGACATCACTACTGAAACTAAGGTCTGACTCTAGAGACACACCAAGATTCCTGACTTTATTTTTAGTTGTTTGACCTCTAGAGTGAAGGTATGCATTCACCTTGAGAACTTCATCTTTGTTTCCAAACACAATGACTTCAGTTTTGTCTTTGTTTAACTGAAGAAAGTTTTGGCACATCCAACTGTTTACTTCATCAATGCCTGGAAGACCGCTGGGGAGTTGGAAAGGCCGAAAGGCATAACCAAATATTCAAAGTGCCCCCTGGGGGTGTTAAAAGCGGTCTTCCACTCATCCCCCTCCCTGATGCGGACCAAATGATAAGCATTTCGTAAATCCAATTTCGTGAAGATAGATGCTCCCTGCAACCTCTCGAAAGCTGAAGACATCAACGGCAAAGGATAAGTATTCTTTACCGTGATGCTGTTCAACCCCCGGTAATCAATACAAGGTCGCAATGATCCATCCTTCTTCCCCACAAAAAAGAACCCCGCCCCCGCTGGAGAAGAGGAAGGGCGGATGAACCCCGTTGCTAGAGAATCAGAAATGTATTTCTCCATGGCCTCCCTCTCTGGAACAGAGAGTGAATATAACTTGCCCTTAGGCGGAGACGTACCTGGCAATAACTCTATAGCACAGTCATAGGGACGATGCGGAGGAAGAGAAGCAGCCTGAGACTTACTGAACACCTCCTTCAGGTCCAGGTACTCCACGGGCACGTTAGATAAATCCACTGCCTCCTCCTGAAACACAGGGACAGAAACAGACGGACAGGCAGACACAAGACAAGACTTATGACAATAACTGCTCCAAGTCGACACAGATGCCGATTGCCAGTCCACTCTGGGGTTGTGACGGGTGAGCCATGGGTGACCAAGGACGATGGGTGCAAGAAGAGTGTCCAGAATGTAAAAGGAGATGGTTTCGCTTTGATTGCCTGAAGTGATGAGGGTTATGTCTTCGGTGGCCAGTGAAATGGTGGGGAGTTCTTGACCGTTGAGGGCGTGTACTGCAATCTGATGTGTGAGGGGTCTGAGGGGAACTTGAAATTTGCGTGCAAATGTGTGGTCCATGAAATTACCCTCAGCCCCTGAATCCAGAAGTGCTCGACAGTGGTGGAGGTGAGTTGACCATCGGAGTCTTACCGGAAGGAGAGTCGATGTGGATGAGGTCTTCTCGGCAGAGATCCCACCCGACAGTAGCCTCATACTTACTGTCGGGCTGGGCCTTTTAACTGACAGCTGTAAGCAAAATGTCCCGCTTCTCCACAGTACATACAAAAGCCCAGGGATCTCCGCCTCTCCTTCTCCTCCTGGGAAAGCCAGGCTCGACCCACCTGCATGGGCTCGTGATCGTTGACGGGGCTGACCGCGTCCCTGCCTCCGGAGCGTTGTCCCTCGATTCCTCCAAGAAAACGATTAGGTTAAAGTCGTCAGTCAGCTCGAGAAAGACGTGCGTCCACTCTCAGGGCCAGAGCTATGAGATCACTTAACTTGGTGGGAAGGTCCATGGCGTAGATTTCTCTTTGGACGTGGTCAGCCAGCCCATGCAGGAACATGTCCCACTGTGCCTCCTCGTTCCATTGGCTCCCTGCTGCAAGATTTCGGCATTCATTCGAAAAGTCAGATACGGACCTCTCTCCTTGTCGTAAATCCACCAATAATCTAGCAGCCTCTCTTCCAGCAACGGCGCGGTCGAACACTTGCCTCATTTCGCTGGAGAACTTCTGGAACGAGGAGCAGCATTCCTCCTGATTCTCCCACACCGCCGTTCCCCAAAGCGCCGCTCTCCCAGTCAGAAGCAACAAAACAAACGCGACCTTGGTTCGCTCATCGAAAACTGTCTTGGGTTGTAGAGTGAAGTGCATCGAGCACCTGCTTAGGAAAGATCGACAGTAATTTGGTTCACCTGAATAAGCCTCAGAAACAGGCAGGCGGGGCTCTGACTGGGATGGGTCCGTTGGTGGGGGAATCGGCGGTGCGGGTGGCGCAGTGGGAACTCAGGGCTGTTGGATCTGCTGGGTGAGCCTGGACACCTGCGCCACTAGAGCCTGAACAGCGCGAGCTGTCTCGTTGAGATTTCTCTCCTGATTGTCCATTCTTTGCATGCATTTATCCATAAATGCCTCCATTAAAGTTGTAGAGCCACTCGCTGCTTCCATGGTCTTGGTCAGATCGTTCTGTAACGAATGAGAAGAGGAAGCAAGATGCAAGTATAAAGCTCTTTATTGTGTATATATTATAAAGAAGGTCAAAGTCCAGAACAGACAGGCTAGCAGCGCACGGACCCTGATGGCCAGATGAACCCGGTGAGTGGAAGTGCAGCAGTGCGGTGAGATGAATCCAGGGAAGAGAATTATCCAGAATAAATCCACAGGAACAGGAACAGGAACAGGACTTGAGACGCAGACTGGAACGCTACCGGGACACCACAAACAACGATCTGACAAGGGAGATGAGATAGTGGTGAGCATATATAGGGTGATGAGATGAGCTGCAGCTGGTGACGGGAGTGATGAGCTTGATTGCTGATGAGTGCTAATGAGCCGGCATGCCCACACAATCAGTACACACACACATACAACAACAGAACATGAGACAAGAAAGAGACAAAGGCTGCGTTTACACTTGGCATTAACATGCGATCACCGTGATCCGATCGAGCAGATCGGATCATTAGCCAATCAGGACACCGTGCGTTTACATTTGTTCATATTAAGTAGCCTCTGTATCTGGATAACCGATCGGATTTCTGTTTCCTGCTTAATATTTAAATTAGGTCTGTAGCACGACACCAATAAGAGTAAAGAATATAAAAATGAAGCAATGTCCCAATTGCTTTCACTCACTCACTTTAGTTTCCTGTGCAATCTCCATCCTTAAATCAAATTAAGTTTTTTAAATGAAGGAATATTTCCAGAGTTGATCATACGGTCCCACTTTATATTAAGTGGCTTTAAGTACTATGTACTTACATTGAAATTACTAATTTGATACAACGGACTTATTGTGTAAATACATGTTTTTACATTGTACTTATATTTTTAAAATACCTGCATGTAATTACAGCTGTAATTAATGTATGTAATTACATTTGTAATTACACTGTTGATCTGTCCCTTACACCTTAACCCACCCTTAAACTTAACCATACCAGCACACCTGTCCCTAACCTTACCCGTATCACACCGCAATTATAGCAGCAAAAGTGTTTTACAATAAAATATTAACACAATAAGTACATTGTACTTATTTTTTGATGTAAGTACATAGTACTTAAAGCCACTTAATATAAAGTGGGACAATAAACATGCTGAAACAATAAAAAACATTCAACATTTAAAACATAATTTTTAAAAAGTTTATTCCCATTATTCCTTTGGCAAAGCAGCGCACGCTCTTCATTAAGATCTCATGCCTCACAGTGATTGTACAGGCGATCGCCTCTTCAGATAATGTTGCACAATTAAAATGAAAAATGACACACACAGTGTCATGTAAGTCTAAATAAACTGTTTTAAATATTGACGTTTATTGTAAGGTTCAAATAAAATGTATTTATTGTCTAAACTGCGCCTGGCCATTATTTTCTGACAGCCACGTGGGGAGACTGGGCGGGGATTTAAATGACGTCCACCTGTGAATGCAGACACGATGGCTGGATTGCGTTTACATTACACTGAGATCCGATCACAATGCGTCCTCGACTACCTCGGAAACTGGACACGCTGATCGGATAACATTCCGATCAGAAGCGCGTTTACACTCGTCTTTTCAATGTGTATGTGGACAACATCCAGATACAGGTCGCATGTTAATGCCAAGTGTAAACGCAGCCAAAGAAAAGGGTTGTTGAATATAGATGACAGAGCACAGGTTAGAATATTGATAACTTTTTTTAAGGGAAACGGGTTTATTTGATAGGTTATAAGAATAGAGATAGATATGGAAAAGTGAGTTGGGTAATGATTGACTGTGTGTGTGATTAGAATTATTATATTTTTTTTTTGGGACCTAGATTGTAAACCTATCGTCTGAGTCACACTCCGGAGCAGAAGGTGGCGGTAATGCACCGGAATCTGGTTGCCAACCGCCGTTAAAAACAAAAAAGAAGAAGAAGAAGAAAGAGACAAAGAATTTATATACCGTGACAGTCTGTGATTGATGCCAGTTATCTAAAACGATAACAATTTCTTTGAAAAACTAAATCTGAATGTTTATTGTACTGAAATTGTACATTTGGAAAATGTAATGAGGATGTTAGGGTACTTTTGTGAGAGTATACTATTACTCTCAATTAGGTTGTCATTTAGCTGAAACTTCCATCCAAACTTAGTGTAATTGTTACATGTGAGAGTCAGACGAGACGGCGTGAAGTTTAAACCATGATCTGGCACTTCTTCTAACTCGAATAAGGGTGGAACACAAACACTGAAGATAAAATGTTAAATGACAACACAGATTTACCACAGACTTTCAAGCATCAACTCAGAAAAGATAACCTATTCAAGATAAAACTGGTTAAGAGCTATCAAGATCTGTAACCATATAGTGCATCATTCCATCATCTACTGTTACAGAAGTATAAAACCTCACAGAAGGATAAATGATAGTAGCATTGTGTTTATCTGTCAAAAGAAGAAACTGATATTGTAATTTAGAGCATAAGCTCATAAAGCAATTTAAATGGTTCTTATCACTCTTTAGACATTTAAATGTATCTGTTCCATGTTTTACTATATGCTTATTCAGTAGTCATTTTATGTAACACATTTATGCTTAAAAGATCAAATTAATTAAATTATATTTTAAATTATTATTTAAATATAGAAGTTATCAAATAAATAAAATAGCATTTTAGAACAGTTTGTATACAAAAACAAATTTAAATTCAAATGAGTTTCCACACTGCGTATAGCTACACAATACGATGTGACCTCTCTCGAAAGGGAACTGGCTAAACAAGTAGAAGAAGATGGGGGCAGGAACATCATTTACAGGAACATCACAGCAAAACATTTTTGCTTTCTTTTGTAAAGGAAAGCTACATGTCAAAAAATCCTAGAGGCTCCATTCATAATAAAAGTTAAACACTGGCTTTCATGTTTGTAATTAGCAAGCAGGGGGAAACATTAATAAAAATGTATTCATATAAAATAAAAATAGACAAGAGATAATTATGTCACTCTTAAAGATGCGTGAATGTTCATGTAATGTATATGCAGATTCCAGTCTTGCTGTCATGGCTGGTTTCCAAGGAAGGAGATTTAAGGCGAGGACCTAAGCGGAAACCTGTACTTTAATAACCCAAACAAAAGACTTAAAAATACAGACAAGGGCAAAATTTAAAAAAAGAAAGAAAAATAACCTGGTACTGTCAAGAAAAACAAATCCAATGTTGGGGGGCTTTAAAGAATCAGTAGACTACCATGGAAGAGTTGGTGGAGGGGATAACCACAGTGGAGCAAAAGACCACATCTGAGCCAGATGAACCTATGAGGGAGCCAGTTGAGGAAGAGACCACGGTGAAACCTGCAGATTATATAACCATGGCAAGGCCAGAGGGATGGAGATCATGGTGGAGCTTGGTGGACCGCTGACCATGGCAGAGCCGGTGAATTGGAAGCCCGAGGCAGAGCCAGAGGAAGTGGAGAAAATGGTGGAGCTAGAGGAATGGAGGACCAGGTTGAAGCTGGAGGGTCAGAAGGCTGATGTGTAGCTCGGGCTCGGGTGGAGGAGAAAGGATGAGGTAACAGGACGGAACCAGGTAAGCATCCATGCTGGATGGGACCAGAGGAAAAGGAAGGTCTAGGGCCATGGATGGAACCAGCAGAGCAGGAAGAGGTTTGACGGAGGGCACAAGAGTGGGGACTGGCTTCGTGGCAGTCAGGTCAATCAGCCATCCCTGGATGGACTGTGCATTGTATGCTAGCCCCAGAACGAACCATGACTCAGGCTGAGAGTCTGTGATGGCCGTGGGCGCTGGCTTGGGGTCAGGATCTTCCTGCTCTACTGTGAAGGGGGATCACATAAGCCAGGTCTAAAAACTCACATGTGTCGTCTTTGAGGGAATGGTGGCCTTGAGCGAGGAGGAGGAGTTGTTTCCTGCGAGGAGTTGTCTGTGTGGATTCTGTAGCCATTTTCTACTGTCTGCAGGTCCCATTGAGATACGTTTGGCAGAAGCTACCATGCTGATAGATCAGGGATGGCAAACCTGTTCAGCATAATGAGCCAAAACAAAACCCTCATCACTGAAAAGAGCCACACAACAGATGTGTCTCACAATTACTTATTACTATTACAATTTATTACTTATTACAATTCACAGATGTAAGTTGACCCAAACATTGACAATAGTTGGAGTGCGGCCTGTATTACATTGGGATATCTCTCAATCGGCACAATCTTCCAAAACTTCACGGTTCTTTCCCTCAGAACACTTTCAAGTCTGTCATCCACAGAAAGTTCAATAATTTCAAGCTGAGATGCTGCTTAATCTTCCATGATGAGAAATGTAATCTGTGGTCTTTTTTTGGCGTAGGCTGGAAAACCTGTTCTCAAAACTCGTTTTTCAAGCAGTGTTGCATACCGTACATTACGTTTACAACCTCCGCTGCTTGTTCACTTGCCTTCAAAAAGGATGGAAAATGTGTTTACGCTCTCTTTTGTAGATGGGTCTAGAACAGTTTGAGTTCGTTGACAAAATGGGAAAACAGTTCATGCACCATCTTACCATTCATGCACCATCTTACCATGCACCATTTAACTTCTCTTGCAGATCCACATTCAGGCCATTCAGATAATGCAGTTTGTCGACCAAACAAAAAGCAAAATCCGAAATCCACAGGGGATAATGTAGCTCAGGATAGTCTTTATGTTTCTCTGTGAGGAACAGCTTCACTGGATTTAAAATTTTGGCTTTAAAAGCTAAAAAAAAAAAAATTACCTCTTGAAAGCCATCTCACAGCGCAGTAAAGAAACAGATCAGATGAAAGTTCTTCATCAAGCTCAGAACATAGATTTTTGAACTGCCTGTGATTGAGAGCATGTGTTTGTATAAAATGTACAATTTCCAGCACTGGTTTCATGATGGGATCCAAGTTCAGCTTTTTAGACACCAAGTGCTCTTGATGGATAATAAAGTGAAATGTCCAAAATTCAGGAAAACGCTCATCAGCTTCACACAGCCCTACAAGGCCTTTCCCAGATCCCAACATGGCTGGAGCTCAGTCCATGTTGATTGCTGTTAGTTTTGATAACTGCAGATCTGCTTTGTCAACAACAGTCATCAGGGTCTCTTTCAGATCGATGCCACTGGTTCTGTCTTTCAGTGGCACAATGTCAAGCAGCTCTTCCTTAATTTTGCAGTCTTCTGACACAAATCGTACAAATGTTGCCACCTGTGTCTTATCTTGAAGCAGTGCTGAAATACCGGCACTTCTGAAGATCTATGATATAAATGCGTTTCAACTGATTTGTTAATGTGCCATATTCTCTCATCAATGGTGTGCAGTAACAGCTAAAGGTCCTTTACTGAACGTTTCAAATATTCATTTTCAGGACAAAGAATATCAGCAACATCACTAAGGGACTTTTGAACAAACTCCCCTTGACGGTATATACACTCACCTAAAGGATTATTAGGAACACCATACTAATACTGTGTTTGACTCCCTTTCACCTTCAGAACTGCCTTAATTCTACGTGGCATTGATTCAACAAGGTGCTGAATGCATTCTTTAGAAATGATGGCCCATATTGATTGGATAGCATCTTGCAGTTGATGGAGATTTGTGGGATGCACATCCAGGGCACGAAGCTCCCGTTCCACCACATCCCAAAGATGCTCTATTGGGTTGAGATCTGGTGACTGTGGGGGCCATTTTAGTCCAGTGAACTCATTGTCATGTTCAAGAAACCATTTTGAAATGATTCGAGCTTTGCGACATGGTAGATTATCCTGCTGGAAGTAGCCATCAGAGGATGGGTACATGGTGGTCATAAAGGGATGGACATGGTCAGAAACAATGCTCAGGTAGGCCGTGGCATTTAAACGATGCCCAATTGGCACTAAGGCGCCTAAAGTGTGCCAAGAAAACATCCCCCACACCATTACACCATTACCAGCAGCCTGCACAGTGGTGACAAGGCACGATGGATCCATGTTCTCATTCTGTTTACACCAAATTCTGACTCTACCATCTGAATGTCTCAACAGAAATCGAGACTCCTCAGACCAGGCAACATTTTTCCAGTCTTCAACTGTCCAATTTTGGTGAGCTTGTGCAAATTGTAGCCTCTTTTTCCTATTTGTAGTGGAGATGAGTGGTACCCGGTGGGGTCTTCTGCTGTTGTAGCCCATCCGCCTCAAGGTTGTGCGTGTTGTGGCTTCACAAATGCTTTGCTGCATACCTCGGTTGTAATGAGTGGTTATTTCAGTCAAAGTTGCTCTTCTATCAACTTGAATCAGTCGGCCCATTCTCCTCTGACCTCTAGCATCAACAAGGCATTTCCGCCCACAGGACTGCCACATACTGGATGTTTTTCCCTTTTCACACCATTCTTTGTAAACCCTAGAAATGGTTGTGCGTGAAAATCCCAGTAACTGAGCAGATTGTGAAATACTCAGACCGGCCCGTCTGGCACCAACAACCATGCCACGCTCAAAATTGCTTAAATCACCTTTCTTTCCCATTCTGACATTCAGTTTGGAGTTCAGGAGATTGTCTTGACCAGGACCACACTACTAAATGCATTGAAGCAACTGTCATGTGATTGGTTGATTAGATAATTGCATTAATGAGAAATTGAACAGGTGTTCCTAATAATCCTTTAGGTGAGTGTATATATATATATATATATATATATATATATATTTTTTTTTTTTTTTTGCATGAGCAATGTTCCTTGCTAGCTGATGTGACTCTAATGTCCCTGACTCTGAATGCCTGGTAAATGTGACTTTACTACTCTGAGGGTTTGTGAAATTGTTTTAAATCAAGTCTTTAATCTAGTGAAGACCCTGTGGAAGAGTTGTATTTTGAAACCTTGGCATGGATAAGAGATCATTTTTGCTTCTCTGTCATCACAGATGTTTAGCTTGTTTACTCATATAATATTACCTTGACTGAGTTTGCAAAGTCTGTCACATGGGTTGGGGAATGTAATGAGGATGTTAGAGTACTTTTGTGAGAGTATACTATTACTCTCAATTAGGCTGTCATTTAGCTGATACTTTCATCCAAACTTACATGAGATTTAAACGAGATCATGTGAAGTTTGAACCTTAATCTGGCACTTCTTCTAATTCAAACAAGGGTAAAACACAAACATTGAAGATAAAATGTTAAATGACAACACAGATTCACCACAGACTTTCAAGCATAAACTTAAAATATTTAAGATAACACTTTGGTTAACCTTATCAGTGCATAATTCCATCTTCTGTTACTGAAGTATAAAACTTAACAGAAGGATAGATGTCTTTACAGTGGCATTGTGACAGGAAAACTCATGTTGTAATTTAGAGCGGCAACTCATGTTTCTATTATAATGAAGTACTTATGAACTAAATTTATATGGTTCTTGTGCTTTAGACCAGGGGGTCTCCAACACGTCGCTCTCGAGCTAGTAGCTCGTGGCCTGATTGGAGGTAGCTCACCAAGACGTACTTTTCATCCAATCAGAGTGAGGCAATATAGACATGTGTCCCACCCCTTTAGTGCACATTAAGTTTTTATTTGACGTATTGGCTAAGGTTATTTTTATTTATTTATGAACATACATATGTTATTATCTAACTAAATATATAATCCATTATATAACAATCACAACCAACAATATAAAAAAAAAAAAACATCTATGTATACAACGTCAATGTTTCCATCAAGCATGGTGTAACGCTTACAAGACAGTATCAGCTTGAAAATGTTGCATCAGAATGAGTAAAGACAGTGGGCAAGCCAAGAAAAAAAAACGTACTATTTTCATGAAGAATGGGAAAGTGAGTTTTTCTTTATGAATGTGGGTGAAAGATATGTGTGCCTAATTTGCAGCTCTAGCGTTGCTGTGGGTAAAAAGTGTAACATTGAGCGCTATTTCACTCAAGTTCACGGGAACTTTGCATGACACTTTCCTGCGGGTAGTGGGCTAAGGACTGAAAGGGTAAAACAGCTGAAAGCAACACTACAAAAAGAGCAATCTTTAATCACCAAAAATTATAAAAAGAGGACATGCTATTACGGAGGAGTCATTTAAACAGGCGCGCATCTTGACAAAACACCGAAGGTGCCATGGTGAAGGAAGAGATGACAGTGGTGGCTAAAACTTTATTCAAAGAACACAAAAGCAAAATGGAAATTATGTCTGCTATCGCTGGTGTCTAGCTCAATGCCAACACCATGGCAAGGAGAGTTTCCTTGCTGGCTTCAGGTGCGATGGGACAATTAGCACAAGGCATGGAAAGGTGTACATGATTTTCACTTCAGTGAGATGAATCCGTGAACTTGAGTGAGACATCTCAGTTGGCTGCTTCCATTCGGATGGTTTTTTATGATTTTTCCACCAAAGAGGAGTTTTTGACATTGTTTCCTCTAAAAACTACGACCAGAGGAGTCGACATCTACAGCATTTTTAAGAAGTACTGCGTGCATGGAAAAACGATGGCCCCTTGAACACTCTGGATTTATTTATTGCACATTGCAAGAACGACCCAGATTTACCTGCATTTCTGAACTATCATTGCATCATTCATCAGCAGGCAATCTGCAGTAAGGTTATGCACTTTGATCACGTCATTGCACTGGATGTTCAGATTAACAACTAAATTTGCGCATACAGTAGTCAAAACAACACAGATGCTTTAAACTGTTTCTTGATGAGCTTTCAGCAGAGTATAGTGATCTCTTTCTTCACACAAAGTCAGATTGTTGAGTAGAAGACAGTATAATTTGCAAAGTACTGTTTTCCAAGAACTGTGTAATCTGATTTTGTTTTTCCCCCTCTGACATTAAAGGGTGGTGTGGGTATAAAAACTTTTTTCAACTGTATAACAGTTAGGATTATTGTTAATTTGAGAGTTATTATTTAATAGACTAGGGCCGCGGATGGAACCAGGGAATCTAGGCAGCCAGATGGGACTGGCAGAGCAGGGAGAAGTTTGACGGTGAGAACAAAGGTGGGGACTAGCTTTTGGTGCATCCCAATTCACATACTATCCTTCCTAAATATTCGAAAATATAATTAGTACATCCCAAATCGTAGTGTGTTCCAAAGTGTTCCAAAGATATCAGGATGGTCTACTATTTCTGGTCAGAATCTGAAGTGCAGATTGATGTGCACTCTAACGGCTAATATTGCCCACAACCCATCACGAGTTGGGCAAGGATTCAGTTAAAACTACAAACACAAGTGAAAGTGTTAAAAAACTACTTTTTTAAGAGCCACATAACAAAGCACTTACTTTTAGTCACCCTGTTGTGTGCATGTCTCTCCTCTTCTTACAGTTTCAGCATTTTCATCTTGTGAATGTTCTGGGAACTGAAGCTTATTTGGGAACTGAAGCTTATTTGGGAACTGAATGTCACTTCCGACTTATGAACTATATACAGTCAAATATTTTTTTTTATATAATAAATAATAAATTCCCGCAGCTCGCATGCACGAGAAACTGCACGTGCTAACGGTGCAGTCTGTGGGGCATTCTTCGCGATTATGTGATCGCGTGCATTTTTATGCTTCTTACTGTCCCCGTGTTTTCTCACAGTCTCTTTGTAATGAACTCCGTTTTCCCCGCTATTTCTTTGCCCGCTCTTGAACAAAAGTCACAAAACATTTTTTGTGTCTCGTGATCATACCTCAGCCAAGAAACCCCCTGAATCCAGGACGTTTTGAAATGTCTTTCGACACCGTGTTCATTGACTGAGGCGGAAATATGAATCCCTGTGTCTCTGGCATTCTCTAGCGCGCTCGTGCTGGCACAGCTGCTGGAGCCTGCTTTTTTGTTAGCAGGTGTGTCATCCGTGCTGGTGATTGACAGAGATGAGGATTGCTTGAAGTCCGATATTTTTCACTTTGACTTTTTTTCTGGTGCGGAAAGGTGACATTCGCTTTACCCGTTCATATTTTGGCGCTTTCACTCAGTTCACACAAAGCGTCTCATTTCATGACGTTAACAAAACAAATGAAGCGATAGGCTACTGGTTATAAAACATGCATGTATGATGCAGATTTTACAATCAAAGGGAGTAAATTTGTATTGTCGCCAATGGCGACCTTGGCAGAAATTTCACTCGCAAGTCGCAAATAAATATATTTGGTAGCAAAAAAAATAAAAATAAAAAAAAATCAATCGAGCTCTGTCTCCATGAAACGCGAAACACCTCTAGTTTTGTTTTCTTCCAGTTGTGCTCCATTTTTCTGGCTGCTCTCAAGGGCCTGAATGTGCTCGTTGTGCCACGGCGTTGGACTATTTCCTTTAATCTTCTTTAAGCGCAACGGAGCAACTGTGTCTAAAGTGCTGGAAAAGAGAGAGTTAAAAGTTTCTGTTACAATATCAAGTTCTTCTAAGCTATCCGGGATGCTGAGATGATGAAACTGATTAGGTAGATTATTAATAAAGCTATCTTTAGTGGCAGAAGTGATGGGTCTAACATATTTATAACACGGAGTCAGCTTTGCAGCCTTGGCTAAATGTAATTTACACGAGACTAGATAATGATCTGAGATGTCATCGCTCTGCTGCAGTATTTCAACGGCATCAACATCTATTCCATGTGATAGTATTAGATCTAGAGTATGATTACGGCAATGAGTAGGTCCTGTGCCGTAATCATACTCTAGATCAATTGGAGTGTTGTCTAACTCCAATTGAGTTTATAATATCTTCTTTGATGAAGTCTGTATGGTACCGCCTGTATACAATAGCCAGTACAAATCTCAAAAATGATTTATCATTTACACTAGATATTGTTATATTAAGCACCAACACTTCAAAATAATTATATTTTAAACTAGACTTCTTAGTAATTCTGAAAATATTACTATAAATTACAGCAGCACCTCCCCCTTTGCCTTTCAGACGAGGTTCATGTTTATAACCGTAATCTTGAGGGGTGAACTCATTTAAAGTAATGTAATTGTTTGGTTTTAGCCAGGTTTCTGTCAAACACATAGCTCTTCTAGGTTATGGTCTGTAATCATATCATTAACAATAAGTGCTTTTCAAATATTGAAATCAAATATTGAGATCAAATATTCAGCAACCCGAGTTTTATAATTTATTCATTTGTATTTTTACCTGTTTTTTATTTGTTGAACATCAATTACATTTTTACCGTTAGATGGGTTTGGAAATGTTTTGTATTTCCTAATTCAAGGAACAGACACAGTCTCTATATGATGATATCTAGGTGAAAGAGTCTCTATGTGATGGGATTTATCTGACTTGGTGACGTGAGGCCACTAGCAGACGGTCGTTTAAGCCAGTCTGTCTGCTTCCTGACCTGAGCCCCAGATTGTCATGTTTTATCTCTAAGTCATATAGGCTTGGAACAACATGAGTGTAAATGGTGACAACTAACGCTTTAATAGCTGTACATTTACTAGATCCTAGTTTAAAATCAGTGTTTCACAGTCAAATGTGCATTTTAATGTAACAAAAAATTGCAATATTAATTTTAACAGCATAGTAATTAATATATATATATATTTATTTATTTATTTCTGACCTATTATTTGTTTAATCAAATTTAAGGCTCCAACCCCAGCAAAACATTCCCAGAAGAATTCATTGGCCAGATTGGCTGGTTTTGTCCAGGGCTGAATTTTAGCCCCAGTCCAGCTTTGACTTTATTTAATAGGTGCACAAACACAGATGACACTTACATACTAAAAGCTTGCCTTTGCCTGCGGTCTGTGCTGTTTCACTCCAGACCCATATCACCCGCTGTGAAAAAGTAAATCTACTATCTGTTTGAAAATGTAATTTTATACAACCCTTCCTCATCTCTGTGAAGGGTTCTTGGCTCTTTAACTCTGACAGACTGGCTGGTCAAGTACAGTATGACCTGTTCTTCAAGTCATGCCACATTACTGTTTTTGACACCAAGGTGTCTGATTTCACAAAAAGGGATCAATCCAAAAGTCGGTATGTAAATCATTTTTGATTACTGACAAGAACTATACTGTAAATGTTCACACATTTTGTTTAAATTGGCCATTATTATTTATTTATATAAATTAGGGCTTGCACAATGTAGCAAATTAATCCAGAAGGGAAATATGTTAAATTAATTATGATCAATAGAAGTATTTGCATAAAGTAACTGATTTGGGGGATTCCTGATGGTACAGTAGCTGTGATCGGCATGATTTGGGACTCAATTATGAGTAAAACAACAAACAACCTCAAATGTGTTACAAACTGATATACTTTGTTGAGGTTTTGTTGATCTTGGCTGAAGTTGAAATGATGAGAGAGAGCCATGTAGATGCAGAAAGTCTTTGATGGCTGCAGCCAGGCACAGACTTTCCTTCAAAAACCTTTGCAAAGGACAGCTTGGTAAAAGGCAGGACACACCTTGGAAATGCCAGGCATGTAATGTTCAGTTGTGTCTTCAGTTGAACATTTAGTTACTCCACATACAGGAGTAACTTCTTTGTTTAGGCTTGATGGGCCATAGGGGGAGTGTCTGTCACACCCCGGTAGAGTGCGGATCGGGCCGAATTTTTCAGTCCGAGCCCGGCCCGCGTCCGACAGAGCAGTAACCGAACCCGACCCGAGCCCGACAGGCATAAAGATATTTATGTTCGAGCCCGACCCGAGACCGGCAGTTAAAATCCCATTTTTTTCTCATACTAATGACAATTGTACGTTTGTTTGTGTGGAAAGCCCGCTTTATTAAGCAACTGTAGGAAGGCAATCGGAAATGTCAACTGGACAAGCGCATCAGCGCGCGGAGCAACAAGCGCTCTGGCGCGCGCACATTATGCACGCGTTTCGTTGTCACGGCTACATAAACAAATGTCCGCACACAGGAAGACAGATGTTATGGTAATATTTTACATGTATTTTAATCACAAAAACGAACGTTTGCATCAAGTGAAAGCATCAGGCACATCGGCTACCTACATAATAAGCTGTTTTAAATTTAAAATGTTCAATGCCTTATCGCGCTGATGTGACCGAGCCCGACCCGAACCCGAACATCATTTCTAAATATCTGTCCGAACCCGGCCCGGCCCGTCGGGTACCGGCGGGTCCCGTCGGGCTCGGTTCGGGTATCCATCCTCTAGTCTGAATCTCATTAATATTGATAGGCCATTACCACTCCCACGCATAAACCTCTTCTGACCAAAAAAAACCGGTCTTACAAAGTTTAAATCAATGTAGGCTATTGTTTTATGTGAACGATTAGGCAGGATGTTTTTACATCATTTTGAAGCCAGAACCCGAAGCGACAACATCCATTAGTCAAAAGTCTTGGGAAAACATATTTAGTACGTGTTTTGTAGTCTTATTTCAGCAACTTTCATTTTATTTTTTTTCAATAACCACGCATAAACATTATTCTCTTAAAAATCCAAACATGTACATACATGTTGCTCACATATTATGGTAGCCCCGTTTGTGCTATATAGAGTGAATTTACACCTTTGCCATTAACATGTGTATAAATAACTGGAAAAAGCACAAATGTCAGGGCATTTCAAAACATCCCAAGGGGGTATTATTACATTCTCTGACTTTTCTCTCCCCTTCTTGTTGCAAACTAACGAATATGGTGCTTCTTTTTTAGTACTGACAAATATTAATAAAAAATAAATAAATGTGCGCACATCCTAAAAACGTTTGGCAGGCGCTCAATCGAATGAAGCATCAAATTCAAAATAAACAAGAATCTGCACACTGAGGCCCCGTTTACACGATGGGAAAACGCAGATATTTCTCTGCGTTTTGGCCTGTCATTTACACGAAAACGCCGTTTTTATCCCAGAAAACGATTATTTCTAAAAACTCCGGCCAAAGTGGAGATTTCTGAAAACGCCGGTTATGTGTTGTCGTGTCAACTGCGAGAAACGGGGTTTTAGGTTCTCTCTTGTCGATTCTGAGGATTCTGATTGGCTTGCATGGCTTTATCCTTCTCCCTACACTGCCGCCCATAGGTTTGGCATAGTTATGATGGCGCTCGACGGCGTATTTATGCGGGTTGTGTGCACAATGTTATTATTGAAAACGGAGGGGGGGAAATATTTGTTTCTCTAAATACCCGGCTATGTGTAAATGTGGCCTGACACTTCTGCTCGAAGTCCCTTTGGGTCGAAACGTTGTTCCTTTTGATAAATCCTTGGGAGCAGAAGTACTGACAAATAGTCCTCTAATGAAACATGCCCTTTCACTTGTGTGTACTTGCTTTTACTGAGCTTATTTTTATTTTGCGTCTCTATCTTAGCAACATGCTAATGCCATCCAAATTTAATTACTTTGTAACACGCCACATGTCAGTTATTGTTGTCTCCTCAGCCATCATGACAAGTGTGAAACGTATGCTATGAGGATGTTATACTTATTGACATAGATACACAATTATTTAAAGTTTAAAGAATGTGACTGTTTCCAGTCCAGCAACTACTGCAGCATTGTTGCAGCTTCAATTCATACACCAGGAAGATTTCCCGTTCTCACAATTATTGCAAATTGTTCTCTATCAGCACATTAATCACCAAAAACAATTAAGATATTGTTTTTCGATAATTCATATTTAGTACCCTTAAGAAAAAGAAGTCTATTCAAGTATGCTATTAGCATAGGCTACTTATTTTAAACTAAAAATAAGAAAGTATACTTTCAGTCTATACTTTTTATGTACTTCTAATAAATATACTTTATGTACTTCTCAGAAATATACTTAAATTTGCTCTAAAGTATACTTGGCTTGTACTGACAGAAAAGTCTAAGTATATTTTGCCTATACTTGTGCTCAATCTTTTGATCAAGATATACTTAAAAGTATAATTAAGTAATCAAAGTATAGGCCCTACGTGGCTTGTAGTTGTGTTTACTATTTTGATTGAACAGCATATTAAATGTTTTTCTTTTACATAGTTTTACATTCTGTCATAAACTTTTTTTTCTTTTTCTTTTTTTATATTGATTTATAAAGAACACAGATGTTCCTATTTCTGAGTATCTGGATTTGTGTGTTGGCTAGTCCACTGGTAGTGTAGGAATTTACTTCAAATCTACTTTTCCCCCACCATTGACAGAATTTTCCGGCTATATGTTTTAACTGTTGCACGTAGGGGGCGCTTTTACGCATCTTCTTAAAGAGTACAGAATCTCCGGATCAAAACACAGGTAAAGAAGAAGCAGAAACAAGTGATAGAAGATTGCTCATGCAAATGTAAAATAACGCGATCACCAAACATTAAACAGCATATAAATCAAAACTGTGAAGCTTTGGGTGTGATGGACTCAATCGACTCCATTTGTTTAAAATTGTGCTTTTTTTATTATTATTATTAAAGTTGCCCATAAAAATGGGTAAAAAAAAAACAGGATGCCTGAAGGTAGAATAAAATGTTTTTAAAATAGAAAGAGTTAAAGTACAGTTAAAGGTAGCCTATATTTCAAGTATAAAAACACAATAACCAAATAGGAACATAGTAGTATACTTTGTGGCAGCATCAATTCATACACCAGGAAGATTTCCCGTTCTCATAAGTGTTGCAAATTGTTTAGAAATGAGAAAGAACCAAACTGTTTACCACAGCTACACAGATGACACACACTTAGCCCAATCGCCTAACGATTACCGCCCCATTGACTCCCAGTGCCAATGGATTGATGAAGTAAACCGTTGGATGCATAGACATGTATAGAAAGGCTAGATGGCTCAAGGCGGAGTCAGCTGTGTTGTCACTTGGCGGCCATCTGAGGTCAGGAGACTGCGCTGCTGCTCCCTGCTGCTGTGGACGGAAGGTGAGTGACATAAGCCAACTAAAATGCTCGTAACTTGCTGAATTCTTGACGGATTTACAAACGGTTTGGTTTATTACAAACCTTATTAACACGGCTATGATTTGTGCTGATGCCGATGTTTAAATTGTAGCTTCACTATAATTTTTCACAAGTATGCAGTTAAATAGCCTGTGGCGATATGGAAGAAATCCATATCAGCTTTTCATTCTTTTAATGGGCGGAAACCAATTAGGAAAGTGAATATAAAAGAGAGCAAGAAACGGAAGAGGAGGAGCAAAGAAAAACAAACTAAACGAACGTGGAGTTTATTGGAGTGGGACACACGCTACCTGAAGGCTGTCGTTGCTATTGTTTGCTGGAGTCTCTGTGCATGCGCTGACTGGGTGCGATCGCCGAAGTGACGGAGAAATTTAACTCTGCATGGTTCGTCTGCCTGGTGCAACACAAGCCAGCCTGGTTCGCCTGCCTCAGGTACTAGTGTTGATGTCCATCATCTTTTAACCTCACGCCAAGTCTCCAAACTCTTTCCCCGGCCCTGGATTTGCGGCCGCTATACAGACTGCTTCACGCAGCCGACACACACCCACACACGCTCATTACGCACACACGCTCATTACGCACACACGCATACTCCAAACACTCGTTTGGATTATTTATTTTTCTTTGTGTTTTTTTTATTTTATTTACATTTTCTTTTGGTTTGCAATTGAACTTGAAATACTGAGTCTGAAAAAATAACGAACTTAAGGACATTATCAATCAAGGACTCTCATGAATGTTTTTTTTGTTTATTTGTTTGTTTGTTTTGTTTGGGAAATCTTGAACGGAACTTGAACTGCGCCCGCAACCTCCTTACTGTCTGTTTTCATTCATTTTTTGTGTCATTTGTCATGTGAGGCAAAGAAACAAATACAAACTCTGTGTGAAAATTGAACTGTCTAAATTTTGTTTGGCTAAATGTTTTCCTAAAATATATATTTTTTGACCTGAAATCCTTCAATCTTTGAATGTGTGTCATTTAAGCCTTATTCTACGTTAGTGTGGGTATTGGAAGGAATTTAGTTGTGTAACAGTGGTTTTGAGCTATTTTCTGGGAATTTGAATTTCTTTACATATATATTATTTTTTTTACTTGACAAGTTTTGACTTGTCTGGCGCCCGAACAATTAAAATTTAAAATGTGCTAGTCAAATTTGATTTGGGACAGCCACCGTTACAAGCCGCATCCCTGACGTTTATGACACACCAAGCCGTTTGAAAATCGGTTGAAAATTGAGCAAAATATAGTTATTTCAGCACTACATGCACAATAGACTTTAATGTTATAACTGGACGAGCGGTCATGTCTTAAGATGGCCGCCGTGTGACGTCGTCGGGTCCCATTGGCTCTCAGCGCCGGTAAGCTATCTAGCCTTTCTATACATGTCTATGGTTGGATGTGCCAAACCTTTCTTCAGTTAAACAAAGACAAAACTGAAGTCATTGTGTTTGGAAACAAAGATGAAGTTCTCAAGGCGAATGCATACCTGCACTCTAGAGGTCAAACTACTACAAATCAAGTCCGGAATCTTGTCTCTAGAGTCAGACCTTAGTTTCAGTAGTCATGTCAAAGCAATAACTAAATCAGCATACTATCATCTGAAAAATATTGCAAGAATTAGATGCTTTGTTTCCAGTCAATACTTAGCAGGGTGGATTATTGTAATGGACTCCTCACTGACTTTCCCAAAAAGACCATAAGACAGTTGCAGCTCGTACAGAACGCTGAGCAGAACCAGAACATATGAACACATCACACCAATCCTCAGGTCTTTACACTGGCACCCAGTTACATATAGGATTGATTTTAAAGTATTATTACATATGAATCATTCAATGGCATAGGACCTCAATACATTGCAAATATGCTTGTAAGGTTGGAAATAATCCAAGATTATTTCAATGCAACAAAGACACTGCTTTTCATTAAGACATTTCCAGCATAGCGGTGATATGGGCCTGTGGGCCGGAGGTTTGGGACAATGGGGGAAATTGTGATGCTCTGATTGGTCAGTTTGAATATCTCACACCTAGGTGTTTAAATCACACGGTCAGGGAAGTGACAAAACAGGATGTAACGGTTGTTCTGCCTCTTCTTTCTGGATACTGAGCTGGTGTGGAGAGGGTCTCTCTCTCTCTCCCCCTCTCTCTCTTTCTCTCTCTCTCTCTCTCTCTCTCTCTCTTTCTTTCTTTCTTTCTTTCTTTCTTTCTTTCTTTCTTTCTTTCTTTCTCTCTCTCTCTCTCTCTCTCTCTCTCTCTCTTTATATTTCTCTCTCTCAGGTAACAT
Organism: Phoxinus phoxinus; assembly: GCF_949152265.1. Classification (NCBI taxonomy): domain Eukaryota; kingdom Metazoa; phylum Chordata; class Actinopteri; order Cypriniformes; family Leuciscidae; genus Phoxinus; species Phoxinus phoxinus. Next base: position 24,291,058 of record NC_136899.1, on the reverse strand, counting down.
TTTACATTTAAATGCTGGGTACAAATGGTTTAAATTCTCATTACATCATGTTGTAACTATTTAAGTGTAAACATAACCTTATTGCACATTGAACTTTTATTTAATTCATGGAGTCAGATTAAAACAAGATAATTGCATATGAGAACCTGTGTCTTATTTAACCAAAATTCCTTTAAAACGCTGGAAAGACTAGAACACGCGTTTCCTTTACCGGCTGTTTGGAGACCGGAAGATAAACCCAACAGATCACTCAGATCATTAGGATCACATCAGCTAGAAAAACCAAGGGTTCACTCTAAGCATGGTGGGTCCGCTTTTAGCTACAGTATTATGCTGGAACCAGCTTCCAGAAGAAATCAGATGTGCTCCTACTACAGTCACATTCAAATCCAGACTCAAAACACATCTGTTTAGCTGTGCATTTACTGAATGAGCACCGTGGCACTGTTTGTCCGACTGTTTGTACTGTACTGTATTTTATTTTATTTAAAACAATTTTTTTAATTCTTATTTCTTTTGATTATTTTAATTTTTTCTATGTAAAGCACTTTGAATAACCATTGTGTATGAAATGTGCTATATAAATAAACTTGCCTTGCCTATACTTAAAGTGCAAAAATAATATTTAAATAGTAAACTATACATATGATGTTATGTTCACTTAAATAAAACGTACAAGTATACTCTTAAACTAGTAGTTATCTGAGAGTATACTACAAAGTGTAGTTTATTAAACAAAAAATATGCTACAAGTATTTGAGTAGTTAACTAAGTATACATATAGAGTTCACTTGAAGTATAGTTGCGGTACAAACAAAAAACTTGGTTGTAAACTAGTTGTGTACTGAAAGTTTACAACTGCTACACTTAAAGTATACTATTATACACTAAAAAGTGGGCCAATTTAATAAAGTAGTATTAAAACAGTACAGTTACTGTGATGGGTGGAAGGATGACCCAAAAGCGATATACAGCAGAACAGTCTTTTATTAACAGAAAGGACTGTCCGGAGGTAAGCAAACAGAAGTTCAAATAAAGTTCAGTTCAACAAAGGATCCTCCGCAAATGCAGGTAGACAGTAAACAATATAAATCTTCCGTCCAGACAGCAGAACGTCACAGGTGGGGAAGGTCACTGTTCGAGCGCCAGCCAGCTCAGGTACTCACAGGAGACGGTGTAGCAGTGGAAGAGAGTAGGTGCTAAACAGCTATCAGCAAAAGCACATCTTTAGCAAACAGGTACTTGGTGAAAGCGCAAACACACACTGCGCGCACAGGACAAAACAAGACAGGAACGAGAGGTAAGCACGCATAGACTTGATACAGGTATCTGATGAAATAATCTGGCAGAGAGACTGGGGAAAAGCAAGGCTAAGAAGGAGCAGACATAATTAAGGAAAGAGAGAACAGGTGTGGAAAGGAGGATACGGTGATAGGTGGCGAGTGGATACAGCTGGAACTGATGAGAGAGAGATGTGTGCGTAAATGTGGCAATCAGTGTGAATGTCCGTGTGTGTGCGTGTGTGACCAGAAGGGGGAGACAGAGGAAAGAGAAAGAGAAACGGGATCATGACAGCACCCCCCCCCCCCCCCTCAACGAGCGCCCCCTGGCGCTCCCGAGGGAGGAGGCAGGGGAGAACGGAGGAAATCATTGATGAGCGAAGGGTCCATGATGTCCCGGGCCGGGACCCAGCTTCTCTCCTCAGGACCGTACCCCTGCCAGTCTACTAAATACTGATGACCACGACCCCGGCGGCGCATATCTAGATAGAGTCTTTATTATAAATGGGGGATCCCTCTACGCGAACAGGAGGAATAGATGGACGCGAGGGCGCGCGCAGAGTAGGCTTAATACAGGATACGTGGAAGACCGGGTGGACACGACGAAGATTAGGGGGAAGAGAAAGTTTAACCGCAACTGGATTGATGATCTTGACGATACGGAACGGACCGACAAAACGAGGTGCCAGTTTGCGGGACTCAGACTGGAGTGGTAAATTGGACGTGGAGAGCCACACCCTTTGGCCACAAATGTAGCGTGGGCTCTTTATGCGACGCTTATTGGCGTTGATGCTCATGCGTCTCCTCGAGCGGCATAGTGCGGATCTCACGCTTCTCCAAGTGCGCTTACAGCGGTTAATAAACGCTTGTACGGACGGAACGTTAGACACCGAATCTTGTGAGGCAAACAGCGGAGGTTGATACCCCAAACAGCAGTGAAAGGGTGAGAGACCCGTGGCCGACGTAGGAAGTGAGTTGTGCGCATACTCTGCCCAAGCGAGTTGCTCAGACCATGACGAAGGATTGCGGTGAGCCAGACTGCGGAGGATGCGGGCAACGATTTGATTGGTATCTGATCCCCTATCAGATACCACGTCAGTGGGTAAGCCGTGTAACTTGAAAACATGATCAACCATGACCTGAGCAGTCTCCTTAGCTGAGGGGAGTTTAGAGAGCGGAATGAAGTGCGCAGATTTAGAAAAACGGTCCACAACAGTTAGAATTACCGTGTTCCCAGCGGACGGAGGGAGACCAGTGATGAAATCGAGCCCGATGTGGGACCAAGGGCGAGACGGAACCGGTAAGGGACGAAGCAAACCGGCCGGAGAGGAATTCCCGGACTTAGTCTGGGCACAAACCTCACAGGCGGCGACAAAACGACGCGCGTCACATTCCATAGTGGGCCACCAAAAGCGTTGGCGGATCGTGGCGAGAGTGCCCCGTACGCCGGGATGGGCTGACAATTTAGAGGAGTGACCCCAGCGGAGGGTAGCAATACGTGCAGAGACAGGGACAAACAGGAGATGTCTAGGACAGTTGCGCGGAACTGTAGCGCGGACAAGAGCGCGTTTAACTAGCTTCTCGATTCCCCAGACCGCCGCACCCACAACACAGGAAGAGGGAATAATCTCCTCCTGAGCAGTGGAGGGGGTTGAGGAATCGAATAGGCGAGAGAGAGCGTCTGGTTTAACGTTCTTAGATCCGGGACGAAAAGAGATAGTGAAATCGAAACGCGTGAAAAACAGAGCCCAACGGGCCTGGCGTGCGTTCAGTCTCTTGGCAGAGCGGATATATTCTAGATTCCTATGATCTGTCCAAACTATAAAAGGAATCGGGGATCCCTCTAGCCATTGACGCCATTCCCCCAAAGCCAGACGTATGGCGAGCAACTCGCGGTTCCCGACGTCATAGTTGCGCTCAGCGGGCGAGAGCCGATGCGAAAAAAAGGCGCAGGGGTGTACCTTCTCGTCGGCTGATGAGCGTTGAGAAAGTACAGCCCCGACCCCCACCTCCGAGGCGTCGACCTCGACGATAAACTGTCTCGTGACGTCGGGAGTAAGCAGAATGGGAGCGGTAGTGAAAAGAGTCTTAAGAAAATCGAAAGCGCGCTGAGCAGGAACAGACCACTGGAATTTGGACTTGACCGAGGTCAAGGCGGTGAGAGGAGCAGCCACCTGACTAAAGTTGCGTATAAACCTGCGGTAAAAATTAGCGAAACCAAGGAATCGTTGTAGTGCGACACGAGAGTCAGGAATGGGCCAATCAATCACCGCCTGGACCTTAGTGGGATCCATACTGACCCCCTCCGCGGAAATGACCGATCCGAGAAACGTTACAGAGGGAGCATGAAACGAACACTTCTCCGCTTTAACGAAGAGTCGATTCTCCAGTAAACGCTGGAGAACTCGGCGGACGTGTTGGACGTGCACTTGGAGCGTGGGTGAGAAAATCAAAATGTCATCGAGATATACGAAGACGAATATATTGAGCATATCCCGGAGTACGTCATTGACAAGGGCTTGAAAAACGGCCGGTGCGTTGACCAGGCCGAACGGTAAAACCCGATATTCGAAGTGACCAAGAGGCGTGTTAAAAGCGGTCTTCCACTCGTCGCCCTCCTTGATGCGGAGGAGATGGTAAGCGTTTCATAGGTCGAGTTTAGTGAAAATCTTTGCTCCCTGTAATAATTCAAAGACTGAGGACATCAGCGGCAAGGGATAGCGATTCTTAACGGTGATGTCATTCAGCCCCCGATAGTCTATACAGGGACGCAAAGAGCCGTCTTTCTTTTTCACAAAAAAAAAACCGGCGCCGGCTGGAGACGAAGAATGCACAATAGTGCCTGCGTTGAGAGATTCTGAAAGGTAGTTCTCGAGCGCTTCGCGTTCTGGGGCAGACAAGGAATAAAGTCTCCCCCGCGGAGGCGAAGCGCCCGGGAGAAGGTCAATGCTGCAATCGTACGGTCGATGAGGAGGAAGGGAGGTGGCCCGGGAACGACTGAACACCTCCTGCAGATCGTGATAGACCTCCGGTACCCCCGACAAATCACCCGGCTCCTTCTGAGAAACAGAAACAGAAGAAACAGGAGGAATGGCAGAGGTTAAACATTCAACATGACAAGATAACTTCCACGACAAAACAGAATTATTAGACCAGTTAAAGTGGGGGTTATGCTGAACTAGCCATGGGTGACCTAACACTACTGGACTAAAGGGGGAGCGAAAAATAAAAAAGGAAATAGTCTCTCGGTGGTTCCCCGAGACAGTGAGTGAGAGAGGAATGGTCTTCCTCCGGATCCTAGGAAGGGAACTGCCATCTAAAGCAAAAAGGGAGGAGGAGTCTCTTAAGTCTATGAGGGGAATACCTTGCTCTTGAGCCCACGTCTCGTCGAGGAAATTCCCCTCAGCCACAGAGTCAATAAGGGCGGAGCCAGTGACCGAGGAACCGGACCAGCAGAGAGTGAAAGAAAGAGTGGTACTTCACCTTGATGGAGAGTCCCTGGAGGAAGCGCTCGCCAGTAGCCCTCCTTTTACTGGCGAGCCCTGGCTTTTACCGGGCACACGTTGACAAAGTGATTAGAGGAAGCACAGTACATGCATAGGCGGTTGGATATTCTCCGCTCCCGCTCCCTAGATGATATGCGCAATCCTCCGATCTGCATAGGCTCCGGCTCAGTAGGGGGTGGAGAAGCGACGACAGGTGGCGAGGAGAATAGGGAGGATTCCAGACTGCGGGCCCGGTGGCGCAAAACGAAACGCTTCTCTATCCGAATTGCCAGGTCGATTAAGGGATCCAGACGAGTCGGCGTCTCGCGGGCAAGGATCTCATCCCTGAGCTCAGGATTAATTCCCTCTTGAAAGCGGGCCACTAGCGCCGGTTCGTTCCAGCCACAAGTAGCAGCCAGTGTGCGGAACTCTATAGAGAAATCCGCAACAGAGCGCCTCCCCTGGCGCAACGAGGAGAGAACTCGCGAAGCCTCCTCTCCGTAGGCCGAACGGTCAAAGACCCGGATCATCTCGGTCTTGAACTGGGAAAAGTTAAACACACAGTCCGCCTCAGTTTCCCAGTGAGCTGCTCCCCATTCACGAGCCCTTCCGACTAGGAGAGAAATGACGAAGGCGACCCTGGCTCGGTCAGAAGCATAGGTCGAAGGCTGAAGGGCAAAGACAACCTCACATTGAGTCAGAAAAGCGCGACATTGGGTCGGCTCACCCGAGTAGCATGGGGGGTTGTTGATCCGTGGTTCCGATCTCTCTCGAAGATCCTGAGTGACTGGAGTGTCTTGATGAAACTGATGAAGTCGAGATGAGAGGCACGATACCTGTGAGGCCAGAGACTCGACGGCCTGTCTCGCGGCGGAGATCTCCTCTTCATGCCGGCCCAACATCGCTCCCTGGTGCTCGACAGCAGACTGAAAGTGATTGCCGCTCGCTGGGTCCATTTATGGCCAGATTATTCTGTGATGGGTGGAAGGATGACCCAAAAGCGATATACAGCAGAACAGTCTTTTATTAACAGAAAGGACTGTCCGGAGGTAAGCAAACAGAAGTTCAAATAAAGTTCAGTTCAACAAAGGATCCTCCGCAAATGCAGGTAGACAGTAAACAATATAAATCTTCCGTCCAGACAGCAGAACGTCACAGGTGGGGAAGGTCACTGTTCGAGCGCCAGCCAGCTCAGGTACTCACAGGAGACGGTGTAGCAGTGGAAGAGAGCAGGTGCTAAACAGCTATCAGCAAAAGCACATCTTTAGCAAACAGGTACTTGGTGAAAGCGCAAACACACACTGCGCGCACAGGACAAAACAAGACAGGAACGAGAGGTAAGCACGCATAGACTTGATACAGGTATCTGATGAAATAATCTGGCAGAGAGACTGGGGAAAAGCAAGGCTAAGAAGGAGCAGACATAATTAAGGAAAGAGAGAACAGGTGTGGAAAGGAGGATACGGTGATAGGTGGCGAGTGGATACAGCTGGAACTGATGAGAGAGAGATGTGTGCGTAAATGTGGCAATCAGTGTGAATGTCCGTGTGTGTGCGTGTGTGACCAGAAGGGGGAGACAGAGGAAAGAGAAAGAGAAACGGGATCATGACAGTTACATGTATACTTCAAGTACATTGATATTAGTGTAACCAGGGCAAAAATATTCTGTAGTCATGCTTCCCGTCCCTAGAGGGCACCCTGGTGCACATGAGTAGTGCAGTAACGGAAGGAACAAGAAGTTCGGGTTTGTTGTTGCTTTTTGATAGACCTTCAGCGAACGAGTGAGCTGAGGCGCGTTAGAAACTAACACCAACTTATATGGTTTGCTTATGCGAAAGGGGAAACCCCCAGTTTGGTGTTCTGTTTGTTGAGTGGTTAGAGCAGTGATTCATCGCAGGGAATCTTTGTTTCTCCCGAGTGCCGGAGATTTCGGTGTGGAACGAGCATATACATTCCACAGTGACGGCGATTGAGCGTGAGTGTTTGTTTGATAGAGATGTAGCATGTTATTTGAACTCCTTATCACAGCTCATGTTATTATGGAGGAGAAATATAAACAATACTTCTGTTTCTGTGAAAAAATAATGTCAGAGGGGAGAACGGAGAGACGTTAGTGCACGTGAGGTGACCGTGGCGCGGGCTTTCTAGTGCGGTGTATCGCTTCACAGAGTGAGTGTCATTTTAGTTCATTCTTTTATTGTAAAGGCTTATGTTCACTCAAAGAAAGTATCTGGCTAGCTCTGCACTGTTTGTAATGTCAAAGTTTATTGATAATCTGTAAGAGATGAGAATTAGTATAGTAATGTTAATTGTAGAGTGTTAAGTATGTTTATTCCTGTCTTACAAGTGTGTCAGTGGCTTACTGTAGGAGAATGTGTCTTTAATCATGTTTATGTTTTGTTCTTTATTCAGAAAACATAAAAAGCCACTACTGTTGTTTATTTGGGGTATAAGTGCTCACATAAACCGTTTTTGTGTATTCTGTTTTATTTTTGGGAGTATACAATTATTTGAAAAAAGCTAAAGAAAAATTAACACAATTGAGTATTGTGAAAGAGGGAAAAAATAAGGAAGTGTAACTATTATCCTTTATTTTGGGTTATTTCTCTGTACATTTGTGGAACATTGTAATTCACACTGTACGTGTGAGTTCTGTTTGGAAGTTTTTATGTTTCATATTTTTCTATTGTAAAGTTGTATAAGTTTTTGTTTATATTCCTGACCACAAGTGGAAACTCCAGACATTAACGCTGCGTTTTTCTCATACGCAGTCGAAAATAAAGAACCCCTTTTTTAGATGTTTAGTTGTGTTTGAGTTTTATATAGTGTACTCATTTACACGGCTACATCTTTTTGGTACCAGGAGTGGGGTAGTTCTTTCTGCTGGTTTCCTCTTGTGGGGAGGGTTTTTCTTGGAAAACGAATACACAAGATAAGTTGAACATAACGTTAGCCTAAGTGGGTAGATAAACAACGGTAGTGGCTAAAGGGGGATTGCGTGCCAGAGTCAGCAGAGAGAGCTGTGCACAGAGCCAGGAAGGACTGTGGGAGGACAAGGAGCCAGAGTGCCAGGACCGGCTGGAACAAGGAGGCTGCATTGGACTGTGTTTGCAGGTGAACTTTGTTGAGACTGAGACTCTTAATAACGCAGATATAGAGGTATGGAGGACGACACTCATGAGGAGATGGTCGATAGCCAAGAGGCTGGCGCCGCCTTCAGGGATGATGCTGATGATAGAGATAACCCTTTCCTACAGCTCCGATCACAAATTCAGGAGCTTGGGAAGAGACACGATCAGGTGATGTCGACACTTGCTAGTCTGAACACTGTTAACACTAAGTCGTATGTCTATATTCCCAGAGAAAGACAAATTGTTCCCTACTGTGGTGACTCTAGTAAAGACGGTCAGACCATTGACGAGTTTATTGAGGAACTCGAACGAGTAATTCGGATAAGGGGATTGAGTGAGGAGGATCAAGTAGACTTTATTTTGTCACACTTAAGGGGATCAGCACTTGATGAGGTTAAATTGTGTGTGGGGAGGGAGGATGCAACGCCTCAGGACCTGTTTGATTGCTTGAGGGCCGCTTTCCGAGAGAAGCGGACGACTCCTCAACTGTTACACGCCTTCTATGCACGAAAGCAGTTAGAAGGGGAAGATCTGCGAGAGTATTCGCATGCCTTGTCGACGATGTTAAATGCGGCACTCCAACAGTCGCCTGATGCAGTGCCCGATGGGAAGCTAGCGCTAAGGGATCAGTTCATAGAGGGGGTAAGGGACACTGTACTTCGGCGGGAATTGCGCAAAATGGTGCGGAACCGGGCCCGTGTTACTCTAATTGAGGTCAGAGAAGAGGCTCTGTTGTGGTGTGCTGAGGAGCGTCCCCGGGGGGCGATCGTCGCTAGAAACCGTTACCTGATGGGCGGGGGGTTTGGGGAGGCTGCTAGATCCACAAATGTGCCTGCATCTTCTTCAAAAGAACTGAATGCTGTCTTGCAAGACGTTGTGAAAGTAGTGGCACAACAAGGAAAAGCAATCGGCGAGCTAACTGATGCCGTCTGTAGCCTTACAACACAAAGAGTCAGTTTTGCCTCGGAAAGGCCCCAACGAGCTAAATTTAAGCCCCGATATACCCCAGATGGTCAGCCAATCTGCTTGAGGTGTGATGGTGTGGGACATATAGCCCGCAGTTGCACCACGCCACGTAAGCAGGAAGGACAGGTAGCGGCCCCTGCAGAAGCCCTAGTGCCGGGAAACGTGCTCCCTCCATTGCGCAGAGCCGAGCAATGAGAGGGGCGTCCCAGGGCTCAAACAGCAACTTTCTGACTAAAGAGCGGTTCTTGGAACGTGCCGTGGGCAAATGTCCCGAGGTTGAAATCAGCATAGGAGGAATAGCTGTTAAGTGTCTTTTAGATACGGGCAGCAACGTGAGCACGTTGACGGAAAGCTTTTTCAGAGGGCGCTTACATGGGGAAGATAAGGATATGCACAGCACGATGAAGTGGTTGCGAATTACGGCCGCCAACAAACTGCCCCTCCCGTATTTGGGATATGTGGAGTTGGATATCCAGGTGTTGGGGGTAACAATACCCGGTTGCGGATTCTTGATAATCCGAGACCAGAAGGATGGAGAAGCTGTTCATTCACCTCCAGGAATTCTCGGCATGAATATTGCTCAGCGCTGCAAACAGCTGATCTTGGCCGAGTTTGATAATGGTCTAGCGGGAACACTAGACTCGGACTGGCGAGATGCTTTCAGTAAAGTACAGGAAGAGGCACTAATTGCGGCAAGCTCTACAGTTCGACTAGCAGGAAAATTCAAAACGTGCGTACCTGCAGCCTCTGTTGCCACGGTTCAGGTCCGGGTACATAAAGAGGTACCCAAGACTAAGGGTGTGGTCATACTTGAACCAGGGGCAATTCCGCTGCCAGGGGGTTTGATCCTCGTGCCCATGGTGGTGTCAGCTGGTAAACGAGTGTTTCCGGTGCAAGTTTTAAATTGGGCGACAGAAGATGTTTGGCTACGGCCGAAAGCAAGGCTTGGAGTACTGTTCCAAGGTTGCCCAGTGGAGAGTGGTTCTTGTAATGTGGCATTCCGACGGATTTCCCGAGATCATGAGGAAGTTACTGTCAGTGTAAGGTCGATGACAGAGACCCACAGTGACTTACCGTGTCCCTCAGACAGGGTACAGGTGGGGGGAACTCCCGGTCAACAAGCACAGTTGAGAGCATTGTTGAGGCAGTACGCGGATGTGTTCGCAATATGTGATGAGGATCTTGGGTATACTGATCGGGTTAAACACGAGATTCCTGTGTCCGATAATACCCCCGTTGCCCAAGCATACAGACGGATACCTCCAAATCAGTTCGAGGAGGTGAGGGAGCATATTTCCCGACTTCTCAAGAAAGGAGTTATTAAGGAAAGTTCAAGTCCATATGCCTCCCCGGTGGTCTTAGTCAGGAAGGCAGATGGGAGTTTGCGGCTATGCGTGGACTACCGAAAACTGAACTCGAAGACTCTGCGAGACGCATTTCCCCTGCCGCGGATAGATGAGAGCTTGGACGCGCTGGGTAAAGCTCAGGTGTTTTCAACCATAGACTTGGCAAGTGGTTATCACCAGGTAGCTGTTCACGAGAAGGATCAGCAGAAGACCGCCTTCGTCACGCCATTTGGACTGTATGAATATCAACGGATGCCGTTTGGTCTCTGCAATGCACCGGCGACATTTCAGAGACTCATGCAGGCCGTAATGGGTGATCTGGTGTTCCAGATGGTTCTTGTCTACTTGGATGACCTTCTCGTCTATTCGAGTACTTTCGAGACTCACCTGTCCAGACTTGAAACGGTGCTCCGCCGACTGAGGGAGTCCGGGTTGAAGATTAAAGTAGAGAAATGCCACTTTCTCCAAGCGGAGGTGAGGTTTCTGGGGCACAGAGTATCGGCCCAAGGGGTAGGCCCGGACCCCGACAAGATCAGTTCAGTAGAGCAGTGGCCAACACCTGGCACCGGGAAGGAATTGCGATCCTTTTTGGGGTTTTGTAGTTATTACCGCCGGTTTATAGCAGATTTTTCCAAGGTGGCGGGACCTCTGCACGATGTTGTGAATAAGTGCACCAAAAAGGGCAGTGGGGCCCAGTGCAATAAGTTGTTCCAGGACTCATGGACATCGGAGAGTCAACAGGCATTTGAACGTCTGAAAAGGGAGCTGACCTGCGCTCCAGTTCTGGGATATGCCGATTTCTCTCTTCCGTTCATGCTGGAGACGGATGCCAGTAGCTTGGGTTTGGGCGCTGTCTTGTATCAGTACCAGGATGGGAGAAAGAAGGTCATAGCCTACGCTAGTCGGAGATTGAGAGGTGCCGAACGCAATGACCGGAACTACAGCAGCATGAAGTTGGAGCTCCTGGCGTTAAAATGGGCTGTAGCCGAAAAGTTCAGAGGTTATCTGCTGGGATCTCGTTTCACTATCCTCACGGACAACAACCCACTCTGCCATCTAAACACGGCTAAGCTGGGAGCGGTGGAGCAGCGGTGGGTGGCACAGCTGGCTGTGTTCAATTTCGAGGTACGCTATCGGCCGGGGCGTTGTAATACAGCTGCTGATGCTCTCTCCCGGAGGCCAGAAATGGAAGAGGGGGAGATAGTGACAGAGGATGCGGAGTATGATGGCTGTGTGGCCATTTGCAATGAGCTGCAGGTGGGAACTGCTGTAGAACCAGACCTTGCAACAGCTGAATTGGATCCAGTGGAGCTGAGTGAAGAGGAAGCTAGTTTGGATTTTGCCCTTGGAAACACTCCAACGTTACCTGGGTATACTAAGGAGGAGCTCTGTCGCTTTCAGGATGCTGACCCTTTTCTGAGTATCCTAAAACGGTTTTGGCAGTCGAGTAGGAAGCCTTCTTCCCGTGAGAGACGGACTTTGCCTCGGCAAGTGCGATCATTGCTCAAACAATGGGACAAGTTTAAGGAAGATGGAGGATTATTGTATCGGGTATTCGATGATGTGTTTCTAGGTGAGTGTCAGCAGCTGTTACTTCCCGGTTGTCTGGTTGAGCCAGTGCTACGGAGTGTTCATGACCAGATGGGACACCAAGGAATTGAGAGGACGTTGGGCTTGCTCAAGCAAAGGTGTTATTGGGCAGGTATGCATGAAGCTGTAGACAAATGGGTGAAAAACTGTCAACGCTGTGTGCTGGCAAAGATGCCTCAGCCTAAGATCCGGGCATCTTGGACCCCTTTTCTGGCTTCCCGTCCATTAGAAGTGGTAGCTGTTGATTTTACTACCCTTGAGGCTGCTTCTGATGGTCGAGAAAATGTCCTTGTGGTGACGGATGTTTTCACCAAGTTCAGCCAGGCTTTCCCCACCCGGGATCAGAAAGCTGATACCACCGCAAAGGTCCTCTTGAAAGAGTGGTTTCTCAGGTATGGAGTACCGCAGAGGCTGCACTCCGATCAAGGGAGGAATTTTGAGAGTGCGGTTATAGCAGAACTGTGCAGACTGTACGGGGTACGGAAGTCAAGAACTACTCCGTATCACCCACAAGGGAACCCCCAGTGCGAACGATTCAATCGCACACTGCATGACCTGCTGCGCTCATTACCGCCCGACAAGAAGAGGAGGTGGCCTGAACACCTGCCAGAATTGGTGTATGCCTACAACGCGACACCTCACTCCTCCACGGGATATTCCCCGTATTACATGTTGTTTGGGACACAACCGCACCTCCCAGTTGATGCCTTGTTGGGAAGGGAGCCTGAGGAAGGCACGGAAACCAACTGGTTGTCCGTGCACAGGGAGAGACTCCAGGATGCCCATGCTAGAGCGAGAGAGTACGCAGAGAAAAAAGCAGTGGAACGGACTACCAGACATGAGAGTGAGGTATATTGCCCTGAAGTTGCGGTTGGAGAGCAAGTGTACTTAAGGCACCGTCCTGCAGGGAGAAATAAAATTCAGGACGCGTGGGCGCCAGAGGTTTATGTCGTGAAAGACATTCAAGGAACTACGTATGCGGTGGAACCTGTCGGAGGAGGTGTACAAAGAAGAGTACATCGGTCGCATATTCAACCTTGTCCATTACCAACCCCGGTGCCAGCACCGCGTAGCAAGGTACGGCAAGTGAAGGAAGATGTTAGCTCCCTGGATAAAGGGCCGTTATTGCCTTTGGATCTTGAGTGTGTAGTTGTGGATGAGACATGGCAAATGGCAAGAGGGCGGTCATCGCCTTTAGTGAAGGAAGGTCACGAGCAATCCAATTCGCAAGCGGAGGGTTCGATTGAGCCTCAATGCGAGGGTGTTGAAGAACCAATAACTGCGTCAGAGGAAGGAATTGATAGTGGGGAAGGGGTACCAACATACTCAGTTCCTGATACCGTGGTGAAGCATCCAACCCCGGCTCAGAGACATAGTTTGGGCGTCCCAGAAAAGCCAAGAGCGCCTACACCAATGCCACGTCGGTCTCAAAGGCAGAATGCGGGTACACACAGTAACCCGTACCATTTACCCCAGTCCGTTTGTAACTCTGTGTCATTTAGTCCAGACGTTTTGTCTCAAGTTTTGGCGGGCATGGTAATGTACACGTCTGAAAAACTGAAAGGTGTTGTTGATGGTTAATAGGGAAGTCCACGTGGACGTTGACTTATGGCAGGGGAGAATGTAACCAGGGCAAAAATATTCTGTAGTCATGCTTCCCGTCCCTAGAGGGCACCCTGGTGCACATGAGTAGTGCAGTAACGGAAGGAACAAGAAGTTCGGGTTTGTTGTTGCTTTTTGATAGACCTTCAGCGAACGAGTGAGCTGAGGCGCGTTAGAAACTAACACCAACTTATATGGTTTGCTTATGCGAAAGGGGAAACCCCCAGTTTGGTGTTCTGTTTGTTGAGTGGTTAGAGCAGTGATTCATCGCAGGGAATCTTTGTTTTTCCCGAGTGCCGGAGATTTCTGTGTGGAACGAGCATATACATTCCACAGTGACGGCGATTGAGCGTGAGTGTTTGTTTGATAGAGATGTAGCATGTTATTTGAACTCCTTATCACAGCTCATGTTATTATGGAGGAGAAATATAAACAATACTTCTGTTTCTGTGAAAAAATAATGTCAGAGGGGAGAACGGAGAGACGTTAGTGCACGTGAGGTGACCGTGGCGCGGGCTTTCTAGTGCGGTGTATCGCTTCACAGAGTGAGTGTCATTTTAGTTCATTCTTTTATTGTAAAGGCTTATGTTCACTCAAAGAAAGTATCTGGCTAGCTCTGCACTGTTTGTAATGTCAAAGTTTATTGATAATCTGTAAGAGATGAGAATTAGTATAGTAATGTTAATTGTAGAGTGTTAAGTATGTTTATTCCTGTCTTACAAGTGTGTCAGTGGCTTACTGTAGGAGAATGTGTCTTTAATCATGTTTATGTTTTGTTCTTTATTCAGAAAACATAAAAAGCCACTACTGTTGTTTATTTGGGGTATAAGTGCTCACATAAACCGTTTTTGTGTATTCTGTTTTATTTTTGGGAGTATACAATTATTTGAAAAAAGCTAAAGAAAAATTAACACAATTGAGTATTGTGAAAGAGGGAAAAAATAAGGAAGTGTAACTATTATCCTTTATTTTGGGTTATTTCTCTGTACATTTGTGGAACATTGTAATTCACACTGTACGTGTGAGTTCTGTTTGGAAGTTTTTATGTTTCATATTTTTCTATTGTAAAGTTGTATAAGTTTTTGTTTATATTCCTGACCACAAGTGGAAACTCCAGACATTAACACTGCATTTTTCTCATACGCAGTCGAAAATAAAGAACCCCTTTTTTAGATGTTTAGTTGTGTTTGAGTTTTATATAGTGTACTCATTTACACGGCTACATTAGTAAACTTACTACATAAAGTATACTTAAAAACATACATGAACTTTACTTAAGTATACTTAAAGGGCACCTATTATGACATTTAAAATGTTACTAATGTTGTTTAGGGAGTCCTAATACATTATACATCCTTATACATCCTTATATCCTTATACATCCCCAATATGTATAGTCATAGAGTGTGCAAAAAACAAAGTCACATGAAACACAGCAGTGCTTCGCCTTCAGGGAATATAGTTCCCAGTATTTATACGGTTAAAATATGTCTGTGTTTCATGTGACTTTGTTTTTTGCACACTCTATGACTATACAAATCACAACATGTAAATAGGAAAATGTTTGAGTTATTTTGTCACTTATTTGGATTAGTATGCTAGCTGCAACCATTTACATCCAGTCTTTGTGCTAAGCTAGGCTAGCGGTGGGTGCGTCAAACAGACTTATAGCACGCACGGAGATGAAAAAGGTATGTATGGACTTATCTAACTCTGGGGGATAAATTGAATAGGATAAAGTCCCAAAAAGTCGGAGTGTTCCTTTAAGACAACTCCGAAAACAACGACAAACACTTCACATAGGCTATCTCAATACAATTGTCATTGAAGACCTAGAAGCTAAACGGTGCTTACACAACAAACAAAATAATTATTAAGCATGCTACATAAAACATAAAAGCAACAATTATTAATAACACTTACAGGTTGTGATACGGAGGAGGAAGCTGATGCAAATACACTTGGAACTGAACCTTCCTTCAATATCAGCCAGCTCGCGAATCCAAGTTTGAGTGCATTTAAGTTGGTAAAGCAATCGTCTTGAAAATGGCGCGAGGAAAGCACAAGGCTCGGTATACTTCTGTTGTATAGTTGTATATATGAATTGTAGCCACTTAGTCTTCAAATGCTCCTCCTTGGGCAGATGAAAAAAGTTTGCTTTTGAGTCGCACTTCAGAACACAGCGTCTCGTCGCCATGATATTTTCCCCTGGCCTTGGAGCGCAATAAGTGGGCGTATCGTATTCAAATAACTTGACAAGTTGACGTCATCTAGTCAGAGAAAAAGCTTCGGTCTTCTAACGATTCATAAAAATGACTCAGAGTCGACTCTTACTTTTGAAAGACAATAACTTTATATACGGTGCACTTTCATATTTCAAACTTTGGAGGATGTTTTTGTTCACTTAGATCTATGTTACACACTACATGAAAGGTAAATTTCAAAATTCCATAATAGGTGCCCTTTAATAACTTAAATTAACTTGAGGTATAGTGTGTAAGGACATCATGTGTCATGAGTCATGACATGAGAACAGAAGAGACTGATGTATGATTGACAAGGTATTTTTCAGAAGGAAGTTCCACCAAACCATCTTTTTCTGGGCATGTCAATATACTTAAACCTTTTGTGTGTGTTTTTTTGTCTTGTGACATATTATGAAGTTGTTCCTGGAAAATCCAGATAAAACAGTTTTACTTTTCTTTCAGCTAAGGGTGCTCTGATCAGTATTTTGTGCAACACATTCCATACCCTTTCTTATGGGTGATTAGGAACAATTTAGAGCTCAACAAATAAGGCTTTCCTGTTAAATAAAAAAAAATAAAAAAAGAACATATGTCTTTATAAACAGAAAGTAATCAAATGTTGAGTAAAACAACACTGCATAGTCTTCACTGTATAGATTAAATATATATTAATCCTACTATACTAATATGACAATGAGTGATTTTCTCGTTTTATTAATATTAATGACACATACGGCAGCAGGAATAATAGACTGCTGTCACTTTAAGACCAAATCCACGGATCCAATATACTAATACACATGTGCCTGACTGTATTTACTAACTGTTTATGTTCACTTAAAGGTTGGGTATGCAATATTCGGAGAGGCTAGCTATAGTGAGCTTTGAAAGCAAGATCCCACCCGCCCTTCAGAGCGTCTACAAAGCCACACATTCTTCAAAACACATGAACACAAACAATCATGAGAGACGGTCGGTGTTTAACTACCTCATGTCCCAAAGCACATAACATTACAATAATACTGAACATAAACAACTTAACCCTCTGGGGACCAAAAACGCACCCCCGTGTTTTGCTCGTGGTTTTTTTTTAGCAATGCAAAATTAACTCAAAATGCTCTGTTAATTTTGATCTTTCATTTTCGTGTTATACATCAATCGATCCTGTTCAGTTTCTATTTTTTTTCTGTATACTCACAATAAAAATAAAGTGTTTTGCTTTTTGCCAAACAAAGAAAAATTAACATGATGCGAGTTCCGCACTCTCTCTGTCAATGAACTCCAATTTGAAACGCGTTCAATAAATGATCTGTAACTCCGCGAAACTGCATCAAACAGGCAAACCTACCCATGGGCATAAAGCTTGAGATCGCATCTTTCAAATGAAGTAATTTATATAAAAAACAAATATTCTCAGCTTCTGTAATCTGTATGAAAAGAGAGCGATTCCAGTCGAGCTCATTACGAGCTCATTGACTTTAATTCGTTCACGCTTACTCACGGAGCGCGCTATTCACAAGATAATGTGTTAAGCCATCTATGCAAAACAGGTAAACGCCCCCAAGCAAATGCATTAAAGGGTTAGATCAGGATTTTAGACATGAATCTCTATAGCTTCCCCATAAGCAGTGTGGTGCATTGACCATGACTTACCCCCGACAGCGTCCTGTGAGCCGAGCTCCGGTCCAGTTTTGGTCAAGATGAAATTAGTCCGGCAAGTTTGCTGGGGTCACGGCAATAAAGCTTTTTTCTTCTCAAATCAATATGTGTTCAAAAGAGTGATATATTTAAAGCACAAAACCGCTGTCTATGGAGAGGTCAGACCTCGTAATGGCTTAGCACTATTTTCTTCCCCGTCATGTCACTGCGCGCTGCCGCTACCCTACAGCCAGCTGCGAGCTGCGCAGGCGCACACCACTTTTTCAGTTGTTCGGCAGTGTTTACGTGCTCAGAACAGCTACACGAACGAGCTAACATAGCTACTCACCAAGAGCGATCAGTTTGTACAAGCTTTGTACAAAATGGTGCGGACTTGTGACTATCCGGACTGTACAAACAAAGATGTGGCGCTTTCTCCTCACACATTTCAAAGATTTCCTGTGGCAGATGTTGCTCTGAGGCGACTTTGGCTCATTGCTCTGGGCTTCAATGTGAACACCAAAACTCGCTGCTGTAGTCTGACATTTTATCTTTCTCTTTACGAGTTGTAAACAAAGTTACACGTGCGCGGCTCGCAGCTGGCTGTAGGTAGCGGCAGCGCGCAGTGATATGACGGGGAAGAAAATAGTGCTAAGCCATTACGAGGTCTGACCTCTCCATAGACAGCGGTTTTGTGCTTTAAATATATCACTCTTTTGAACACATATTGATTTGAGAAGAAAAAAGCTTTATTGCCGTGACCCCAGCAAACTTGCCGGACTAATTTCATCTTGACCAAAACTGGACCGGAGCTCGGCTCACAGGACGCTGTCGGGGGTAAGTCATGGTCAATGCACCACACTGCTTATGGGGAAGCTATAGAGATTCATGTCTAAAATCCTGATCTAACCCTTTAAGTTTCATCATTCAGTCACCTGCGCGTTGGGAAGATGGCACGATACAATAATATTCTTCAACTTTTTTAAAAGGAACGTAGCTTCATCACTACCTCCGCCTGCAACTCGGAGTGCGCTTAGCAACAGTCAGAAATCAGAAAGAGTAAGTACATTTACCCACTATTATTACAGATATTTTACAGATATTTTCACAAATTAATATGGAAAACATGTCGATTTTACTGGTTTTCTAAGGCCAAATTAAAACCTGGAATTGATATTTTTCCTGCAGTGCTGAATGAGAAGAGCCTTTACTATTATTAATAAACTATTGTTTTCTAAGCCGCTGTTAAGCATATGCGCTTTTAGAGAGAAATGCACCTTTCATACGCATTAAATTATCAGAATGTATTAGCTTTCGATTCGAATTTGTTCGTTTTAAAGTGGACATTTTAAGCTAGCCTACATAGGCTATATTTTGTTTCAGTTCTCGCACTCCAGTTCACGGAGATCATGAAAGCGCGCCTGATTGTTTTATTTTATTTTACAAAAGCACAACGTTTTCTTGTTATTGTGAGTTTACACAAATAAAAGTAGTTGCGAATAATGTATTATTATTTTCTGTATGACCAGAAATGATAAGAGTATTTTAAATTGTTTCCACTGTTAATAGGAAAATACAAGTGTCCGCGCGCGCGCGCCTCCGTGCCATGCAGTGCGTGCTCCACACTCCACACAAACCCTTGGATATGCGTCAATCTTGTGTTTATTTGTGATAATATTAGTCCTGTATTATTATTGTCTAACCCGTATTATGAATGACATTTGATGAATTGCTTTGTTCTTTTTTTGGATAAAAGCCTCTCTAAATATGTAGCCTAATAAATGTTATAATAATGATGATAATTATTATTATTATTTGCGTACACGGACCCCAAACACACCGCGTCTTCTAAGTCAGGTGACTGTGAATGCGCAAAAACTGTTTCCATTTAAAAAATAATAATTTTAAATTAAAAAAACGGTCTTACAAAGTTTAAATCAATGTATTGTTTTATGTGAACGATTAGGCAGGATGTTTTTCACATCATTTTGAAGCCAGAACCCGAAGCGACAACATCCATTAG
The DNA here is from genome assembly GCF_949152265.1 of Phoxinus phoxinus. Lineage (NCBI taxonomy): Eukaryota > Metazoa > Chordata > Actinopteri > Cypriniformes > Leuciscidae > Phoxinus > Phoxinus phoxinus. The sequence goes on along the minus strand of NC_136899.1, from coordinate 24,271,751 downwards.
TCAAAAGTCTTAGGAAAACATATTTAGTATGTGTTTTGTGGTCTTATTTCAGCAACTTTCATTTTAAATTTTTTCAATAACCACGCATAAACATTATTCTCTTAAAAATCCAAACATGTACATACATGTTGCTCACATATTATGGTAGCCCCGTTTGTGCTATATAGAGTGAATTTACACCTTTGCCATTAACATGTGTATAAATAACTGGAAAAAGCACAAATGTCAGGGCATTTCAAAACATCCCAAGGGGGTATTATTCTCTGACTTTTCTCTCCCCTTCTTGTTGCAAACTAACGAATATGGTGCTTCTTTTTTAGTACTGACAAATATTAATAAAAAATAAATAAATGTGCGCACATCCTAAAAACGTTTGGCAGGCGCTCAATCGAATGAAGCATCAAATTCAAAATAAACAAGAATCGGCACACTGACACTTCTGCTCGAAGTCCCTTTGGGTCGAAACGTTGTTCCTTTTGATAAATCCTTGGGAGCAGAAGTACTGACAAATAGTCCTCTAATGAAACATGCCCTTTCACTTGTGTGTACTTGCTTTTACTGAGCTTATTTTTATTTTGCGTCTCTATCTTAGCAACATGCTAATGCCATCCAAATTTAATTACTTTGTAACACGCCACATGTCAGTTATTGTTGTCTCCTCAGCCATCATGACAAGTGTGAAACGTATGCTATGAGGATGTTATACTTATTGACATAGATACACAATTATTTAAAGTTTAAAGAATGTGACTGTTTCCAGTCCAGCAACTACTGCAGCATTGTTGCAGCTTCAATTCATACACCAGGAAGATTTCCCGTTCTCACAATTATTGCAAATTGTTCTCTATCAGCACATTAATCACCAAAAACAATTAAGATAGTATTGTTTTTAGATAATTCATATTTAGTACCCTTAAGAAAAAGAAGTCTATTCAAGTGTTACAAGTACGACATCCGCCGTCTATAATTAATGAGGGAATAAACCCGCTCAAGTTGTTCAATTAAATGAAAGTATAGGCACTGGTGAGGTACACAGTCTTTTTATTTCTTTAAAAGAAATATACACATATAAACGTTAGACTAGCTAAAACAAATATCACACACAATAACCTTACACAATGTATGACCACAAAAACAAAACAAAATAAGGGCCACAGTAAGAAAAGGGGAAGATTGATTTGGTGTAAACAAGTCTGGGGCTGGAAGTAACAGTCTCCGCTAGTTAAGTGCAACCAAGGAAATATTATAACACGTGCCAAATGTAATACCCAAACCTCAAATCACTCACAAGATAGTGCTATCACTGCATCACACTAACTCCTAATAAGGGAGATATGGTCACATCCGGTACCAGGCCCCCTAAATGGCCCAAACAAAAATACAACCAAACAAAAATAACGAATACACTATACAATGCAACTAACAGACAGCAACTATATGAAAACAAAAACAAAAACAAAGAAATTAAGTCCAAGCAAACACACACTTGTAAATAATTTTAAATACTGGGAAAAACAGCGGTCATATATGCGCCATCAGCTGCCAGATGAATCTGTCAACACATAATACACCTACATTTATACACCATTAAAACATACAAATAACATTTAGATCATAATTTAATTTGTACATCTTTATATAAAAGATAAAACCACATAAAACATCTCATTACCTCCACAAGGTGTCCTATTTTATATCAAACACATCATATCACCAGTCATGAACGCGATACCAGCTTGCTACTACAACACATATAGAACACATATAAAACACATGCTCAATAATACTCTGCTTCCTTTTGCCATGATAAAAATCAAACGACCTACCCAGGAATTGTCAGCAACATGAACAAAAGAAGCTGGACGATATAACGCGTACAGCTCTAAGTGAGCGCGCGCGCTGCCACGTTTGTTACTACAACACAAAACACACATACTTAGCAACAAACAATACTCTACTTTTTACACACAATCAATCTAATGACCTACCCGGGGATTGTTGGCAACATGAACAGGTAAGCGATACCCTCAGCGTGCAGCAGCTCTTCCCACTCGCAACAATGCCACGCCAAACGATCATGTGCGTGTCTCCCACAGCATTGCGTCACCCACCCTTTAACTCGCTTAGGCGGAAATTACGCTGCACACTTTCCGCCGTGACGTCAGTCACCATAAAAAATATATAAACACCATCAACCCACTACACACACCCCTACTTTAAAAGGTCGCCGTCCCGGCGAATACCTCGTAATACTCCTACAGCCATGGTCTAAATACTGTTAAATGTGAATTCACTACCGCATCACCAGGACCCAGCACCTGAGATACGGGCTGAGGTAATCGAAATGGATTTGTGTGACATCCAGCAGTGGGACGTGTAGTACGCCTAACTGAGGAAGGGATTACATCCTCTCTACCTAATCCATTGCCACTCAAAGCAGACGGACCACCACCCCCCACGTTTTCAGGTGAAGCCAAACTTACACCTGGTATAGCAACATTCCGGTCCCCAACCCCACTACCCCAATCTACCTGACCTTCAGAACCAGAATAAGGATGCAACGGTATTCCTGTTTCCATCGGCCCCTTACTTATTTGACCTACAGCACTTGGGTGGGAAACAGAGACTTCCACAACCAATCCGTCACCTTCATCAAATTCAATCTCTTCCTCCACTCCTTCACCACTCTCTACTCCTACCACTGGAACCATGATGATGTGTGAGGTCGGGACCGGCTTTAACTCAGATCTATGAAAGCACTTAGAAGGACCTGTGCCATCTCGACGTCGCACTTTGTAAACATTTCCAAGGCCATCCTTACATTCTACTACTTCAAACATGCTAGGAGACCATGCATCTTGGATCTTATTGCGCCCCAAAGGGTGACTCCTGTGATAAACCAACGTGCCTGGAGCAAGTATAGATGCATCATTTGGTGGCACTGTTCCTTGGTATGGGGCCTTCTCCTCCAGATACCTCCGTGCCCTATCATAAACCAAAGACAAATGCTCTTTATGTTGGACAATCCAGTCACTCACATGACCTCCTACCAACTCTTCCTCTGCTGCACCCAAGAGGAAATCAATCGGCAACTGAGGCTTCTGGCCAAACATAAGTTCGTAAGGGGAATGCTGTGTGGACTGATGAACAGTGGTGTTATAAGCAAACAACAATTGCGGAAGGAAGTGTGGCCACTTCCCTTTCTTATCTGGAGGCAAAGTCCTCAACAAATCATGCAACGTTCGATTGAAACGTTCGCACTGCCCATTCCCCTGAGGGTGATATGGGGTAGTACGACTCTTTTGGATCCCATAAATGTCACAAAGATGTTTTAACAACTCACTCTCAAAGCTACGGCCTTGATCTGAATGTATACGCTTAGGTACGCCATACACACAAAACCACTTTTCCACCAGTATTTTGGCCACGGTCCTTGCTCGCTGATCTGAGGTTGCAAAGGCTTGAGTAAACTTGGAAAACACATCGGTCACCACCAGAACATTCTCTTGCCCGTTGCTAGCTCGTTCCATGAGGGTGAAATCAATTGCAAGGATTTCTAAAGGGCGGGATGCAGTTAGACTCCCCATAAAGGTGCGAAATTTAGGCTGTGTGGCTTTAGCCAATACACACCGCTCGCATGTACTACACCACTGTTTAACATCCTTCCACATTCCTGGCCAATAGCATCTTTCCCTTAGCAAGGTCATGGTTCGCTCGACACCCTGATGGCCATGATTATTGTGCACATTGTTAAGAACCTCCGTCCGTAAGGAAATAGGGAGTAATAACTGCAAGACGGTCTCTCCTGCCGGTGGAAGCTGTACTTGGCGATATAACACTCCTTTATCCTCCCTAATCCGAGGCCACTGCCTAACCAACTCCCTTTGACCTACATGGCTCTGGTCTACTTCTCCCTTTGAGGGCGGTGTTCCCCTCCTCCAGAGTCTCAAGAAACTTCCAATCACCGGATCGGAGGCCTGCAGTGCAATGAGATCACATTTCTCTCGCACCAGTACAGCATTTATAGCTGAGGCCTCAACGACATAGGGGCTTGACTTAAAAGCCGGCTGGTGTAAAATAACCTCAACTGGAACCATGGTCCCTGCATTACTCATCATCTGACTACTCATAGTAGGGGAGGGAAGACGTGACAGTGCATCCGCATTACGATTAGCCGTCCCTGGTCGATACCGAAGGTCAAAATCAAAAAGGGCCAGCTGCGAAGCCCAGCGCTGTTCTACAGCTGCCAATTTTGCAGTTTGCAAATAACTCAAGGGGTTATTATCGGTATACACAATAAACTTGTTACCCATTAGGTATTCTCTGAACTTCTCCGTTATTGACCATTTTAAGGCCAAAAGCTCCAATTTCATAGAGCTATAATTTGACATGTTCATTTCAGGGGGCCGCAAACCTCTACTGGCAAATGCGATAGGCCTAGTCTGTCCCCCCTGGTCCTGAGACAAAACTGCTCCAAGACCACGGTGACTCGCATCAATTTCCAAAATGAAAGGTTTAGAAAAGTCTGCGTACCCCAAGACCGGAGTATGCACCAACTTTCCCTTAAGGGTCACAAAAGCTTGCTCACACTTATCACTCCAATGTTGTTCAAAGGAGCCTGTAGTTCTACGAACCGCCCTCTTACCACCTTGCAGTGCTCCCACCAACTTATGCAAGGGGGCAGCAACCGAAGCAAAGCCTTCAACAAATCGGCGATAATATGAAGCAAAGCCCAAAAAGGAACGCAATTCTGTCACACTACTAGGTCTTCGCCACTGGGCAACAACACTAACCTTTTCGGGGTCAGTAGCTACTCCCTCTGCCGAAATAATGTGCCCTAAATATTTCACCTCAGTCTGGAATAGATGGCACTTTTGTAGCTTCAATTTCAAGTGATATTGCTGGAGACGTCTCAGCACCATTTCTAACCTCTCCAAATGCTGCTGAAAAGAAGTTGAAAAGACCACTATATCGTCCAGATATAAAAGCAAAGCATGAAATCGTTCGTCACCAAATATCCTTTCCATGAGGCGCTGGAAAGTACTAGGCGCATTGCACAACCCAAAGGGCATCCTAGTAAACTCGAAGAGCCCAAAGGGAGTGCAAAACGCAGTCTTCTCCTGATCTTGCCTGGCTACCGGAACCTGGTTGTATCCACTAGCTAAATCTAGGGTACTAAACAACTTAGCCCCAGCCAAAGCATCCAAGGACTCCTCAATCCGTGGGAGAGGGAAGGCGTCCTTACGAGTTCTTAAATTCAGTTGTCTATAGTCTACACACAACCTAATTGAACCATCCTTCTTTTGTACAACAACAATTGGAGACGCATATGGACTGCAACTCTGCTTTACTACTCCTTGATCTATCAGCTCCTGGATATGCTGCTTTACCTGATCATACTGGGAAGGAGGTAACCTACGATAACGTTGTCGCACTGGAGTCTCATCTAGCAAAGGTATTGTATGCTCGACCAAGGTAGCGCAGCCCAAATCACCTTCCCCACGACTAAAGATGTCACTATACCTTTCCAGAAGAGTTCGGGCCTCCAATACCTCCGGAGAAGACAGATTAGGGCAAACTAACTCAGAAAAATCCACAGAAGGGAGTTCTTCCACTGTCACAGCTTGAACTACAGCTACCTGTTCTCCAGTGGAGCTCTGGGAATTGAACTCTACTTGCGTTGTAGACTGTACTGAAACTAAATGAAAGTCTCCAAGAACTACCTTAGGCTGAATCCACCGATCCTGGGTCCCAACGTTTACGACAGGTACCTCCAGCCTCCCCTGAGCTACTGACAGAAAAGCAGAAGATATAATCAAATCACAAGGTAAGTGACAATTCTCCAAAGGCAAAGGCTCCAACAAACCTGAAGAAAAGGTAGATCCTAATCCAGTATGACAAATAGCAGAAACAAACTTTAAAGTACCAGCTGGAACCAAAACAGCAGGTCCGGGACGAACCCGAACACGGCCAACCAACCCTGTGTCCAGGACACGGTCGAGCTGTCTGCATTCCGCCATTGCCTTCTTCCACTCTTTCCCTACGGCTCGTACTCCTAGGTGTTGAAACAAAGAATCTCCATGCTGTATAAACAACTCCTGATAACACTGGTTGATCACATTCATTCCCAGCAAGCCGGCAATCTGGCCATGCTGCCCCCGTACTCCCTCTGGATTCTTCACCACTAGAATTCCCATCCCAGGAAGTAATCTGCCCAATACTTGTACATCCACCTCCAAGTAACCCAAATAAGGAATAGCGAGACCATTAGCGGCCTTTAACTTTAGCCAGTTGCAAGATTGCAACTCAGTTCCCAAAGCCGGCTGAAGATGTTCAAAAAAAAATTGTTCAGTAATCGTGGTCACCATAGAACCGGTGTCTAACAAGCAGGCTACAGATAACCCCCCAATTATCATTTCTACTGTAGGACAGTTCCCTATAAGTTTAGTACCATCATTTCCTCTAAAGCCCGAAAACTCCCCTTCCGATGCCTGGGCACTAGCACCGGAGGGTTCTAGTTTTCCGAGTGATCAACAGTGACTCTAGATGCAACATTGGACTGACTTGAACTTTGTGGGCCATCCCCTCCAGCAACATGCTGAGATGACTTCAGATCTACCTTACAAAACCTAGCAATATGACCTGCTTTATTGCAACGAATACATATGGGTTTACCATCTGGTTGGTAGGGGAAATTAGTACCACGTGGACGCACATCATACCTCTTAGAGAACACCGGTGGTTCAAGGTGTCTCATAATAGTGTCTAATTGTGCTTGTTGCTTACGCAAACACTCCTTTAATTCTGTTAACTCATCTACTGGCTGTACTGCGGCTACATTTGTTTGAATCTCTGCAGCCCTACCCTGAGCACTATAGGAATAAGCACGGGGCCTTTGACTAGCCATGCGTTCTCCTTCTTCTACCCATTGGATAGCTTCAGTACGAATATCCAAAAAGGAGGCAGAAGGTTCCATACGTACCCTTCTTTTTAACTCTCGTCTCAACATGCCATCCCTAACATGCTCGATAAACTGGTCCCTAAGAACAGAATCAGGATTAGCAAAACATTGTGGATCCCTTCGCTTAACTGACTCAATAAGGGACATAAGGGCATGAGAATATTCCCTCAACGATTCTCCCTCCATCTGTTTTCTTTGAAAGAACTGAGTCTGCAGACCTATGTAAGATTTAGAGCAACCATAGGTCTCCCGAAGGATGGAAAAGATCTTTTCTGCAGTATTTCTTTCTGCAGGGGTCCTAAACTTCATCTCCGCCTTTGCCTCACCTTCCAGTAAATCAAAAACAAAAAAAACTTGTTCATTGTCTGACATATGACGTAAAGTCAAAGAGCTACGCACCTCCTCTATCCAGTCCTCAACTCCCAAAGAATCCTGAGCAGCCTTCCCTGAGAAACGAGGACACTTTCTTTCCCTTGGGACATAAACATATCGCTCAGTTACCACTGGAAGAGATGGTATAGACAAAGGAGTCGGTAAAGAATTAGACACAGAGGGAGGGCCTTCCAACAAATCATTAGCAGGGACAGCTACCACTCTCTGAGTGGTTTCCTCTCTAAGCCTGGCATTTTCTGATTGCAATTGTTGTACCAATTCAGTTAATGCCTGCACTTGCGCTGCCATTTCCTCTGCCATACTGTAATAAAGCAAAAAAAAGGAAAGAAAAAAAAAGGAGAGAGAGAAAAAAAAAATATATATATCAAAAAATAATATTTTGCATATATGTATACCACTCAAAAATATGGACAATCTGCTGTTCCACGTCGATGCTCGGAGGCCCTTTGATGATGATCCAGGTCTTCAACCACTGTTTTTCCCAGTACACAACACCATATAACAAAAAAAACAAAAACAAAAAAACGTGCAACATACACCCAGAGCCTTAATACTAATACCCTGCCGACTACGCCACATGTTACAAGTACGACATCCGCCGTCTATAATTAATGAGGGAATAAACCCGCTCAAGTTGTTCAATTAAATGAAAGTATAGGCACTGGTGAGGTACACAGTCTTTTTATTTCTTTAAAAGAAATATACACATATAAACGTTAGACTAGCTAAAACAAATATCACACACAATAACCTTACACAATGTATGACCACAAAAACAAAACAAAATAAGGGCCACAGTAAGAAAAGGGGAAGATTGATTTGGTGTAAACAAGTCTGGGGCTGGAAGTAACAGTCTCCGCTAGTTAAGTGCAACCAAGGAAATATTATAACACGTGCCAAATGTAATACCCAAACCTCAAATCACTCACAAGATAGTGCTATCACTGCATCACACTAACTCCTAATAAGGGAGATATGGTCACATCCGGTACCAGGCCCCCTAAATGGCCCAAACAAAAATACAACCAAACAAAAATAACGAATACACTATACAATGCAACTAACAGACAGCAACTATATGAAAACAAAAACAAAAACAAAGAAATTAAGTCCAAGCAAACACACACTTGTAAATAATTTTAAATACTGGGAAAAACAGCGGTCATATATGCGCCATCAGCTGCCAGATGAATCTGTCAACACATAATACACCTACATTTATACACCATTAAAACATACAAATAACATTTAGATCATAATTTAATTTGTACATCTTTATATAAAAGATAAAACCACATAAAACATCTCATTACCTCCACAAGGTGTCCTATTTTATATCAAACACATCATATCACCAGTCATGAACGCGATACCAGCTTGCTACTACAACACATATAGAACACATATAAAACACATGCTCAATAATACTCTGCTTCCTTTTGCCATGATAAAAATCAAACGACCTACCCAGGAATTGTCAGCAACATGAACAAAAGAAGCTGGACGATATAACGCGTACAGCTCTAAGTGAGCGCGCGCGCTGCCACGTTTGTTACTACAACACAAAACACACATACTTAGCAACAAACAATACTCTACTTTTTACACACAATCAATCTAATGACCTACCCGGGGATTGTTGGCAACATGAACAGGTAAGCGATACCCTCAGCGTGCAGCAGCTCTTCCCACTCGCAACAATGCCACGCCAAACGATCATGTGCGTGTCTCCCACAGCATTGCGTCACCCACCCTTTAACTCGCTTAGGCGGAAATTACGCTGCACACTTTCCGCCGTGACGTCAGTCACCATAAAAAATATATAAACACCATCAACCCACTACACAAGTATGCTATTAGTATAGGCTACTTATTTTAAACTAAAAATAAGAAAGTATACTTTCAGTCTATACTTTTTATGTACTTCTAATAAATATACTTTATGTACTTCTCAGAAATATACTTAAATTTGCTCTAAAGTATACTTGGCTTGTACTGACAGAAAAGTCTAAGTATATTTTGCCTATACTTGTGCTCAATCTTTTGATCAAGATATACTTAAAAGTATAATTAAAGGAGAACTCCGGTCAATATAACATTGAGCTCAATTTTTAGTAAATTTGGAGTGCTGTCAATACAGAGAACAACGACAAAAATCGGTGTTGCCTACACTGTATTATCCTATTTTTAAAATTTACACCCTATTGACTTGAATGGGGCAAGTTTTAAACTTAACCAGTTCTTAGTCTTATCATCCTTGATGTGTCATTACAAGTGCCCAGCCATGTTGAGTGATTCCTTCAGAGTGAACACGAGTGAATCTGACTGCAGTAGATGTGAAAGATATGAATAAAAATGATGTTATATCAGCCAGCGCACAGACCTGTATTTAGTTCCTGTTTTCGGTCGAAGTCCAAAGTAGTCGATTGTCGAGTTCACGCGCATAGGTTTAGTTACTATGATCACGCGCGTGAACTCGACAATCGACTACTTTGGACTTCCACCGAAAACAGGAACTAAATACAGGTCTGTGCGCTGGCTGATATAACATCATTTTTATTCATATCTTTCACATCTACTGCAGTCAGATTCACTCGTGTTCACTCTGAAGGAATCACTCAACATGGCTGGGCACTTGTAATGACACATCGAGGATGTTAAGAGGATAAAAGCAGGTTTAAAACTTGCCCCATTCAAGTCAATAGGGTGCAAATTTTAAAAAGAGGATAACACGGTGTAGGCAACACCGATTTTTGTAGTTGTTCTCTGTATTGACAGCACTCCAAATTTACTAAAAATTGAGCTCAATGTTAAAATTGACCGGAGTTCTCCTTTAAGTAATCAAAGTATAGGCCCTACGTGGCTTGTAGTTGTGCTTACTATTTTGTTTGAACAGCATATTAAATGTTTTTCTTTTACATAGTTTTACATTCTGTCATAAACTTTTATTTTATTTTTTTATTTTATATTGATTTATAAAGAACACAGATGTTCCTATTTCTGAGTATCTGGATTTGTGTGTTGGCTAGTCCACTGGTAGTGTAGGAATTTACTTCAAATCTACTTTTCCCCCACCATTGACAGAATTTTCCGGCTATATGTTTTAACTGTTGCACGTAGGGGGCGCTTTTACGCATCTTCTTAAAGAGTACAGAATCTCCGGATCAAAACACAGGTAAAGAAGAAGCAGAAACAAGTGATAGAAGATTGCTCATGCAAATGTAAAATAACGCGATCACCAAACATTAAACAGCATATAAATCAAAACTGTGAAGCTTTGGGTGTGATGGACTCAATCGACTCCATTTGTTTAAAATTGTGCTTTTTTTATTATTATTATTAAAGTTGCCCATAAAAATGGGTAAAAAAAAACAGGATGCCTGAAGGTAGAATAAAATGTTTTTAAAATAGAAAGAGTTAAAGTACAGTTAAAGGTAGCCTATATTTCAAGTATAAAAACACAATAACCAAATAGGAACATAGTAGTATACTTTGTTGCAGCATCAATTCATACACCAGGAAAATTTCCCGTTCTCATAAGTGTTGCAAACTGTTTAGAAATGAGAAAGAACCAAACTGTTTACCACAGCTACACAGATGACACACACTTAGCCCAATCGCCTAACGATTACCGCCCCATTGACTCCCTGTGCCAATGGATTGATGAAGTAAACCGTTGGATGTGCTAAACCTTTCTTCAGTTAAACAAAGACAAAACTGAAGACATTGTGTTTGGAAACAAAGATGAAGTTCTCAAGGCGAATGCATACCTGCACTCTAGAGGTCAAACAACTACAAATCAAGTCCGGAATCTTGTCAGACCTTAGTTTCAGTAGTAATGTCAAAGTAGGAAAAAAATGGGAACCAGAAACTTTATGGTTACTGACATTCTTCTAAATATCTTCCTTTGTGTTCAGCAGAGGAAAGACATTCATACAGGTTTGAAACAACTTAAGGGTGAGTATATGATGACAGAATTTTCATTTTAAAAGTGAACTAATCCTTTAAGTATATTAATAACTTAAATTAACTTGAGGTATAGTGTGTAAGGACATCATGTGTCATGAGTCATGACATGAGAACAGAAGAGACTGATGTATGATTGACAAGGTATTTTTCAGAAGGAAGTTCCACCAAACCATCTTTTCTGGGCATGTCAATATACTTAAACCTTTTCTGTGTGTTTTTTTGTCTTATTATATTGAAACATATTATGAAGTTGTTCCTGGAAAATCCAGATAAAACAGTTTTACTTTTCTTTCAGCTAAGGGTGCTCTGATCAGTATTTTGTGCAACACATTCCATACCCTTTCTTATGGGTGATTAGGAACAATTTAGAGCTCAACAAATAAGGCTTTCCTGTTAAATAAAAAAAATAAAAAAGAACATATGTCTTTATAAACAGAAAGTAATTAAATGTTCAGTAAAAGCAACACTGCATAGTCTTCACTGTATAGATTAAATATATATTAATCCTACTATACTAATATGACAATGAGTGATTTTATCGTTTTATTAATATTAATGACACATACGGCAGCAGGAATAATAGACTGCTGTCACTTTAAGACCAAATCCACGGATCCAAAATACTAATACACATGTGCCTGACTGTATTTACTAACTGTTTATGTTCACTTAAAGGTTGGGTATGCAATATTCGGAGAGGCTAGCTATAGTGAGCTTTGAAAGCAAGATCCCACCCGCCCTTCAGAGCGTCTACAAAGCCACACATTCTTCAAAACACATGAACACAAACAATCATGAGAGACGGTGTTAAACTACCTCATGTCTCAAAGCACATAACATTACAATAATACTGAACATAAACAACTTAAAGAGCTCTGACCTGCACCACCTGACTGCTACAGATTCATTTAGCCGTTAATAGTGTTGCTACTGAATTGATAAAATTGCAGTGAAATGAAAACATGTTGTCTGTCTTTTTTTTCTTTTTCATTTTGCAATGTAAAAAAAAAAATCAGCCTGCTGCCTCTAGCAGTGGTGGGCCGTCAGGGCCAGCAAGGCCTTCTCTGCTGGCCTAAACATTATCAGAATCACTGACTTGAACTTTAATATTTTATGAATGAGTATTACATGATTCCCAATAGTCCATTCTCGTAATGTCATAGCTTTTCTCTTGGTTGCGCTGCTTCCAGTAGTGTATGTTTATTTTAGCGCTTTTATCCAATCATATTTCAGTCATCATGTGTTGCCAGGGTCAAATATATCTGCCTCGAGGCCTTCAGAATCGATAGTGCGGGCGCCTGTAGCTTAAAATGAATGGCAATGAAGCTGTTGCTTTAACCAATCAGATAATCAGTCAGATTTAATAAGCCAATCAGATTTTGAGTTGAATGCACCGGGGCCATCTAGCAGGCATACAATAACGTAAGCATTTTCACGCCCTTTGATTGGATGGTCAGAGCGTGTACTATTATTATTACTGGTAGTCAGAGATAGCTAACCGCATCAGTAGCGAACTGTGTAAACTAAAATATATTCCTGTAGATTTAATAGTTTTTCAACCCACAAATTAATGTTTCTTTCCTTCCTCGACCACTAGCAGGTTCAAACCTACCGGAAAAAATCCCTTATTCAGCTTTATTCAGCTTACGCAGAGTCACGGATCTCTATCGATCTGTCCGGGTAAAAACAGAACTGACTGCAATGTAGCTAACGTTATGCCAGGGCTGATTTTGAAGCCAAAAGTCGCGCTGATCTCATTGATATCGTTCAAAAATCTGTGTGAGAGCTTGTGTCGGCTGTAACGTTACACATCATCATGTTTTGCGGTGTTTTCCCGGTTTACTGCTCTTCTGTCGAGCAGACACTTGCAGCACTAAAGCCAATTAAAACTTATGCCAGAAATACGTTGGGACAGACTCGACTTTCAGCACTTTATAGCCTCGATGGCAATAGAAAAGGTTGTTGGGACTGAAACGCACAGACAACCTGTACATCCAAGTAATTTAAGTCTTTTTGAGGAAAGAAATTAGAATGGATTTTGTATTAAAAAAAATAGGCAGTAGTTTTGGTGAGTATAATGCATTTTTTGCCCCCGTTTTTGTCCGTGCATAATATTTTCTTCCTAATTTTTCTTGTAAATTTATGATCGAAGCAACTTCTTTTTTCAAACATTAATACTATTGTAACCATTGAAGGACAAGACAAGGGAGTTTCCTTTTCTGAATTTATAATCAGAACGCAAGAACCACTGTAGCCTACACTTTAAAGCCGAACGCACTCGCTCGTTTCTCTCTACCCAGCCTTTCCCGAACTCACCGCATTAACCCTATAACTGCCGGTGCAAAATAAAAACAGGAATTTCACTGTTTTTCGTTATTAATTCAGGTTGGACATCACTGAAGGCCTAGGTGTGAAATGCACGGCCCGCCACTGGCCTCTAGTATAGTTGCAAATGCGGTATTATATAATGCAATAAGTGGTATGTACAGAGTATAAACTAAAGCCCTATTCGGACGGGATTAACTTTAGATGGAGTAATGTAATTTTACTAAAGGACGTCTGTAATAATGATGGCCAATTCGCACGGGATAAGAGATCTCAGTAAAACTAGCAGAAGTGGGAGGGGTAACTCGATTTGCGTCACTCTCCTGTCATCATGTACGTATTATTTGCTTCCTGATATCACTTACGCAAACACATATAACCTATATTTATTAGGGGTGTAACGGTTCACAAAATTCACGGTTCAGTTCAATACGATACACTGGTGTCACGGTTCGGTTCGGTACGGTTCGGTACGTTTTAGATACAGCAAAAACTAAAAATTGGCAGATAAATTTCCTTGATTTAAAAAAATAATAATAATATTCATTAAAACTAACAAAGTATGATTTTTTTTTTTTTTACATTGAACAGTGACGGAGCTACAGTATACTTTAGCCATCTTCTATGGTGTTTTCTTAGAAGCATTCTGTATAAAACAAAAACAGCTCCTTATAAAAAAATTCAAATGTAATATTGTAGTAGTTATGAACAAATACAAAGAAAATAACAATTTTGTTTTTATATGGAACTCAATAACTCTTTATATGGAGTGTGTTTTTACTCAACTGTTAAGTTTTTTTTTCAGAAAGATGAGAGTGTCCACATTTTCTGTGGACAGCACAGATCTGCTTGATGTGACAATGTCCCCAGCAGAAGAAAACACCCTCTCGCTAGGGACAGAGGTTCCAGGCACAGCCAAGTAATGCCGTGCCAACATGGCAAAATGGGGGTATAAGTGCTCATGTGTTTTCCACCATTTCAGTGGATCTGCCTCCAGGGGAATAGAGTCCACTGCCGTGAACAATTTCATCTCCTCCTCTGCCATTTCGGCCACAGATTTGAGGCTTGGCTCATGATGATGGGTCATGAACATTTCTTCAAAAAGTTCAGTCATGGCTGATTTCTTTTCTCGTGGAGGTGATGTTGAGGGCTCCAAGTCCACTGTCTGAGTCTCCATAGAGGTTGCTGGCTCTGTGGTGGCTGTAGCTTGCTCCTTGAGAAAAATATACAACAATCATCTTAGATACATGCTAATAGGATTTACTACAAAAGGTTAGTATAAATCATGCACACAATTGCAACTGTTATACACAGGGACATGAGATGATGAACACAACATCTGGATGTATTCAGTGTCAAAGTATGCATATGAAAATGTTATTTTAAAAAATCCCTTAAAGGTATGCAAATAATTAATCAAAAATATAGTAAGCAGCAAAATATAAATAGATTAATGATGACATGGGCAAAGCACCCTATTTTTAGACACCCTAAGTCCAGCAGCTCCAACAACTGCATTAACTAAATTCCTGGCATTGTCAGTAGTTACAGGAATAGTTACATTAGCTCTCTCCAACTTCCACACTTCCACTGCTTCTGTCATCCCTTTGGCCAAATCCTCACTTGTGTGACTCTCAAGGGGGCGTGTCTGAAGAACGTGGCTTTTCAGCTCCCATTTAGCGGTAATGTAATGTGCCGTTACAGTCAGGTAGCTTTGTGTAGCCCTTGACGTCCAGCCGTCTGTTGTCAGAGCAACCGCTGTTGCTTTGGCCAATTTGTTCTCTATTATTCTTTTGTTTTTTGGTACAAAGCAGGAATTACGGTCTGGCTGAAACGGGCTCGTGAAGGAATATTGTAACGGGGCTCAATTACATTAAGCAAGTTCTTAAAACCTGCGTTTTCCACTACAGAGTAAGGTCTCATATCCACGGCTATAAATGGACCAATCGCCGCGGTGATGTCTTTTGCCCTGTTTGAATCAGTTGGAAATGTCTGTCTAAATTCTGCGTGGATATTTTGTGGCGTGTATGTATCTCCTTTTTTTCGTCTTGTTCCAGATTCTGACACACTGGGGTGATGTCAGCGTAAATGAGTTGACATGTTTGAAGTATTCCCGCTGGTGTGCCCTATTGTCATGTAGCAGATGCGACATACCGTTGTTTTGTTATCCACCACTCTCTTGCCATCACCATCATAGCTTACAGGGAAACCAAAGTGCACCCAAACACCAGACCTGTTGGTTATTGGAGGATCTTCTATTTCTGGTCTGTTAAACGCATTAGCCATTTTGCAATGAGCCTTCAGCGTGTACGCCTGACATATAAGTTAGTGTTTTTTTCTTCGGGGGTTGGAGTGTTACGTCATTTGGGCTACCTTGTTGAACGCATAACATTATATTTCACACACTTTTTTATTTTCCAAATGTAATTAATTAGTCCAACGAACCGTTCGGTATATAATGCGTACCGCGTACCCAACCGAAAGCCTCGTACCAAACGGTTCGTTACGAATATGCGTATCGTTACACCCCTAATATTTATATATATATAAAACAGTTATGTCCGGTTGAACGATGAATTAATTAACTTCAGATTGGATTATGTTGGTAATAGGCATTTACCTAATGCCTCTAACAAGTGCTTTCGATCTTTTTTTTTATCTGAATGGTATGTGTAAAATACTTTTTTTTTTTTTTGCCACAGACTTGCCCCAGCGTCTAGAACGCAACTGAATGCTTTTTCAAGCGCCTCCATACTTAAATACCCGCAGAAAACTACTTTTACACACTTGCGAATCCTCTCATTTTAACAACACAGTGAAGACACAATGCGGTGAAGTAAGAGGGATTATAAAATGCTGCACGCTTTATAGGCTATGTATTATCCATTATTGAATTTGAATAAAAGTTTTGTTTTTCATTCGTCTTTTCTATTCATGTCCGGATAGTTTTATTTGTTTTGATGCAATTGGATATAGCCTACATCACAGTGTTTTGCAGGGCGTGGCACTACTAAGTAGAACAAAGGAAAGTTAATTTAGATTTAAAGGGCACCTATTATTACTTTTTTTACAAGATGTAAAATAAGTCAGAATGTGTATATGAAGTTTTAGCTCAAAATACCCAACCAATCATCTTTTTTAGCATGTTAAAATTGTTCTAAATTGGTCTAAAGTGGCAATCAGACTGTTTGCCTATAGGTATGTACCAGCCCTGCCACCGATCAAACTATATGAATCTATTATCGGCTGATAACGATCAGTGCCAGATCCCCCTTACTTTCAGCATTCTTGCCTTTTTGGCCTGCCTTTTCTTTTTCAGCTGTCATGAGCAGCTTAAATGAATGTCTTATGATTGTGTTGCTGTGCTATTCTCAATAATTTGCTAAATTATGACCTCCTTTGTCAAAATAATAGATTCGGCATAAAAGATCATCTTTTTTTATGATGTTGTAGTGCTATTCAAATGTCGTATAGTTCAACTAATCAGCTTGACAAGGTCAGTATTTGTAACTCTAATCAAAATATTGAAAAAACAAATTTCAAAACACGTTTTATTTATTTACGTGTCTTATAACAGTCAGCATTATTAGCAGGGAAGGATGGCATAAAAGCAAATATGTCTATATATAAGACATTATTATCTGTGAGAACTGTATGAAAAAAAATAGCAGAATTAGAAAGATGTAAGATCACGTCCGGGTCACCAAAAATATTGGTGTTCGACCTTGTTTGAGCTTATTTAGACCAATGAATGGGACACAAATGAGCCAAAGTATATATGTATCTGACTCCATGAAGTTGTTGTTAATATAATTATTTTTGTAACATTACTTTATTTGAATCCAGAGGAAAATGCAAGCTTTATGTTAGCTTTTTAATCAAATATCATGTTGAGAATAGCAAATCAGAACTTTTCTAGAAACTGAATTAACATGGATTAGTGATAAGACAAAACAAATAATGTCATTAATGACTCACCCTCATGTCGTTCTAAGCCCGTAAGACCTCTGTTCATCTTCGGAACACAGTTTAAGATATTTTAGATTTAGTCCGAGAGCTTTCTGTCCCTCCATTGAAGCTGTATATACGGTATACTGTCCATGTCCATAAAGGTAATAAAAACATCATCAAAGTAGTCCATGTGACATCAGTGGGTTAGTTAGAAGTTTTTGAAGCATCGAAAAAAACTGCGTCTCCCTCAGTCTATAAACGAAGCTCGGGCGCACCGGATAACACGTCATCAGCGTCTTACGCCAGCAGCGTAACTGTGGAGTCGTGAAGGCGGATTGACAACAGACCCGGGAGAGAATACAATGCTGAATAAAGTCTTATTTTGTGTTATTTTTGGACCAAAAAGTATTTTCGATGCTTCAAAAACTTCTAACTAACCCACTGATGTCACATGGACTACTTTGATGATGTTTTTATTACCTTTATGGACATGGCCAGTATACTGTATATACATTTTCAATGGAGGGACAGAAAGATCTCGGACTAAATCTAAAATATCTTAAACTGTGTTCCGAAGATGAACGGAGGTCTTACGGGCTTAGAACGACATGAGGGTGAGTCATTAATGACATTATTTTCATTTTTGGGTGAACTAACCCTTTAATCATTTCTAACACAAAAACCCTTTTATGTATGTGCAAATTTTAGTGGCATACAATGTCTGACAAAGAAATGCAGATTGTACCACATTTAAATTATATTTTCAATTAACATGAACAGAGAGGATTCATAAACAGAAAATTGGAAATTAATTTATAAATGTTCTTCAGGAGCTGGACATTAGATGCATGCGGTCAGTTGCTCTCGTCTTTTTGCTGTTGTACACCAACAATCCCACCAGCACCACAATGGAGAATATAAAGAGTCCTGAGAAGACTGCGGTGCCTGCATTGATATTAAGAGAACCACCATTTTCTGATGCTAAAGAAAGAAAAATGTGGTTATATTAAAGATCATGATGCAGAATCATTTGAACTCATTATTATTTAAGACTTTACCAATATACCTGCTGCAGAATGCTGATGTCTAACCACACGGAAGGGACCCTGCGTTATGTGATGCCTATCGGTTTCTTTGCTCACATCTCGTCTGCGTTTGCGTGCGGGTTCTCGGAGGCAGCCTTGGGCGCATCTAGAGTTTGAACTTCCTTCCGCACACAGAATTACCGAGCAGGTAATATACACCTGTCAAGAGAATTTGAGTGCACTGTATAATGTTCATACTCTACAACATGGCTATGTGATTCTGTAATACCTCATTGTAGTCTCCTGAAAACTTGAAAGCTTGGATTCCAAAGTCATATGTTCTTGCATCACTATGATAAACCTCAACTGTGCCATCCAAAATACACCTGTAAGAACACAATGATCACATGACCTCTGAATAATTATACAGAGCAGTTAGGGTAGCAAAACAATGTATTAATTCTGAATATTCAATAAATCATACACAAAGAGATTACATTAATTCTTTATCATGAATGTGTATTGTGTAATCTATGGAGAAATCTTGGATGAAATTCTCAAACAGTAGATCTTCAACTTCCTGCAGATTAAGTGATCTGAGAAACTTGACTATCACAGAAACCCTACTATTGCAAAGTATTCGGCAAATATAAGCAGAATAAGCGATTAGCTATAATCTTTTAATCATATGAAAAACAAATACACAGGAATCACAGGAGTAAACAAAGGTATAAGTAAACAAGAAAATACCGGACGAGGAACAGAACCAAACTCCGTACTTAAATACTAAGGAGATAGCCATGAACTAAATGAGACAAAGTCGATAATTATAAGTAACCATAGAACCAAACAGGGAGATAATCAGAAACTAAGGAAACCAAACCTAAATAGGATTTAGAGGAAACAAAACAGAACATCAAAATGTCCAAAAACCATGACGGTGGATCATGGGACCGAGGTGGAGACAGGGGCTCGGCAGATAATAGAGAAAGTCAGGACAACGGGGAAGCCGGAACGAAGGAGAAGCTTGGTGGAGCTGAAGGGGTGGAGGGTGGAGGTGCAGCCAGAGACTCAGAAGTCCGTGGCAGCGGTAGAGTAACAACAAACTGAGGCTGAGTCTGAGGGACGAGGGAGCCAGGAGGAATCCTAGGGCTGACGGACCACGGAGGAGACTAGGAAACACAAGAGCTGGGCGGCGCCAACAGACTGACAGGTCAAGGTGGAGTAATGGGCCTGGAGGTCCAAGGTGAATCCGGAGACTCAACCCTTATGCCAAGCTAGTGGTCGTAAAGCCCTAGACAGAGCTGCACAAAGTTAGTGGTGGGGGCAGAGCCGAGGAGCATGATGACACCGGTGGAGCCGACGGATCCAGGGGAGTGGACATAACCAGCAGAGGAGATGAGACCAGGAAGTTTGGAGGGAACATTGGAAAAGGAAGGTTTCCAGATCGAAACGTAGTATCTAGACAGCCGGCTAAGACCAGCAGAGAGGGTTCAGGGGTAGGGACTCAGGAAGGAACTGGATCCGTGGACCACAGGTCTATGAGGCAGTGGCTCCGGGATGGACTGGGCAATGCAGTTAACTCCGGTACGACCCAGGTGGCAGGCTTGGGCTCATGATGTATGGAATATGCAGCTCTGACAGGCTTCACATCTTGCAGAACTGCTGTGACGGATCTTTATTCCGTCACAGCATTATCCATTATCCATATTTGCAGACAGACAACTCTTACTGCATGAAGCCACGAACCGCAATAGATTTAAAATAGAATGCTGCGTGGAGTCATCCAATCAAAATGCGGCGTGAACACAACCAATCAGCATGTTCAGCACACAAGTCCCGCCCCCAAAAGTTCCTGAACTTTGAAAAAGTACTACCTCGCCAGCAGGGACTTTCGGATGGGGAAATATTTACCCGGAACTTCATTTAGACCCTGATTCCTGCGGTGTAAACACACCGAGTACCAGCCCAAAGTTCCTAGTTCCTGTTCCCACGGTGGAAACGCGGCTAAACTTTCAATTAATTTGCCTCTCCATTGCAACAATCATTACAAAGCATATTTGATGATTTATATATAACTATGTTGATTTTGGATAAATAAGGTTTCACTGTGGGCAAAACACCAGAGATATGGAAAACCAAGACACTTTTCATGTGTGGTTAAGACAAAATTAAATTGATGTAGAACAGATATAGAAGAGAGGTTTTACCACACTTTAGTGTAAGGATTTTAGCAGTCTCACCCTTCTTTGATGATGTCATAAGAGAGGGCACTGTGTGGGTTGTCATCTGGAGTGGCCCTGCAAGACTCCACAAAGAGCTGGACCTCAGGGAGAGCAGAATGGGCTGCAATGCCCATGTAGAGCACATCCATCAAATTTATCTCCAAAGGATACAGACTGGTATCCACTGGACTGCTAAAGTTGTTGTCAGTAAAAATGTCAAATGAGTAACTAAAAGTGCCAAAGCTGGATTCAGTAAAGATGAAGTCTGACTTCTTGTTGATGAAGTGGTTTGAAACACTGGCTACTTTGGGGTACTGACAGGAGAAGCCGATTTTAACTTGATTGCGTCTGGTGATTACTTCATTGGGGTTCTCAAAAGAATTTATCTCGTTTTTGAATACCATGAAGTCTCCAGAGTCCTGATTGGTCATGGGGAAGCAGGTATGTGAAAAGATCAAGCAGAAATAAAAAACAGAGATCAATATTTCACATTTGACGGTTAACATGACTTTTTCAAAGGTTTTGTAAATGTTTGGACAAAATATTCTTAAAAAATTGTTATGGACCATTATTAATATTTGATATACATTGAGAGAAAACGTTCATAAAACAATGTTCTCGGAACATCCTTATGAAGTTACTAAAAGTTGATGAACGTTTTTGTAATTTTAGGAGAAAACATTGTGCCAATAATGTTCATGGAACATCCATATGTTTTTTTGTTTTTGATGAATATTTTTATAATGTGAATATAAAATGTTCCTAGAACAAAATTCTTTGAATATTAT
Organism: Phoxinus phoxinus; assembly: GCF_949152265.1. Classification (NCBI taxonomy): domain Eukaryota; kingdom Metazoa; phylum Chordata; class Actinopteri; order Cypriniformes; family Leuciscidae; genus Phoxinus; species Phoxinus phoxinus. The sequence continues at coordinate 24,250,114 of NC_136899.1, read as the reverse complement.
ATATAACTGATTAATTAAATCTTGGGAGAAAACCTTTTTGTGCCATTATTCTCAGATAGTCCTTTAATCATTAGAAGGATCAGCTAAAGTGAACTTTTTCAGAACTTGTTCAATAACATTCTTCAGTAATTACAATAAAACGTTCTCATAACTTTTTAAAAATGAAAGAATGGAATGTCCATCTAAAGTTCACATAACCAAGAAGAGAAGTTCTTAATACAGTAAAAAACTGGACATTTAGATTTTTTTTTTTTTTTTTTTTTGCTGAGTAACATCGCAAATATTCCATTTAAATTGGAGAACGTAGACAGCAGCATTTCTACCTCCATCGTGGTACCACAGGTGTCGAGGGACACCATGCCCAGGATATGGGTCTCATTGGAAGTAAGAGAGCAGGTAGGGTCTCTCAGTTGGAGCCAGTTTTGATCAATCCCCTTCATGGAGGCTTTGCTTATTGCAATGTCGATTCTGTTATCCTCACAGAAGATCTCTGCTTCACCTTGGGGGATATGATACATTTATCAATTGATCTAAAATGACAACAACAAAAATTGCAAGATATTATCAATGCACTAACAATGATTTTAGAGGAAGAAAAATGTGAAAAGAATTTGTTAAATCCAAATCATAGTATCGGGATTGGGGATTAATCTGTTTGAAAAGATACAGATACACAGTCATGCTGCTGTGACAACGCTATCTCACGACAAATTCGTACGAATTTGTACGAGTGATTAAAAGGTGGCTAATTCGTACGAATTTGTACGACCTCACTCGTACGAATTTGTACGATTTGTCTAAACCCACGTGATGGGTAGGTTTAGGGTTTTGGCAAATCGTAAAATATGTACGATGTAGCAAAAAACTTGAGTGAGGTCGTATGAATTGGTACGAATTAGCCTCCTCGTAAAATTCGTACGAATTGCCGTGAGATCGGGTTGGCTGTGAGCATGTACAGTAAGATTATACTGCTGTTGCATGAATAGACACATAAATACCATAGCAGATCTAGGCAGGTGGAGCTGGGGGAGGTGGCTTCAGAGGTACTCTGATAGCACGCTGCAGGACTAGCCTACGGCAAAGACTAAACCAGACAGCTAAACCAGCTAATTACGATTGAAGTTGATTGGCGATTTCTCTCCTGGTGGAGAATGGGAATTTCCCCGTGGATTCAGCTGTCAGATACCGGCTGGTTAATCATTATCATGATTGGACTTATAATAAAAGCAAGACGCACAAGCTGAGCTTACATTAGCTCCAAGATGGAGATTTAATAAAGGGATTAAAATTTAAATTTAAAATTTAATAAAAATTTATTAAATTTTTTTAATAAAATTTAAAAATTGGGAAACTTATAAATATCTTAGTGAAGTAGAAATAACATCATTAGAACTAAACACGATGGAGGACATAGATGAATGTAATGAGAAAATATGTAAATGATGTAACAGATATTTATAAAGTTTATAAAGAAGTTATAGGAAAAAAGGGACCATGTAAAAAGAGGAAAGCAGTTCCTTGGTGGACAGAAAAAATATAGTAAAGCTGTACAAAATAGGAATAAAGCATTTAGAAAAATAAATAAAAAACTTATTTGAAGATTATTAATTACAAGAAAGCACAAGCTGAAGTAAGAATAATAATACGAATAGCTAAAAATAAGTACTGGAGAGATTGGTGTAATTCAATAGGAGAAGATATTGACATAGGTGAAGTATGGGGATCAATAAAAAAAAATGGGAGGAATATATAGAAATCAAACTTTAGCCATTTTAAATCATAATGGAGACTCTTTAGATGCATATTTTAATATATATAATTTAAAGATGGCCCTAGGGGGAGTTAAACATACATACTGGAAGAGATGATGTACAGGTATGTTATGCAATGATTCAACATTTATCAGATAGATCTTTGAAAATTATTTTAAATATTTTCAACAAGATATGGAATGCAGAAAAGCTTCCTTCGTGGAAGCATGGAATAATAATTCCAGTAGGCAAACCTGGAAAGGACAAATCCAATCCAATTAATTATAGGCCAATTGCATTAACTTCTAATTTATGTAAACTGATGGAATTGCAGGAAAGATGTACAATTTAATTATGGACTTCCTTCTAAAAAAACAATTCAAGTTAGGGTTGGAGTAGAGTATTCAAAGACATACAAGGTAGATAATGGATAGATAACTCCTCAAGGAAGTGTATGCAGCCCGTTTTTTATTTATATATCATGATAAAAAATAAAAAAAATTGTAATTTAAAAGGTGAAGTAGGAGGAGCTTTATTTGCAGATGATGGGGCATTTATCTGTGCCTAAAACTCAAGTTAAATGTTTTACTAAAAGGAAAAAAAGTACCAGAGGTTAAGTTAAAGTTATACAAGCAGGAACTGGAGCAAGTTTCAGTAGTCAAATATCTAGGTGTATATGGAACCAAGGCTGACATTTGCAATATATGCTAAAAAACTGATCAATAAATGTAAAATAGGAGTAAATATTTGAAGATATTTATCAGGGGTTGAATGGGGAGCTTGTAGGTTACCGTTGAAATTATTTTATAGTATATTAAAGGTTGTATCAGCTATTTCAGGCCCAAAAATAAATGATCACATTCATCTAATCTTTCCTAACGATCCGCTAGCTGCCCGCCCCATAAGCAGGTCGTCAAAAAAACGCGTCTCTGTAGGCAGCCTAGGCTCTGAGATCTGCACACAAAAACAATTGGTTTCACCAACCACTCAAAACCCAAATAAATAGTGTTCAACCAATCACCGACAGGGGCTGGGTGTTATGAGGTTTTGCACTCGTGCACGGCTGCCTACAGAGATGCGTTTTTTTTGACGACCTTCTTATGGGGTTAGGAAAGATTTGATAAATGTGATCATTTATTTTTGGGCCTGAAATCGCTGATACAACCTTTAATAAGATCAAGTTTGGATTATGGAAGTATAATTTACGGATTTGCAACTGAAACTGTACTAAAAAAGATTGAAGCAATACAAAATCAAGTTTTAAGAATATGCTGTGTTGCGTTCAGAACATCTCCCATTGCAGCTTCACAGGTGGAAGTTGGTGAAGCTCCTTTAAAACTTCATAGGCATAAAATAAGACTGAATTATTGGCTTAACATAAAAGGTAATAAAGAGAGTCATCCAGTAAAGGGCGTGATAGAAGAATGCTGGGAACAAAAACATTTGATATTATATACCATCGTGGATATTTCCAATGCCAATAAATTCTCATTAAGAATGAGAGCGATTGTTAAGAATAAGTGTAAGCTTAATAGTGTTATTGTGGGTTCCTGCTCATGTGGGAGTGGAGGCTAATGAAGTTGTTGATAAACTAGCTAAGCAAGCTGTAAAACACACAGAGATATTCAAGTGACTGAGCAAAAAATAGGTTAAAGGTAAAATTAAAGAATTCATAAACAACAAATGGAAAGAACTATGGAACAGTGATTACAAGGGTAGACATATGTATAGTATACATAAACAAGTATGGAAGAAGTGTATTTAGGAATAGGAAAAAAGATACAATTACTTCTCGCATTCGAATAGGGCACACTAGATTAAATCATTCCTTGTTCAAAATAGGAAAACATAAAACGGGTAAATGTAATTATTGAGATAAGAAACAATTGAACATGTTTTAATAAAATGTATAAAATATGTAAAAGAAAGGTTAGAACTTATGACGGAAGTAAGAAACTTGGGTGTTGAATCATTTAATATGGAAAGCTTTTTGAAAGTGTAGAACAAGATAAACTATATAGTGCTATTTTGAAATATATTAAAGAAATAGGAGTAGACTGGAGAATTTAAAGGTATTGGTTTAATTGGAAGATTTTTTTTCCCTCTTTTCTTCACCCCTACTCTATTGTTTATTTAAGTTGTTAATTTCTACACGCTTATTAGTGCTTCACACTCCAGGTAATGCACCGAAAGTTGGTTTGCCAACCGCCATAAAACTCCATTAGAAGAAGAAGAAGAAGCTGAGCTTACGTTTAGCCGTTTCTGGTTACCCTGTTAACAGATGTTCATTTTTACAGTTTAGTTTGTTTTTGTATTGTGAAATATCTAGTTCAGTCATGAAACTCCACCATCTAGAGTTTCATGACTGAACTAGATATTTCACAATACAAAAACAACTGTTAACAGAATCATTCATTAAGACACTTATGAAATATATTTTACCTGAGAGAACCCTCGATTTTGCCACAATGATCACAATGCACCTCATCTCTGACTGACTAATTATGGAGAGAAAGACAAAAGACAGATCAAGGAAAAAATCCTGAATTCTCAGTGAGCTTAAGAACAGATGTAATTTTACCTCTGAAGGGTCTCTGCAGTGAAACACACGGGCACATGATGATGCAGGTCAGATTCCTGTGGTGTCCATGTCAGCATTGCCTCGGTAACCCCTTGACTTGTATTCCTCAAGCTCTTGGACATATTCCATGGACCACTGACCTGGAAGTCCAAGATACTACACAAGAGTGATTGAAAGATTAGATAACATTTGCTAAAATAAACGGTACATGCAAAATCTGCTGGTTGGTTTATATAGAGATACTAAGCATTTCAACAATTTCACATACTGTACATCTGATCAGGCCCGGTTCCAGAATCAAATCACTGAGGGTGTGCCCATATATATATATAATGTGTAAGCAACGGCTCCTAAGCACCACCACAACACCAATAGTAATGTACTGTGAGAGATTTACAAGTCATTACTTTTACAAATAGTTGGAAAAACATTTAAAAAATATATTATTATATTTTATTTTGCTTGAGCGAAGTTTCTTTATATGGGGGCACACCCACAGCAGTTAACAATGAATGAGGCATTTATATAGCCCTCTCTTCCTGTTTTTCCAGTCTTACACTGATGTAACAAACGTTTGGTAAAACAAATCTTGCTCCATGCTTAATCTTTCCTCAAATTTACAAGTTTGTTGGCACATGAAATCTTTAAGATATTAGGTTAAACTTATTTGGCTTGCTGTCCACTAAAGAGGGGCTCGATGAAGCAGCTTCAACTCGAGCTCTGATATATACATCTGATAGATCTTCTGTATTTTTACAAAATTGCATATGTTAGTAGAAATTTGGACCTGTTGGCATTTGAACCAATGTTTGGACGATGCATATTTCACCTGTTGTCCGAGCTCTGGGCACGGAGGGTGATAATGTGAATACGTCCCACAGCTGCATGTTGAACATCTCCATGTAAGGGAGTTGGTGTCAGTAAACTTGGCCTGTTCACCCCTGGTACACAACTGTGGACTGGTGTTAGGACTACAAAACAGTGGAAACAGGGTAGAATGATTTAAATGCACAGAACTACAGTGAGTCGGAGCAACACATGAGAACTACTGCTAAAGCCTTATTCATACAGAACTAGTCTTTGACAGCAAAGTACATCAGTTTGTATTTTATCACATGTTTATAATAGAATGGAGCAGTACTAAAAGAGTTTTGTTGGTTCTGTAAGTTTTTTTCCCATTCAAATATCCCATAGTGATTTAATTAAGTCATTATTAAAGCATTATCTGCCATGACCATGAACTGTATCAGGTGGAAATTAAGTTTTAAAAAAAAATGAAGAATTTTTTTTCAAATCTTAATCCTTATCCAGTTAATCACAAACAACTGGAAGTGTAAATGCATTGTTTAAGAGTGGCAACCTTGAAAAACATTCAGCTCTTAAAACTTCTAGTATCTTGATATGTAATTTACTAGGAGTGTGTCACTTTCTGGCTTTCGAAATGTGTGGATGGGATTAAAAAAGGTTGAGAACCACTGATCTACATTATTCTCACTCACTTTCAACTCCAAACTGCAGAGGCACTTGACTGAGTGGAGTTGAGTCAGTGTTGGCGGTCTGATTATAAGGATTTCTGACAGAGGAGATCCCATTCTCTTTTGTCAAAGTGATGTTTGATACAGGATAATCCTCCATTGTGAACTCAAAAACATGCAGTCCCAAGTCCAATGTACCATTATTGCTCAGAGTGCACGAGTCCTAGACAAAAAAAAAAAAAAATAGCACGGTTTGTGCATTGAAATAACATTTAAATTCTAAAACTGTAAAAAAAGTGACGAACATGGAAAAAATAAACTAAAATGACATTGTAAATGATTTGTAGTGCCCTGGGCAGCCAGTCTTTTAATGGTTAGTCACGGCTGATCACGCATTGAATAGTTTCAGTATTATGCTATTTCCTGATGAGGGTAACTGTTAAAGATTAAGATTATTCAAAGACAATATGTTCTACATTCCTGTCAAGATGTTAAAGCATATTAACTGATACACCCGATAAAAGATCAGCCAAAATAGGTCACAGCCACAGGTCTATTCTTAAAAAGTGTTTTTTTTTTGGCATAGACTTTAGTCAGGTTAGACGCCATATTGAATTTAACACAGATGAATGAGGCTGTGAGGGATAGATGTAGTCTTTACAATGGCACGCACTGTACAAAGTAAAGTACAAGTGAAAGTATTTTTCGGAAAGAAGTTGAACAATCGGTATGTTGTTAAATAACAGTATGAACCTGAACCATTGTTGTTCATTGAACCATTGTAAGGTCTATTTACATGTAGCATACAGAAATACTGGCAAAAATAGTTAATTGTGGATGTTTGTAATCTATACTTGTCAGCATTTAAAGAAATTGTAAAAGTTAGTTAAACTTATTTAAATTGCCACGGTGCATTTGCCTGTTAAATCTGTATCTGAAGTTTTCATGGGTGTGTATCAATCGAAAATGTTACCTCATCAAGATTTATGTTTGGGTGCTGATGGCAAGATGGGCACTTGCATCTCACATTATCTCCATCTGGGTCATGGGCCAGCAGGTGAAGATGCTGAAAACAGTTCTGAGGAACCCTGAGGAAAGACCATTATCAAGACGCAACTATTTTCTTCATTGTTGGAGCGACAACGGGGAAATATATTGTACAGATTGGCAGTCAAAAACATATTTGATCTTTAGGTTAGCAGTAGACCACTCAGAATCAAGTATTCTAGAAAGCTGTAGGACAAGCCTATGGATAAATTGTATTTTAAAAGCACAAACCTTATGTTTGGTATTGTTGCAGAAACAGGGGACCTGTTTGCAGTCTGAGTGTCTGAACGTTTTCTTGTGTCAACAAGACTATGAAGTGTCCATTCACGGACATCATGAACATTATTTGCCCAGCAGCAACCAGAGTCACTGAAAGAGAGTTTTAATAAGAAAATGTTCCATATATATATATATATATATATATATATATATATATATATATATAGAGAGAGAGAGAGAGAGAGAGAGAGAGAGAGAGAGAGAGAGAGAGAGAGAATGTGATTACTATACTGTACATAAAGTTAGAGTAGCACATGTGCTTTCATACTTTGCATAGGCATATATTAACATATTGATGGCAACTTTAGAGACGTAAAAATGTTTATGAATCCTTTGAGGTTGATACAATATTAATTCAATGAAATTAATGGGTGGGGTTTATTGTTTTTATAATAAATTAGATTCATTTTCTTTGACCCTTCTGTATCTCATTACAAATAATTAACTGTAACAAAAATTTAAAGAAATCTGCAGTTAAAGGGGTCTTTCTCACGTAACAAAGGCCAGGTAGTGAAAGCTGTGCTGGTAAACCTCACTCCCCTGGCCTCAAGAGGTGCGCTAGCGACCGATACTAGCGGCTGCAGTCTTTAGCCTTCTTGTTAGTGTGCCCGCCTCCCATGCCGGAGACCTGGGTTCGAGGCCTGCACTGAGTGGGGCGAGTAGGACTTGAGGGGTTATATTGTTGCCGTAACCTGTTTGGAGTGAGGTTTCGGGGGGTGAGTGCAACGGAGACCAGCTAAGAGTTTTCCCTCAGGGAAAACTACGGTTACACTTTATTTCAATACTCCACTTTAGACGTTCTACTAATTTTTCAACGTCAACTAACTGTCATTAGAGTATTAGTAGACCGTAGTAAACTGTTTGGTTAGGGTTAGGTGTTAGGGTTCGGGTTAGGAGAATACGTTTACTTCTAGTTGCTCATAGTCAGTAGAATATCTGTTGGAGGACCAACAAAATAAAGTGTTAGCAGATATTAAGTAGACAGTCTAATCCTCTAATATAAAGAAGCTGCACAGTGTAATTCAGACAAACAGTAAACACCATCATGGTGACCCACATGACATTTTAAAAATGCAAAAAAAATGTATTTAACAACATTAAATGTAACATAAAACCCTAATGTACATAACTGATTAGAAGAAACTAACAGTTAGTTGACATGTAGTTGCAAAGTTACTTATAGTTAGTAGAATGTCTAAAGTGGACCATCGAAATAAAGTGTTACCAAAACTACTTGGTCTTGAGCCACCACTGCAATGGCCTCATGTACAAAAGGCCAAAGGGAATCACGTTGTACACAGCTGCCATGGGACCCAACAGTTTCGGAAACTGTTCCACAGTGACGGCTTGGCCTAACTTGATTCTGCCTACGGCTAGAGGAATCGACTCAATTTGAGCAGGACACAGTTGTGCCTGCATCGTAATCGAGTCCCACACTAGTCCTAGAAAAGTTGTCCTCTGTACTGGAGAAAGCATTATTTTCTTGGAGTGTAATCTTAACCCCAAGCACCTCATGTGCGCAAGGATGACATCTAGAAGCCGAACTGGCAACTCCTGTGACTGAGCTAACATTAGCCCATGGTGGATATAGCGGAGTACACAAATGCTATGGAGTCGTAACGGAGCCGGAGCTGCGTTCATGCACTTTGTGAATGACCAAGGTGACAATGCCAGGTCGAAAGCTTCGCACCCGAAAGCAACCTGAGGAACCTTACTGTGTTGAGGAAGTATGGATATCTGGAAGTACACATCCTTTAGATCTATCATGACAAACCAGTCCTCGGACCTGATTTGAGTCACGATAAGTTGTATCATTAATTCAATGGAGGAGCTTGCCCTCTTTAACAATGCAGTTCAACTAAATGTGCGAAGCAAACTTTGTACGAAGCTGAAATAACCTCAACAATGAAACATCTGTAAATCAGTGGGCTCCCGGAACATTTTCGGTAGAACGACAAAAAGAGCATTATATTTAACATGTTAACCCATACCCCACTTTATTTTCTTTACTGCCACTTTTCTGTTCTTACTGTTTTAATCCCTCATTCTTTGATCAGACCTCTCACTTGCCCTTCCTTTGCTTTTGCCCTTCTCAAAAAAACATTAAAATTATCTTATGCGGACTTACTTTTCAAACTTAACATTATTTATAATTGAATAATGAATAATTCATTATAAAATGAATTATTCATTATTCAATTATAAATTATGTTTATAATTGCATAATTTCTCTTGGAAACAGGGCTGGCTAGCTAGTATGTATGCTTAGCATAGCGACATCAATTTATGAGATTAATATCATGTTTTGCTCCAAAATCCAGTGTTTGAAATAGCTTCTGTGGTCCCATGTTGCTTCTTATGGTGCGTTCACACCGGACGTGAATAGCGCGTCAGACGCGAGTGATTTCAATGTTAAGTCAATGCAAAGACGTGTTACACGCGTAAAACAATCCTGCGGCGCGAATGAGGCGTAGAGTGCGGCGCGGTAGACGCGAATGCGCCTCGTTCGCGCGAATTGAGCATCTGGCGCGAATGATTTTATAGTGCTTTTTGTGCATACGCGTTTGACGCGAATTCGCGTCTGCCGCCCGAGTTGAAAAATCGGAACTTCTGCGTCAATTCGCGCCCCGTTAACCAATCAGGAGCCTGCTTGCATCACACTGGGCGCGGAACAGGCGGAAGTACCGCTGAAAGCGGCCGTCATCCAGGCGCAGCTCCTGGAGCAAATGGTGAAAAACTCGCCAAACTGGGTTCGCCTCCGAAGGGTCTGGTGGACCCAAATACGGCGGCGATGATCCCTACGCCACCGTTCTGCTCTCCAGAGCAAATACAGAGCGGTGACTCTCTCGATAAATTATCTATCAACATCACACATCTTGTAAAAAGATGGCCGCCAGCGGGTTTTGAAACTTTTGCCCACGCCCGTCAATTTCGCTTCAAACTTATGTTTTTACTCGCGTCAATTTCGTCTGCATATTTTATTATATCTGATATCCATATTAGGGATTTCCCGGAACGTCATAAGTTACTTAAAATACTTCTATGAATCTCACTTGTGGACTTTCTACACAAGTACGCTCTCCAGCTTTCAGAATAAAAGAAACAGGAATTACATGCAAGTGTTTAATGCTCCGTATTGCTAACATTGCCTCATTTTGGGTCAAAATACTTTGTAACATAGTAAATCAAGTGTTTTTTCTTACTCGAGTCATATTATTTTGCTGTACTTCTACTTTTATTAAAACAAAATTTAGTACTCTTTCCACCACTGGTTAATTGTTGATGAACAATACTTAACTGTGAGTTGATTTTAGATACCAAAATCATTAAAAATTATAAATGACATTCCTGAAAATATCTTATACAATTAGAAAAATTCCTGAAATGTCAAAATAAAAATAATTGACATGATTTTTCAATACTTGAAGAGGGTCTGGGGTCCTAAACAGATCATGAGGGCTTATTGAAATGTCTAAAACAATACGTTTTAAGATAATATACTTACCGAATGTAATAAGTACTTATAGTAAAAGTATGCAAAAGTAGTTCTAGTAGTAGTAGTACTATTATTCTATTGATCTTACCTCAGAGTGAAGGGCTCGTCGCCAGTGACATTGGTGGTCATGTGACGCTCATACTGGCACCACAGGATCTGACCTGACTGGTCCTGATCCGTCACCTCCGGCTCTGAGAATGTGAGACTGCCACAGTCGCCACTATCACAGACCCATGCGGCTTGAGGATCACAGGGCAGTTTACCAGACTCTCTGTAGTAAAAGTGCATCTGCCAGGAACACATACTACAGATATTTAACATTTGGCAGACGCCTCTATCCAAAGCGACTTATACTGCATTTCTAGATAAACATTTTTACATTCTTATCAGTTCTTGCTTTCCCTGGGAATCAAGCCCGTGACCTTGGTGTTGCAAGCGCCGCTCTACTGTTTGAGCTACATGAAAGCTATGTATCTTTTTTTAACAACTGCAAATAAGCCATGCAAGATATTATAGAGAATGCTTTCAAATATCAGACCCCATTGACTTTCACTTTATGAAAAAAAAAAAAAAAAAAACTTTTGTGCTTCACATAATGACAATGACAATGACAATGACAATTTATTTGTATAGCACGATTAAAAACAACAGTTGTTGACCAATGTGCTTTCCACATGTAATCCACCACATAACGTCACAACATTGAAACACATAAATTTCACTTAAGTATACAACATCATACCATAAATATTTAAAAAGCGCAAAGAATCACAAATCACAGACAGAAACAAGTTTAATCGAAGGCTTTTGAAAATAAAAAAGTTTTAAGTCTGGATTTAAAAGTAAACAGGGATGGAGCTTGTCTTAGACTAATAGGTAAAGTATTCCAAAGCCTTGGTGCAGCGACGGAAAAAGCTCGGTCTCCCCTACACTTGAGCCTCGATTTTGGGGTAGATAGCAGAGCCTGATTATTTGATCGGAGTGCTCTTTCCGGTTTATATTCGGTAATCATTTCAGAGAGATAGGTTGGTGCTAAGCTATTTAAAGATTTATAAACTAATAGAAGTACTTTAAATTCTACTCTGAACCGCACTGGTAGCCAATGTAATGAGCGTAAAATAGGGGTAATGTGCTCCCTTTTTTTTATGCCGCACAAAAAGCGTGCCGTAGCATTCTGTACAGTAGAGAGAATCATACAAGTTCAGGATTAAATGAAGGTGATTTCTCAGTTATGTTTAATTTCAAGTAAAATAACAAAAATAGAAAAAAAAAATGTCATTACTATAGCCTGTTAACTGTCAGTTTCCCAGAAGCGAAATCTGTGAAAAATCTTCTAACTTTTTTACTTTAAAATTTTTCGAAGCTGCTTTCACTTCTGCAATAGTCTGCCGGGTGTCTTCTTTTAAAGAACCTTAATATGAACCTTAACCTTAATATCTTAATATGAATTCTAAAGCATTCATGAATTACAACCATTTAAGTTCATATCTATGCTCAAAAAGGGGGGTGACAGTTAACCGATTAAAGAGATATGAATGTAATAACCTGGACTTACCTGCACTGTTCCACCTGGATATCTGTTTCCAGGCATGAAGGTCATCGATCCCCCATAGAAACTTATGGCTGGACCCACAGAAATAGTCAAGCTGGTCAGCAGCAGTAGCGCAGCATGTGCCATAGTGTTTGATGAAATGACACAGAGTAATGCGGTCAACACAGATCACTACATGGACTACAGTTTGACTGGTTCTGCCAGCTGAAAACAAGTACATGAAGAATGTTTCTGATCTTTCTGATCACACTTTTTAGTTTCTGTGAAATCCAAAATACACGGATATCAGCTTTCAGTAGTTGTTTCCTTGTGTGTGTGTAAATGATACGGATTAACATGGACAACATGTTCTACATACCTGCCAAGAAATTGAAACATAGTTTGATAAACTAGATAGGTGAGTGCTCAAAAAAATTATCACAGGTCAGGTTTGGATAAGGTCACGACTAACCATATCATCAAGCTGTCAGGGTTTGGATAGGTGGAAGTAGCAAGGACTCAAGTGCAGAGAAATAAGGCTTTTAATCATAATAAAAAATAAACAAATACAAGCAAAAACTACCCCAAGGAGGAAAACAAAACAGTCTTGGACTGGACTGGACTGGACTGCAGGATCTAAGCAGGACACAAGGGGTACATTCGACGACAAAACAGGAAACACAGGGAGAATAAATAGGGAGAACAAACAAAGGAGGTAACGACGAGGGAGGACAGGTGGGGTAAATGAATCAATCAGGTAACAAGATGGGAGGGGCTCGACAATCGACTGGAGAACACATGGCACAAGGAAACAAACATGACAAGCCATGTGGTCACACCAAACTTGACAAAAACACAAGCACATGGCCAGTAAAACAAATCACCAGCATGTGCTCACACTTAACGAGACATGACCACGCCGCCAATGAGAACTTTCATAAGCCACGTGTTCACACAAAACATGACAACATGAAAGCACACAGCTGCGAGACACGACGCTGTCGTCACTAAGCTTCTCTATGATTGACAGATAAATGAGCCAATGGAAATCACCGTCAACCTGCTTAAAGCGAAAGTAACACAAAAGGGAAAGAAAAACTAACAATTATCAAGGGACGTAACACCACCATTGGGAAATAATAAAAAAAAAAGTACAAATCAGCCACAATGAGGAAAAGCACACAGCAATAAAGAGGTTAATTAAAATATTCAAATGATCCAAATAAATTGTATTGTAAAAATTGTAGAAGCAAATGTATCATATTTATTGCATAAATATTATTAGTACCACACTTCGGTTGCCTCAAAATTCTGAATATGTTTTAAAAATGACTATTGAACAAAAGTTTGGCTATATTAGATTAGTACTGCTGGTAAAAAGTTACATTTGAGGTGGCCACTTGTGACCTGGAGGAATGGGAGCGTATGAATGACATGACATGAGAGTGAGTAAACGTAAATGGTAAAACAATGTGTATTTTTGGGTGAACTAGCCCTTTAAACAGTGAGAAGTTTGATCTTAATGTCCACTAGATGGTGACAGATCCATTTACCATTCAACAAAATAATGCCATTGAGGGACATTTATTATCAAAGCCTCATCCTCATTATCATTCTCATTCACATCATGTAATATGATTTTTGTGTTCAGAAAGAAAAGAGTAAGACTAAGATATGTCTTGCTAATGTGGCTTGTCTGCCTGTCAAGGGTGGTGTGTGATTAAATCTCTTGTTGTTGAAGGTTAAGACACCACTTATAGACCACATCACGGACACAAAGAGAAGACATTGAAGTTAAGTTATAGTACTGTAACTATAGTACAAAGGGGGCCTGGCAGAAAAGGTTTAGGAACCATACAGTAAATAGATTCATAAAATTAAGGGATCTGGGGATGATATACGTTTGTTTGATGATTTTAGAGTGGCCTGTTATTGTGGCCAGCCTAAGGCACACCTGTGCAATAATCATGCTGTCTAATCAGCATCTTGATGTGCCACACATGTGAGGTGGATGAATCATCTCGGCTAAGAAGTGCTCACTAACACAGATTTAGACAGATTTGTGAACAATATTTGAGAGAAAAAGGCCTTTTGTGTACATAGAAAAAAAGTCTTAGATCTTTGAGTAAATGGGGGCAAAAGTGTTGCGTTTATAATTGTGTGCAGTGTATATAAAATCCATTTATTTGATGCATGGATTCTGTAGTTTCTGCACAGAGATGTTGGTCAATACCAAACCTATAATTTGATATGATGCCTATACTTTCTGTCACAACTTCAATGTATTCAAAACTGATATTATATGCCTACTTTTTTACATGAATATGCGATTTTTCAAAATAATGCCATCTTTAGAACACAAAAAAGATATTAAATTAAAGATGGGGGGAAAGATGAATAGGCTTTGGGGTGGACTATTTTAATTTAGGCCAAGCACAATATCCGAAATCTCTAGGCATTGTAACGTTGACTTTAGCGTTTTTCACGTGCTGTCCAGAAGATGTCAGTGTTGCTTAATGTCAAATGCTTTTTTTTTTAGATGCATTCCAAAAGATCAACCAGATCAACGTGATTATGCAAATCGAGTCCAGATAGGCGTTTTTTACATAGAGAAAATTATATTCTTTATAATGACACTTACAGTCATGCATTATTTTACCGTTTTAAACTTTTCCATAGTCACATACTGTACTTTATGAATCCTTTTGGAATATTAACACTGATTCACAGTGATATGAATATGCACGAAGGACACTGCTTGACTCATATGGAGCTCAGAAATTCAAAGCAAATACGGTAATGCTTTAGATTACAGTCCGGAAAGTACTGCGTAATTAAGATGAATTTACAGCGTAACTTTCTGTAATTATAGTGTACCTATGAAGTACTTGCATGCAAGTATAAGGGAACAATATGTAAAGTTTAGGGAATACAGGGGTAACAACCTACGGGTACTTATTGTACTATCAAGGTGACAAGCACCACTATATCTTTCACCAATGTTAAAGCAAAAGTTGCAATTGTTTTAGTTTTCGTTGCTCTTTTGTTAAAAAAGATTACTGTATAAATGCATAGATATGTACCCTGTAATTTTTTAAAAGCCTATAGTATTGGTACACCATTATTACAAAAAGGTATGCAGTGTGTTCTTGCTAAATTTGGTCCCAAATGTGATTTCTGTATCATAATAGTAGAATAAGGACCCCTTAGTTCTATAATACTTACAGTATAAATATATATTTTTTATTCTCCTGGTTGTTACCCCTTTATTCTCCAAACTTTACATGTTGTTTCCTTATACTTACACACATACGTACTTTATGGGTACACTATAATTACAGAAATGTACGTTGTTAAATCGCTTTAATTAAGCAGTATTTTCCGGGCTGTAATCTAAAGCGTTCCCCACTAACACAGAACGTTTAGGGAACGTTAGGGAACGTTAGTTTATGGTTCTCTAAAGGTTAGTTTGAACCAAACCAAAAACGAACGTTTAGGGAACGTTCCCTCAGGGTTATAACGTTCCCTAAACGTTAAGGGAACCAACCAACTAAAACGTTCTCCTGTGGTTGCACTGTACCTCCACACAACGTTCCCGTTTGGTTGTTTTTGGTTGTTTTTGGTAATGTTTATTTAAACAAGCTCCATTTAAGTTTTTGACGTAGCATATAAAAGGTTTGCAGTCAGTTGATTTAATTCACTCAAAAATGATTGGTCTTATGAAATCCAAGTAAAATAAACAGATTATCAAAAGAATATATTTAATTTTAGACTGATCAATTTAGCAAACAATACTTTTGTGCCTGATTTCGTTTTTTTAACTGTATTAGTTGAAAATACTTAAAACAAGAATCTATCAATCGAACGATTTTCACAAATAAGAAAATTCACTTCCAACAAAGTAGGTTTTTTTTTTTCAGTGTACAAATTCAACCGTTACACCCCCACGCCAGTAGGGGCAAGTGCCTCTGTTTTCAGGTGACCGATTGAAATCATGTCCTGTGTCCTGACTTCCGTGTTCTGCGATTTACACCAAAGTCCTTCTGGATACACAACTTGCATGGGAATCCGTCTTTCTTTCAGTGGTTTCGTGTAAATGGACGCTCAAGATAAATTGTTTGAGCACAGGTATGGAGCCCTTGACGTTATAGTGCTAGTTCGTTTTTTCGTCTCTTTAGAAATACACACGTTGCACCCACTGTTTGTGATTTTCACGTAGAATAATAATAGTTCGGTAAAATATTTTTAGAATACTTTTCTGCTATCACTGTTAGAATACATTCAGAACATGTTTAATTTATTCCTGTACCGTTGGCATTTTACACTCACTTATTTGCATGTATGCAAAGCAAGGCCTCTGATTAGGTGGCAATGTCGTCAATGCGTCTCTATCCAGTAATTTTCAAACATTCCAATGCCGTGTTAAATGTGCTAACGTTATAGCATTGTGTGTCTGATCGCTCCTCTATCAGTTTTAGAAACTGGTCAGACAATAACAGCTATAGTCTACATAATCCTACAGTGAAATTAAAAAAGCCATTTCACTACATGCTAATCTTGAGTAATATCATTTTCTCCTTTTTTCCACCTTTTCTCACACCAAACAACGACGTACGACGCCATCAGAAAGCGCATTTTGGGAAATGTGTGGATCCGTCCGTTCGCATTTCTGTGTTTCTATGCATGTAGACTAGAGCATCATTGTGGTACGTGTATGTTTTTACGTATGTTTGCCTGAACCATGTTTGTACAACTAAACGTAGCACAATTTGTGTGTATATATTATAAAATAATCTGTATAGTGGATGTAATGCTCGAACCATGATGCAGTATCTGTCTGCTTACTCGAGCACATACGGATGTGTAATGTCACACACTGTAGCATTATACTTTTACGTTTAAACAGTGCATTAAAAAAACAAACTCCATATCTAATGTTTAAGAAAGAAATAACAAATATTCGTGGTCGGGGATAGCAACACTCCATTTTAGTTTAAAATTACCCTCTAAAATGCTGATTGGCCAGGTTTGCTGACGTCAAGGCATGTGACGCAACACGAACGTTCCTGATTGGCTGGAGGAAATGGATAAGTCTATGTAGAACTCAGTAGACCGTTCACTATCAGGAAGTCTTGGAAAAACAACCAACAACGACCAACAACAGCAACCATTGAGCTTCACATTCTCAAAAAGTAAGTGAAATACGTTACAGTTTCATGGTTGTAATGCAAGGGTTTGGGGTTTAACTTTAAGCCGTCTAGAAAATCTGGCTGTGTACAGGTGACTTATTGGTGCTATACTATATATAAATAAATACGTTTTCTCTGTATGGAAATACTGCTTTGTTCGGCTACTGTCTCACAAAAACTTTGTTCTCTTAATGTAGATTCCTATGACAAAGCCATGAAAAAATGTCGGCGACTGATGGACACTTCCAGCATTGAGACGGAAGACGATGCGAGTGTCCACAAAAGGCAGTGTAAACGCCCAAGGAGGTTCATGACGGATTCTTCAAGTGATGGTAAAACCTTAAGTACAGACATTATTTACAAAATTAACATTTTCTTTTAGCAATCTGTACAAATTTTTTGGTCTTTTATTTCAGATGAATCTGTTCCACAAATGAGAGAGTGTGAGAACGGAGTGTGTGTCTGGAAGCCCTGTCCGTAAGTTAACATTTAAGAAACCTGAGTCATATTTCCTACCATGGAACTACTGACATTCAACCTAGTGCATATCATGTGACTATTCTGATGTGTTTGTCTCTTCCTGCCTGTTTCCAGGTCCGCAGCTGCCTCCACCACCTGCATGTAAGTTTTTTTTTCTTCCTCCTCCATTTGCAAGAAACCTACCATAAATGAAGTGACCAATATTCATATCTACTTTCTTTTTAGATGAGTCAACACCACACAGAAAACCAGCCGGTCGCCCAGAATTGGATGGGTCTATTATGACGTAAGCTGAGGGTACAGTGGCTTTGCATTTTCCATTTCCAATTAAATACTATTTCATGACAAGGAACTTGAGAGTAACTTGACTTTTTTGTTGTTGTAAACAGCAGAACTCATCACACAGAGGGAGGTGAGACATCACACAGAGGGAGGTGGCTCAGCCATGGAGACGGAAATGAGAGGTAAGAAGACTCACTTAAAGGAACACACCGACTTTTTGGGACTTTAGCTTATTCACAGTATCCCCCAGAGTTAGATAAGTCCATACATACCCTCTTCATCTCTGTGCGTGCCGTAACTCTGTCTGACGCACCCACCACTAGCCTAGCTTAGCACAAATACTGGATGTAAATAGTTCCAGCTAGCATACTGCTCCCTATAAGTGACAAATAATGGCAACATTTTCCTATTTACATGTTGTGATTTGTATAGTCACAGCGTGTACAAATAACAAGGTCACATGTGAGACAGCCATCTTCTAATCATATACATACTCTGAACTATATTCTCAGAAGGCCGAAGCACTGCTACTTCTGCGGAGTGATTTACTCCAACTCTGAGCGAACTCTCTGCTCCTCACCACGGGGGTTCTCAGGGGCTACAAGCAAATCACGCCCCAGAAGTAGCAGTGCTTCGCCTTCTGAGAATATAGACTTATCTAACTCTGGGGGATACGGTGAATAAGCTAAAGTCCCAAAAAGTCGGCGTGTTCCTTAAGTTGTTCACATATTCAAGTAATGTATAACAACTAAAACTAACATAATTAATTTTTCCATAGCCATGTGGACATCCATTACCCGTATGGCACAGCGAATGGAAAAGATGGAGCAGAGGCTGGATGAGGTGCTCATGCTCTTAAGGAGCTCCCAGTCCCAGTCACATCCCTCTGCTCCTGTCGATGATATGTTGCTGTCGCCCTGCTCGACAGTCACAGAGCTGGAGGAGTTTGACAGGAGTCTCGGTCAACAGGAGAGGAGGGGAAAAAATGGTAATTAAGTTGCCATAGTCCTGCCCTAAGATTAACACTATATAATTGCATAACTTCAAATATCATTATAACTGAACTGACGGCTCTTACAAAATGAGATTGTACAAGCTCTCCACTTTGTTCTACATGTATAATTTGTATTTCTATGTTTTACAGCAACTTTTCCTGACAACTCTTGGAGGTTCGACCAGAGGTACTGCCATCCGTCGCATGCTACGGCGAGTGGCAACCAATGACGTCCATCAAACAGTTTAGTCTGCGGGGCAGAAAGGCAAAGAAGGCCTTCCAGGACCTGACAATCTGCAGGGTTATAACAGGCAGGTGTTATTTTATTGTTCACATCAGTATTATGCTTAGCTTGGAGGTTTTAATTTGACTTGTAACTTTACTTCATTTTGACTTTACTCTAGCGGCCTTCCAGAAAAACTTCCCGGCGGTGACTGCAGCAGAGACGGAGGACTTGATTGGGCAAGTGCTGAAGTTTGCCCCACACAGACGGTAAATTAGAATACTTCTATGTGATGTTCATAATTATCAAAGGAATGGGAAAACTATCAATATTTGTCATAATAAAAAAAACAGGGTTGTTAGTAAGGCAATTTGTCTTGCGTTTGTCAACGTGTTCATTCTCAGTATGACATATCAAACTTTTGTTTATTTTTTAGGCCAGCTGAGAAGGACTGAGAAGGGCTGAGAAGGGCTGATCGGTCAAGACAATGGAGCTCTTTTTTTATTTATTTTTTATTAAACAATTGTATTTTTGCCACTTTGGCCATTCACTTTATTGTCCCTTTTCAATGTGAAATTTGTCTTGGACTCAAAGCTGCATTTATACACAACATATATACATACACACAACAACATATGCACAACAACAAATGCACATTACATTATCATTCCAATATGCATCTTGCACACTACATTTGCACTCTTCATCACACTCTTTGTACTTAAATTTCTGTTTTATTTGTATAGTTGTAAAACTGATTCTATTCTTGTATTTTTTTTAGGCCTTTTATATTTTTGGTATTTTGTAATTTTATATTGTCTATATTAAAGTTTTAAATCCCATCAAGTTTGCCTGTTCATTCATTCCTGCTAACATATAAATTAATTTCTGCTTGTATAATAATTAATTCCTGCTTATGCACAGACAGTTTAAAGTAATAATAAAATTGGTACCATTGTTAGATTTTTAAAGGTTAGTGGAATGTAAAAAATAACCTTAGGGGAACGTTCTAGGAACGTTACCTAAAGGTTGCAATGTTAGGGGAACGTTCTAGGAACGTTACCTAAAGGTTGCAACGTTAGGGGAACGTTCTAGGAACGTTCCCTAAAGGTTACAACGTTAGGGGAACGTTCTAGGAACATTCCCTAAAGGTTGCAACGTTAGGGGAACGTTCTAGGAACGTTCCCTAAAGGTTGCAATGTAACCAAAAACGAACGTTCCCGGAACGTTAAGAAAACTTTCCATGGGAACCAAAACCTAACCTTAAGGGAACGTTCCGCAACCAAAAACGAACGTTCCCGCAACCAAAAACGAACGTTCCCAGAACGTTCTGGGAACCATAAATTGTTACCTGGGTTACCACAAATACACATGAGACACACATTCTCATAACTGGATGCAAAAGATTGATCTACACTCACTAAGTCCCTAATTTACACTTTGTCCCTAAAAGACAAAATACACTCTTATCTGTGGTTTTCTAATATGGAAGGGATTGGGATGAATAGACGAGTCTGGAGTGTGTCCATTTTGTTGTCCGGTTTGCCTCTTTGTTACTATAATTATAAGGCGTTTGTTTTGGTATAAACATTTTGAATAAAGCCATGAAAATGAGCCGAAGTGTCAGCAGTTCTTTTGGAAACATGAAACAGTGTGACAGTAAATGTATAAATATGTATTTTATAAATGTTTAGGCATTTTTCTCAGCAGACACTTTGCATAGTTAGTGTTACTTTGCACCCATCTCCAGGGTAAGCATCGCCTTCGGAGAATATCTGAGGATGACTAGTTGGTTTAAACAAATGAGACATGAGATTCCAGAGACATTTTCAAAGCCTTATTGGGCATGGTGTGACTCCCACACGCTTGACAGTGAGGTAGTGATACTGTGGCTGAAAAAGTGTTGGATCATGGAATACAGAGCACATTTAGCTATACGGAGTTATATATTTATGGTTGTGGGTGAAAATACCAATACTATCCTCTTAATCCTGGAACTGTGGAGGTTCTGGCACACTTTCCTGGTTCTTAAAGGAACTGCGACCGAGACACTTTGACCCACTTTCCTCTCAGCTGAGTCGACTGCAGCTGTTAAACATACCAAAGTAAGACCTCTAAACCACTGCGTCCACACACACAGCTGCACTGATCCGGCCAATAACCATTTCATATTTCAAAATATCACGCACATGGACCTTTTTATGTCACTCCATTGACCTTGTTAAAAGTATGGGGGACAAGGAGAGATACTGTAAAAATGTGCTGCAATTATTATTTAAAATATAAATAAATCACTTTACAAACACTGACAATAAAATGCATGTATACAATACAAACATTTGATTTCATAATTAAAGTAAAGTAATGAGTAAATTATGCATAATTGCACACAACTAACCTTAAACCAAACCATAACCATAACTAAAAGGAGGCGCGGTTTCACAGAGGGCTTAGATTAAGCCAGGATTAGTTCAATTAGGACATTTAAGTAGCTTTTATAAACGTGTCTTAGAAAAAAGATGTGCATCTTGAGACAAAACAATGGCATTGACATGTTTTAAGATATATTAGTGAAAGTTGCTTTCTTAAAACAGCTCAAACGTGCATTTTGGACTTAATGCCTTGTCTGTGAAAATGAGTTACAGTAATTCATATTAATCAGTACTTCAATGTGTTATTACCCTGTAACAAGAACCTTAAAACACCTTAAAATAAAGCCTTTTTTTGTTGTTGTTAATTAATTAAAAATATATTTAAAATATTGAACGCCTTTTAATTTTAACTTTATACAATTATTTAGCAAACATCCAAAAATGTTAATGACTCATTTAAAATAAAAATATAAAAAAAGCCATTTGCAAAATTAAGTAAAAAATGTAAGTAGCCTAATTAAATTATGAAATATAATACATAATTAATTAGCCATTAATTACATTTACATTTTTTATTTGCCATTTCCTTTATGTTATTTACATTTATTAATTATATTAAATTATTTATTTATGGAGGACTAATTTATTAAACAAATACTTTTTGTGTTTTCCACATGGCTTCCCGACTTTTTCAGTGTGTGCTCAGTGTGCCAATGAACAAAATATTTATATGTAATGGTTTGGAGCAATGAACTTAGTCCTCCATAAGAGATTAGTTTTACATTTAGAAATGTTTAAGCTGCTATGACAGAATTGGATACATGATTTCCAGCTGAAAGCCCTTTGTGTGTGTTAATGCTGTGGCTCTGAACAGTGGACCTCCTCTATTGTTAGCTACATGCTGCTAAGTGTAGAACGGCTTGCTCAGCAGCTGTTGAGAATAATAGAAGGTCGAGTGAGCAGGATTTGCGTCCAAGGCTGGAACAAGAGCCTTTGTGTTACGGACATGAAAGCCTGTGTTATTCAGAATGACTGGCTCTAACCTCACCTATCCTCTACAGGATTTTAGCTCAACTTGAACTTGAGGCAACATCAAATCTCTCGGACTATCCACCTTTTCCCTGATGAGGCACTTCTGATTTCACCAAAGAAGACTTTAGAATCCATCCAAAAAAATAATAATTTAAAATCATAAGCTTGCACTACAAATAATCCTTATCCGTCTCAGTCAGCTTGGCTGAATTTTCAGACGTCAGAAGAATAACGTTACCCTTGGTATTTTAATGTGGCATAGAATAACAAGCTCTTTTCAGTTGCTGAATTATTTTCCTTTCCCTTCATATTCCGCTGTATGAGAAAGGACATGTACTGAAAACCGTCATGAAAGTGTACTCTCTTTTTGTTCTCTCTTTAAGTGTGCTTAAGTGGTCTTTTATTTCATTTATATTCTATTATATACAAGTACAGTTTTTAAAAATATACTTTTAGGACTTGAAGTATACTAGAAGTGCACACTCAATACAATTAACGCACTTCTTTTTTCACAAGGGAAATGTTAAATTATTAACTGGATTTTTTTTTTTTTTTGAAAGAAATAGAGTGGTAATTTGATTTAAACCGTTTACTTCTTAGTAAGCACTATTAATAATTTATTCCAGTCCAAGTGTAGTAAATTATAAAAACCACAAATATTCTCTGAGACAGTACAATGTATATGGTCCTCAAAATGCATTTATTGCAAACACGCTTTGACTTCAGTCATCGACATACGAAAACGTTTAAAAAAAAATCAAAGCACCAAAAAAAAAAAAAAAAAGTGTCTGCTGTTCACTCGTTCACCTCTTCCTCGTCATCCTCAAATGCTTCCTCGCCATCATTGGCTGTAGCCTCCTGGTACTGCTGATACTCCGACACAAGGTCGTTCATATTGCTCTCGGCCTCGGTGAACTCCATCTCATCCATTCCCTCTCCGGTGAACCAGTGCAGGAAGGCCTTGCGTTTAAACATGGCCGAAAACTGCTCGGAAATGCGCTTGAAGAGCTCCTGGATGGCCGTGCTGTTGCCGATAAAAGTGGAGGCCATCTTAAGTCCTCTGGGGGGAATGTCACACACCGCGACTTTAACGTTGTTGGGGATCCACTCTACGAAATAGCTGCTGTTCTTGTTCTGAATGGCCAACATCTGCTCGTCGACTTCCTTCATGGACATTGGCCCGCGGAAAACGGTAGCCACCGTGAGGTATCGCCCGTGCCGCGGGTCGCAGGCGGCCATCATGTTCTTGGCGTCGAACATCTGCTGTGTGAGTTCAGGCACCGTGAGCGCGCGATACTGCTGACTTCCTCGCGCGGTCAATGGCGCGAAGCCGGGCATGAAGAAGTGAAGGCGAGGGAACGGCACCATGTTGACCGCTAGCTTGCGCAGGTCTGCGTTCAGTTGGCCGGGGAAGCGTAACGAAGTAGTGACTCCACTCATAGTGGCAGACACTAAGTGATTGAGATCCCCGTACGTGGGTGTGGTGAGTTTTAGCGTGCGGAAGCAGATATCGTACAGCGCCTCGTTGTCGATACAGTACGTTTCGTCGGTGTTTTCCACCAGCTGATGCACCGAGAGCGTGGCATTGTACGGCTCCACCACCGTGTCGGACACTTTGGGTGAAGGCATGACGCTGAAGGTGTTCATGATGCGGTCGGGATACTCCTCTCGGATCTTACTGATCAGAAGTGTCCCCATTCCGGACCCGGTTCCTCCACCGAGGGAGTGTGTGAGCTGGAAGCCTTGCAGGCAGTCGCAATGCTCACACTCTTTCCTGACCACATCCAGGACTGAGTCCACGAGCTCGGCTCCTTCTGTGTAGTGGCCCTTGGCCCAGTTGTTTCCGGCTCCTGTCTGTCCTGCAAAAGCAATACAATAAGGGAAGATTGGCTGCTGGTAACAATTTATTTCGAAAGTCCACTTTAGATATTCTACTAACTGCAAGTAACTTTGCAACTACATGTCAACTTACTGTCAATAGAGAATTAGTAGACTGTCTGCATAATATCTGCAAACTCTTTGTTTTGTTGGTCCCCCTACAGATATTCTACTGACTATAAGTAACTTGGCAACTACAAGTCACCTTATGGTGCTTCTCCACTGCATGGTACGGTACGGGACGGTTCGGCACTCTTTGGCACTTTTCCACTGCATGGTACGGTACGGCACGGTTCGGTATGGCACGCTTTGCTGCTTTTCCAATACATGGTACGGTACGGCATGATTCGGTACAGCTGCATGGTACGGTTCGGTACGTCACGCTTTGGCACTTTTCCACTGCATGGTACGGTACGGCACGGCACTCTTTGGCACTTTTCCACTGCATGGTACGGTACGTCACGGTTCGGTACGGCACGCTTTGCCGCTTTTCCAATACATGGTACGGTACGGCATGATTCGGTACAGCTGCATGGTACGGCACGGTTCGGTACGTCACGCTCTGGCGCTTTTCCACTGCATGGTACGTTACGGCATGATTCGGCACGGCTGCATGGTACGGTACGGCAGACTTTGGCGCTTTTCCACTGCATGGTACGGTACGGCTCGCTTCGGCTCTCTTTAAATGATACCACCTCTGTAGAGGTTCCAAGCGTACCGTACCGATAATAAAATGTCACGTGAAAACACTGCAGATCACTGATTGGTCAGACAGATTTGGTCCCTACCAGCGTCATTGGATTTGCGTGACACGAGACACCAAACCCGCTAGATTTAAATAGCCAGTAACAGCCGAGTCGTACCACGCAGTGGAAAAGCGCCATTAGTCTACTAACCCGAACCCTAACACCTAACCATAACCTAAGAGTCTACTGACAGTCTACTAATACTCTAATGAGAGTTAGTTGACATGTAGTTGCAAAGTTACTTATAGTTAGTAGAATGTCTAAAGTGGACTATCGAAATAATGTGGAACCAATTGGTTAGCAATGAAAATGAAGTACAAGCTTCTTAGCTGCTGGCTACAGCGAACATTGTGGCAATTGTGGAGCATTCATCATAGCCTAGACGTTAATGTTCATTCTTGGGATGCATTCCAGCTGCACTAATGCATTTTTATTAGTGAACGTCATTTATTTCCTCATGTCAAAATAAAATAATTCCACACTTGTCTTGAGAAGTGATATTGATGAGAGAACAGTTCATTGTGCCTCTTTTATATACACCACCTGCCATATATGTAGACATTAAATGTATAGTTCGTCGTGGTCTATGTATGAATTTCATAACAAAAGTAAACATTTTTGAAGAAACTAAAATATAACATTAGATTTGTTTAGATTTTCACAGTCATAACTGAAAACCATTAGCTTCAAGTGCAATTTTAAAGTTACCCACAGTTTAATTTGCCAACAATACATATAAGGTCTGTCTGTAGTCTGTACTATCAGTAAATTGTTTCTGAAAATGCACAAAGTTATTATAAGTTTTATAGGAAAGGAACATAAATGTATCACTATACTACATAATTCCCCATATTTGAGTTATTTTGTAGTTTGTAAATTGTTGTAAATGTTTAACAATTCTTAAAAAATGTGGAAATATAGTAACGATAAAGAATGTGTAAATATATCAAAATATTTCACTGGTTGTGTATGTCACAGAAATTCACAAAATAACCTTTTTCCAGAACAAAGGCATAATGAAGTGCCTTGAAACACACTTTATTCTGCATTATTCTATTTTGACGTAATTTCCACTGAAACAGGAAGACAGGACGGGACATATCAATCAGCTCCTCCCCTTTTTAAAATAGCCAATAGCATTTCGTTTATATCACAGCTCGGCCAATCTCTAACCGTTTCCCCTCCTGATCTCCTCCATATCGCTTTAAAATATCATTCTGTGCAGAATTCAAATCTGAGTCTCATACGTTTTCTTTTCTGCGGCGACTCGATCATATGATCCGCTCTGTGTATCGTGTCTCTGGACCGGAGCTGCAGTGGTTCATGTGACACTAAACTGAAACCAGACTTCATTCGCCCCAATGGAAAGCAAATAGTGCACTATATGACAAGTGACTGATTTCAGCTTCACCATCTATTTATAATGTAGGGGGTGGAGCTTCAGATTCTAAAGAGCATTTGATTGGACAGGAAATCTGTGATGTCATCAAAATCATTGATCCATATTGGCGGAAGGATATTCATATTTAAAGCCAAAAAACTTTTGATTTTGATTTCATGGGAACTTTAAATAACCTTTTGTGAAATGGAAAGTTTCCACGGATGTTAAAGGTTCTTCATGGACCCTATAATGAAAATGTCATTTTTTAAGAGTGCTATATTGTAACAAATTTTTGTTTAAAGGAATAAAGAGCACAAGTTCTAAGAACATATAAAATCAAATGTTACAATTATGTGTTCTTTATAGCCGACATTCTTTGGCTTGAAGCTAACAGACCTACCCTGGAAATCCTGAGTTCTCGCGTGAGCACAATTTGAATTTGCTCAGCGAGTCACTCTGGCATTGAGTAATGATGCTCATTATGATATGATTATGATGCTGCGACATCGAAGTCATTAGTAAACATTGTAAGATGGCTATGGATGAACACAGGTTTTTTTTTTTAAGGCTTTGGCCGCTACTATGAACGAGTTAGACTTAGCTTTTTATCTAAAAGAGGAACAGGAGACGGCGCTTGAATCGTTCCTTTGCAAGAAGGACATTTTTGCTGTTTTGCCGCCCGGATACGGCAAAGGTATAATCTACCAGTTAGCTTCGTGTATTGTTGTGATTGGCCGTAGTGTTATCCAATTGTGTGCAGTGAGATTTTCAAATGCATGCTTGGTGCCGTCCCTCGAGTTGGGCGATTTTCATTACTCAATGCCAGACCCTTGATCTTTTGGATTTGGGTCTGGATTTCCAGGCTATAACAGACCTACAAATAATAATAAAAAAAAGAGAGAGTTTGGCATGTTGATACAGTACCAAAGATGAAGTTGTCTGGTCGAAAAAGCTGTCCAAATGCCCCAGAACGAACACTGTCCATAGTTCCAGGCTCCAGGTCCACCAGCACGGATCTGGGAACATACTTGTGAGCTAAACACACACACACACACACACACACACACACACACACACACACACACACACACACACACACACACACACACACACACACAGACACACAAGGCTATAAATCGTGTTTGCTGTAAAAGATATGCTGTGAAACTTTATCACTAAAACAGATGATAAATGAATTAAACGATTATACATTAATTGATAAAACAATGCACATTTTGTAAATTAACTCATATTTGTTTTATTAATGTATGCAGATCCTTTAGTAAAACATTATGCTAGTGCAGTGAGTGAGAGCAGCTCAGGAAATTCCTCTGAGCTGACTACACTGTTCAAAGTTTAAGGTCATTGTGAGTTTGCGAGGGGGAGCAACAAGAGCACGGATTCATACTCGCACACTGATGCATACTTACAGGACGCCTCGTTGTAGTACACATTAATTCTGTCAAGCTGCAGCCCTGAATCACCCACATAGTTGCCGGCTGGGTCAATGCCATGCTCGTCGCTGATGACTTCCCAGAACTAGACACAGTTGTTTTGCGTTAGTTCAGATGTGATTTCAGATAGATTTCAAAGCACGAGATTCTTTGCATACTAGCGCACAGTAGGACACATCTTGCCACACCCAGGGCAACTGATGTGCCCTTAAAATATAACGGGTGGTTGCCTACCATGACTCAAGCATCGATCACATTTAAGTAGGCCTAATAGGACTAAATATGATCAACTGTAATCAGCTGTAGAGAGAGAGAGAGAGAGAGAGAGAGAGAGAGAGAGAGAGAGAGAGAGAGAGAGAGAGAGTCGTACTGTACTGTAGATTCAACTGGTTTTGTGCACATTTTAATTTGTGCATAAAACTAAAATGGTTTTAGTTTTATGCTTCAAACGAACTAGTAAAAGCTAGGTAGTTTTAACAGTTTAGTTTGGTAACGTTTTTAGTACACTAGAGTAAGAATTACCCCCCCCCCCCCCCCCCCTCCCTCCAAAAAAAAGAAAAGTTTTTCTAAACCTGTATGAGTTTCTTTCTTCTGTTGGACACAAAATAAGATATTTTAAAGAATTTTGGTAACAGACAGTTGACGGCACCCATTGACTTTCATAGCAGAACAAAAAAAAAACTATAGAAGTCAATGGGGCACATGCATTTTCATTTTTGGGTGAACTATCTACTTAGGAGTCGGGAATCCTATTTTAATCACTAAAAATTAACGTTCATGAATCGAATCACACTGGTCGTGCGGTACGTTTTGATTCACTGAAAAGAATCGGATCATACGAGTCATTTGCTTAAGAATCGAACTGCACTGTTTGCACTGCAGCTGTTTTGCATTCACTGTCTATAATCAATAGCGGTGTGCGCTGTGAAAGTATATTTGAGAACTGTCATGACTGAAAATCATCAGCTTCAGGTACTTTTTTTAAGTTTCCATAAAAAAAGTTTTTTCCCTTAAAAAAAACACAACATAAGTTTCAGTTTCCATATGAAATCTGTATTAATTAATCAGCAAATTGTTTTTGAAAGTGCAAAATATAGTTTAGAAACGAGACAGTGTGGTAGGTAAATACAATATAACTAACCTTTGTTCCAATCTGATTGCCGCACTGTCCGGCTTGAATGTGAACGATTTCCCTCATTGTTGTAGTTGTGTGAAGATGCTCCTCAGAGTCTGAGCTCTGCTGCAGGGTGACTGTGAGTTCAGGGAGACACACGAGCCTCAGCTTTCACACGATTGGTCGGACTTTGAATGACACATCAGCTGCACAATCACACAAGTGTGCTGTCATTGCTCTCTTCTAGTCGCAGATTCTGCCATACACTGCAAAATAATATATCAGGCTACAATACAAATATCAGTAGCCTATGTTCAGAGTAACCTAGCTGTATTTCAAAAGAAAGTGTAGAAAAATTAGAATATCGTGCAGAAGTTCAACTTAAAAGGTGAAACTAATATATTATATAGACTCATTATATGCAAAGTGAGATATTTCAAGCCTTTATTTGTTATAATTTTGATGATAATGGAAAACCCCAAATTCAAAATTAGGATATTGTGAAAAGGTTTTCATAAGCTGTAAGCCTAATCATCAAAATTATAACAAATAAAGCCATGGAATATCTCACTTTGCATGTAATGAGTCTGTAGTTTTTTAAAGTTGAATTACTGAAATAAATGAACTTTTGCACGATATTCAAATTTTTTGAGTTTCACCTTTATGTATACTTGTCTTTTCCGAGCAGTCTCTTTATGACAACAGCTTGATATTTATCACAAAAACCAGAACCATGATGATACTCTGCTGCCTTTTCCATTGTCTTTTTAGATAGCAGATATCCTCAAAAATTACATTTGAGGCACAATAAGTGTGTAGTCCTGACAAAATCAACCTAATGGTCACCCAGAAACACAAATCGGGGAAGAAGGGGATCATTGAGATCTTTTTGGAGTTTCGTTTTGATGTATAAGTAAATCAGATAAAGTCTTTTTAAAATGCAGTCACAAAACAAGTCAAACTGGAGATAATTTTTCAGCACAAGCCTGATAAAAGATGACAATAATAAGCTGATCTTTAGTTTACAATTTTTTTATTCACAGTACAGATTCACACACATTTAATGTTATCACTCTCGAAATAAGCTAACATATACCAAACATATTAAATAGCCTACTGATGTTTGTCTAAGCATGCAAGCAAAAACTAAACATAAGTGCAGTATTATTTTTCCACACTATCTGATGTGTCGTTCAGCTATAGCATTCCTCTTCCCCGATATACCGCAACACATACGAGGATCCGCACAGGAGAACCTGACCCGTCAGTTTGGCCACGTACATGAAACATCGCAGTAAAGACCTGGAGAAGGTAAAAGAGAATAATATTAATATAAATGGTCATCATAAATGGTAATATTAATATAAATGAGATTGTTGCATTTCTGTGTTTAGATGCATGTAATTTTAGTCATTTAGTTTAAACACTAAGTGTATTATAATATTTATTATATGAAATATGAAACTATTGGTATTTATAATATATTTGTATTTATATTTTTCAGAATATGGTATATATATTTATGTGGCTATCAATATTGTTGTTGACACCATAGCTTTTCTATTTCTACAGGTTTATAACCTGCTATTTGTGGACAAAACAACTGTCTGTGGAAAAATAATCACTACAAATAAAAAACCACAACGAGTTAAAGCAACGTGTCCTTGCTTTAACTCGAGTTAAACCAGCTACGCAGAGGAGGCGTTTTTTAAGCAGGCTAAAACAGCTGATTCGGCCACCCTCCACCTGTCTACCAATCACGAAGTCAGTAGTGTTTCGGTATCCGGGTTGCCAGCTCTGCTCTAGTCTTGCCATTGGAAGCTCCTTGTAGCAGGCGGCGTTCCTGCTGGATCCTGCACCTATCTGGCAACCTCGAGTCAGGCGGAGGGGATACACCGCTCTACAGTCATTTGAAAGTGATTGCAGAACTAGTTTTGGCCACAATCTTACATACGGTTCCTTTAAATTAGATGATAAAACGATATAATAATGTTCACTAGTAGTGTCCGACTTTTGGATCCAACTGTATATGTGTCAAGAAAATTATTTATAATTAAAGTCACCTGCATCAAATCAAAATGTACAATTCTTATTTTTAAATGGAATATTGCAGTATTTATTAAATGATTTATCTTTGCACATTATTTTTCTAAATTCACATGCCTTGTAATCTTTAATCAGAATAATTTCCCCCTTCCTCTTGCAGCATCTCTCCTCTTCTCTGATGACGAGGGCGGGGCAACCTGTCACTCACATGAGATCAGCCAATAGCAAACCACAATCATCCAATCAATTACCAATGGACAAAATCAAGCCCCGCCCACATCTGTTCTTGTTCCAGAAGCCGTTTCATTCGTTTATACGTCACAATAGAGAAGAAAAGACTATCGCAACTTCTGTTTCATGCTGACTTTAAGATTGCAGATTTAAATCCTGACATTAGGAAATGTGTGTGTGTGTGTGTGTGTGTGCGTGTGTGTGCGTGTGCGTGTGTGTGTGTGTGTGTGTGTGTGTGTGTGTGTGTGTGTGTGTGTGTGTGTGTGTCTCTTACATCAGAAAGTACTTGGCTCTGGTACACTTGATGTCGTATGAGAGAGAGTATATTTCATAGAGTGTGGCTTTAACGGTGAGGCAGCCCAGAAAATCCTTTGGGTTCAGCTTGTACAGGTCAAAGCTCAATTTGGCAATTCCACTTCTTCTCGGCTGTCGGAAACTTGGCAGAACCTGCATGGGAAATATGAAATGAGGGCAAAACAATATTTAGTGAGACAAAATCACTGACTGAAAGCAGTTACGTTATCGGAGTAAATACTAGTGGAACAATAACACAAAGATGGGTTAACTAAAATAACTTTTGCAATAATTAAATGAATATGCTGAAGATAGTTTCAAATCTTCTTGTTAAGAAAATAAAACTGATAAATGAACATCTGCAAATGAAGCAACACTTGGGATCAGGTTAATCCGACTCTAGGGAACGCAATCCAGAACTAGTTTCAAATCTGTCTTCATTGTTTGCTAAAGTACCGCTTATGAAACACAAAAATGGAAAAGGTCTTGTAAAGCATGCAGTAAAAAGTATGCAGTAAAAAACTATATATATATATCCTGTTATGTTTACTGTAAGAACTGTCAGATTTGGTTTGTGAAAATTCTCTCTAAAAAAGTATGGTAACAATTTTTCAGGATTTTTTCTGGGATTGCATTTTGGTGACAATATATTTTGAAAATCACACACAGTATTACAGATATGCTGTACACAGAATAATTATAATTAATCAAAATTATAGCTTTTTCATTAAACGTGGCATAATTAATAACTTCATAACAAAAATAAGAAATAAGTAGAAATTGAAATAGAAATAAAATCAAATTTTATGTGGAACACAATATAGTTTTACTGTTTATTAATGTAAAACAGGGATTTCCAAACTCCGAATCCCTTCACCTCAAACTTTAAATATAATATTTACTTGATATTTACTTTACTTCTGAGATTTTAAGATATTATTGTAGTCATTAAATAACACATTTGCATGTTCACGGTTCTGTGATGTCGGCAGATAGTCACAGAACTATTGTCAGGCAGATAGTAAAAAAAATGTTTTTCTTGTTATTTATTCATTTAATTATACATTTTTATGATTTTATTTATCCCTGGTGTAAATGAAAAAATCTGTATAAAAAAAACAAATTTTACTGTAAAAGTAGTCTTGAATATACAGTAAGGCAGATTAGCACTGTTTTTTGTCATTTTTTTACTTTCCCAAAACTATTTTTGCTATATTTTACAGTGAAAATTACACTTTTTGTCAAGTGACTTACAGTTAACCAATAACAGATTTTGTTCAGTTAAAATAATGAATATATGTAACTGCTGTACCAGTTTGCTAGGGGTCCAAACTTCCCCTTTCTCCAGGACCATGAATGGAGTATTATTAGGCAGAGACTGGAAAAAAGCCTCGGAGTCCACCACTGTCCCATCATCCTCCAGCACCAGTGTGAGCAGCTGACACGTCATCAAGAAAGAACTGGCCACCTGAGAGAGATAGAGATGTTAGTATATATATATATATATATGTATATATATATATATATATATATATACAGGTGAAACTCGAAAAATGTATTGTGCAAAAGTTAATTTATTTCAGTAATTCAACTTAAAGGGTGAAACTAATATATTATATAGACTCACATGCAAAGTGAGATATCTCAAGCCTTTATTTGTTATAATTTTGATGATTATGGCTTACAGCTTTTACCCCAAATTCAAAATTTGAATATTGTGAAAAGGTTTGCATAAGCCATAATCATCAAAATTATAACAAATAAAGGCTTGAAATATAGCCTATATATATGAGTCTATATAATATATTAGTTTCACCTTTTAAGTTGAATTACTGAATCAAATAAACTTTTGCATGATATATATATATATTTTTTTTAGTTTTACCTGTATCTTCAATAAGATATGAATGTAGACAGAATGATGTTATCATTCAGTATTACTAAAACTTTTTCACATTTGAAAAATAAATAAATAATAATAATGAATAGTTACAACTAAATAATCAGAAAAAAGTGTGGGTCAGTAAGATTTTTTTTTGAAAGAAATTAATACTTTTGTTGATTAATTAAAAGCAAAAGTATAGACTTTTATGGAAGCCCACAATTATGACTTCTCGAAACTGCAAGTTTACATCTTGCAATTGTGATTTTTTTTTTTACTCAGAATTG
Source organism: Phoxinus phoxinus (assembly GCF_949152265.1). Classification (NCBI taxonomy): domain Eukaryota; kingdom Metazoa; phylum Chordata; class Actinopteri; order Cypriniformes; family Leuciscidae; genus Phoxinus; species Phoxinus phoxinus. The sequence continues at coordinate 24,216,069 of NC_136899.1, read as the reverse complement.
CAAGATATAAGCTCGCAATTATGATAAAATGTCATAATTGTGAGTTGAACACCCCCCCCCCCCCCACACACACACACACACACACCTCATAATTGGACTTTAAAACTCATAATTTCAAGTTTAAAGGGGTCATGACATGTTTTTTTTTGTTTTTTTATTATGTTCCCTTAGGTGCAATTATAGTATTACTATAGTTTTTTTTACAAAAAAACTTTTCAAATGTAGTGATTTATGACCTTTTCCCTGTTTCTCATCCTCTGATTCAAACAGTCTGTTTTGGGGGTGTTTCCCCTTTAAGAGTTCAGTGTTAACGCCCACTGTTATGATTGGCTAACGTCAGTGCCTATGCATTTATTATTAACGCCCCCAGCCAGAACATTTGCGGATTCAGCGTATTTAAAAAGTAGTTTAAAGTTTTAAATACATTACTTACAGTTAGCGTCGTCGTTGTTGAGCCCAGAATAGTCGGCACGGACTTATCTTTGAGCAACGGTTTTCTGGCAAAGCCAGCATCATTTTGGGATTTGTTCTCAAAACAGTCATCCTTCAGATGTATAGAACAAACGCTTAAACTAACACTGCCGTGACTGAGACGTCCACAAAAAATAAAGTGCATCCATTTTTCCCTGACAACTATCTTTCGCAGCGTATTCAAAGATGTTGTTTGTCCACAGCCAGGAACAGCACATCTGCGGCATCGTAATTTCCCTGAACACAGACACACTCGCTGTCCGTCGACTGAACACTTGTGATACGAAATGAGCGTAGTTGTCTTGCGCTTAAAGCGTAGTTGTCTTGTGCTGGGGAGGCGGTCATATGCAAACGCTGGTACGTCACTTCGTACCGTGACGTCACTTCTTACCATGAATCCAGAACGAGCTGTATTTAGAGCTTGATTAAATAAATGATTAGTTTATAATGGGGAGGACGTCTTAAAGGATAATTCCGGTATTTAACACCTTGAGTCTATATTGTAGTTTGTTTTGGATGAACAAGAGTGGTGGACAACATTTTTTTGACAATGGTTCCTCTCTCGAGTTTTTGACTATAATAGAATTGGCCATGGACCCATTTAACATTGGAGTCAATGGCCATGTCCGAAAATGTCATTAAAACAGCCAATAATGTTCGTTTACAAACGTTCACCGAGTGGTTAGTGGTGTACGTTGATGATTATAAACAATATATCGTCGCAATATATGATTCCAATCCGTTTATTTTGCTATAGTGGAACTATTTTTTCAACAATGGGATTTTACAAAATGACGAATAAAACACGACAGAAACTGTATTTCGCAACACTTTTTGTTTCTGGAACATCAACTAACATCACTAATCACTCGGTGAGTTGCACAGTTTTGAAAACTAATGTTAAAGGTTTTAATGACATTTTCGGACATGGCCATTGACTCCAATGTTAAATGGGTCCATGGCCAATTCTTTTATAGTCAAAAACTCGAGAGAGGAACCATTGTCAAAAAAATGTTGTCCACCACTCTTGTTCATCCAAAACAAACTACAATATAGACTCAAGGTGTTAAATACCGGAATTATCCTTTAAGCTATGAAACTTGCAGGACGTTTTAATGGTAGGGGAGCGCGGGGCACAACCTAACGCGGGGCTAAATGTAACACGGACCTTTCATGTAGTTACTCAGGGTCACGCGGGTTGTGTTTACGATCTTTTTCTCTCGCTGCCAGAAGACGGTCTCCCGTGGATTTGTGAAAAGTTTTGGTAATATTTTGTGAAGATACGGGACAAAGAGTGTTTTGACACCATGTTAGTATTTTTTTTCATCATACGTATTTTTCTGTTTCTGAGTTGTGTGTCTACGTCACCAAATCTAACTTTATATTGCCGTAATCACTGTCTTGTTGGCTAAAACATGGCACCATTTTGAAACATGTCAGCAACTCCTAGCAACTGTTAGCTAGGTTTAAAATATTTTTTACACAGCGGGGTTAGTTGTAGCACAGTGTTACAACTAAGCCGCCAAGTGTTCACAATATTGTAGGCTATGGGATTTGTTTACTATATTGATCACTTGTTTATTTATTAAAAATATTGCCTGTTTTCATGTAATAAACACTTTAAAATGTGATTTTAAGCTTGTTTTTATTATTATTACTGTTACTATTAATAATAATAATAATTTTGCATGCAAAACTGTGCAGCCCTTTCCTATATCTCTATCCATGATATTGATCCATAATAGAAGGATGATTGGATGAGGGATGGATGTATGGATATCTATCTATACAGATGTACAAACAATATCAAACTATACAGATAAAATAGTACTGAATTATGTGTGTTACACACAAGTGTTACAACTAACCCCTCTGTCTGTTACAACTAACCCCGCATATGGGGTAAGTTGTAACATTTGCACTTCTGTCACTTTCAGTGCAACTGTACGAAAATGGAAGGTCCTAGAAAAAAACTTTAAGTGTTCATTTGTAGCAAAGATGTGTATGTTTCTTGTGTAAAAAAAATAATTAATCTAACCTAATTATTTTTTAAATAATTGAGCCAAAACCAAAATGCGTTAGGTTGTGCCCCGCTCTCCCCTACAAAGACCTCTTATATACCAAAAGATCAAGGCAAATTTGGTTTCTCATGTCATAACCCCTTTAAATCTCACAATTGTGAGAAAAAGAGTAAGAATCGTAAGATTGCAATTTAAACTTTTTTTAATTTATTTTTTGCACACAAGAAATGTTACCCTCAAAATATTGCTTTTTTTAGGGTAAAACTTCAGCTGCACCTTTTTCATCTCACAATTTTGACTTTTTTTCTTGCAATTCCGAGTTTCTAACTCTAAACTTGCAACTGTGAGAGAAAAAAAAGTCTGAATTGTAAAATAATAAGTCACGTGCCCCACCCCCTCCCCCACCCCTCTCAGGCTTGCAAGAAAAAAAGTCAGAATTTGGAGATAAAAAGATGAATCTAATATTTCACAATATTCCTGTATTAAATGCAGATGGAGCCTTGTTGAGCAGATGTTAGTACCCGACCTGCTCCCTGAGGTCTCCTAGAGAAGTGCTCGTGAAGCCCGTCCTCCTGCGGCGGTTCTGTGTGCACACCCTGTACGGACGGGCCTGAGGAGGAGGCAGCATCCGCTGGGCGAGAGACGCCATCGACGACACAGACCTGCTGAGGTTTAGCACAGTTAGATCCGACACTTTGAATATGACACAGAGTTTGGGCTATAGAAATAATTGCATGGCTGCACAGCTTGTCTAAAGTCCAGAAAAAAAAACAGCTTTATAAGGATTTAACGGACATTAGTGACCTAGGCAATTTGCCATTGACCAAACAGTTTGGTTTGTTGAGAGTGAGTAATCGTTATATACTGTAAACAGGAAGTGAAATGTTTACTGTGTGGTATTGTGCCAATAATGCAATGCTTGATAAAACACAGCAGATAATAGTACAGATCACTTACACTATTGTGTGAAAAAGAGTTTGTAATATAAAACGTGATCACATTTTACAGACGTTTAATCATTTGATTTGTGCATTTAAGAATTGCATACAATACAGTTTGTTTCAAAGCAGCTTTACAGAGATAAACAGGAAAGTAATGATAACTAATTCTGCTGTAAAGCAGCTCTAAAAAAGACAATAGTGACATTATTCAGCTAGTTAGTTAATCCTATTAAAAAGATAAAACTTTACAAAAAAGGGCCAATTTGTTACATTAAACTAACAATGCATAATAAATATTTAACAGCATTTATTAATTTAGCTTAATGTTAATGTAGAAATATAGTTATTCTGTTTTAAAACATTGTTAATGTATTCAAATTCAGTTGAAGTTAATATGGCCAAGATGAATAAATGCTGTAAATATATTATGTAACTAATGCATTAACTAATTTAACCTTAAAGTGTTTCAAATAAAACTAAACTTTCATAAAGAATATTTTTATAAATGACCAAAAATGCTGTTGCTCTCCAACATTAAAGCCTAAAAATGATTACCTCATTAGAGATGTAGGAAGTAATGTTTTAGCGTACTCCATACTGTAGAAACACAAGCGGTCTGAGCTGCAGATGAAGAGAGTGTGTAATCTGAGCAGAACGTGTGACAGGAGTGTGTGTTGCTGGACTGATGTAATGCTCAAGTGTGCACTCCAGGGGGCACTGCTCAAATGAAAACAAATTCATATCATTTATGTTGTATTGAACGAGTACTAGTGAGCTATTTCAGGGGTTTTCCTCACACTAAGCTAAGGCTGTTCTGAGTTGTGAGTGTATAATGAATTGCAAGTCTGTAACCACAGCTGGGGTGAACCATGCAGTTCTCCATGAATTTGATACGAGTCTGTCTATGACTTATATTATAATACCATTATGAAATTTGATACGTTTAAAAATAACTGCTGGCCATTTGTGCTGCTGAAGATGAGTAAAGGCTGACTGCACAGTATTGCGCTTGCATTTCAGGACTGTAGTGCTAAACAAACGAAATAATTATATTAATTATGCAGATTAAAGCATATGAGACAGCGTTCTTGTTCAGGTTCAAGAGCTGAAGAAATGTGGATCTGAAGTGTTTGATCTGATGAGAGACCACAGCCTGAATAATGTGCCAGGAATGTTTACTCAAACAAAAAAATGTTTTACTCAAATGTTTCAAGGAAAAACGTTAAAATAAACTTTATTTTATGCTGCCCACTTAGGTCAGGTGTCGAACTGTCAGTGTTACAAACATGCAGGGATGAAATCACTATCATGTTACAGCATGGGAAAAAAATTGAGGGTAACAAAAGAAAATATAAATAAACATCTGAAGATTACATTGTTCACCTAAATGTTAGTACTTCAATGAACTAAATAAAATGCATGTACAACATTTAAACGAATGTAGTTTTCTACACTTTAAAAAATGCTGGGTTGTTTCAACCCAATTTTGGGTCAAATATGAACAAACCCAGCCATTGGGTTAATTTTTTTAATTGCATTTTTGATCCAAAATTGGGTTAAAACAACCCAGCATTTTTTAGAGTGTAGTAATACAACCCACCCCACCTACTCTTAGGACTTGACATTCATTTACATTTGGGCCAGCAACCCAGCATTTTTTATAGTGTACAAGCTGTAAAACCAAATTTAAAGCTATACGGTCTGAGGTCTGAACTGCAAAGAGTTAAACGTCACGGGCTGCCATTTCATAATTACGGTAACGGACCCTTTTCACAGACTGTGAGGATGTGTTTTAACCGCGGTCATTAAAGTGTATGTACATTTATAATGCATTGTATCAAATTACAAACATGCTGGGTTGTTTCAACCCAAATTTGGATCAAATATGGACAAACCCAGACGTTTTTTTTTGTTTTAGAAATTTTTTTAACCCAACGGTTGGGTTCGTCCATATTTGACCCAGATTTGGGTTAAAACAACCCAGCATTTTTTAGAGTGACGCTGCTGTGAGGATACAGTTTTTCTAATACTATTTGAGCAAATGATTATACACACACACAAAACAATTATATAAACCCAACTGTGACGACTTCCGCTTTTGAGAAACCCGGCGGAAATGTGAAAAGGGTGAATAACGAATGGCGTGAATGCAGCAGCAAAAGCTCATTGGTTTGGTTCAGAAGGAACTGTTTGTGGTGACTGTAGTTGCATCACAAACAATGCACTTATACACCGTTCTTATGCATTATGCTCTCACCATGTACAGTAGTGTATGAATAAGCTTATTCTGTCACTCAACATTGTTTTTCTGACGCTGAGTGACAGACTGGCAGCAGATAAATGCTGCTGAGCTCTTTGGATTAGAAGTCCGCTTGAAAAAAGACAGAGGTTCTCCATCAGTCCACACCTCGGGAAGATTGCAACCCTCCATGCATCACCGCTGGCAACAGTTCAACTACTTGGGATGCTTCATTTCCACAAGGTCTACAAAGAGTCTGATAAGACTGGCAAAGGCCAACTGCTCATTTGGCAGACTGTACAAAAGAATTTGGAACAAGAAGCACCTGAAGAAAAGCACAAAGATCAGTGTGTATTATTGTACTCAGTGTTTGAATTATACCGTGAGCAAAATCCGAGTGGAAGCTTGATTACCTAAAGCGTCATCTGACACAGAAAGTCCATGTAGACGCATTGAAAACATTAAGACTTGGACATGGGAACTCTATCGATAAAATTCTCACTGAAACTAATGAATCCCGAGAGAGAGACGAATTCAGAGAGCACGATCCGACCCTGAACAAGTAAAAATATTGATCGATAATGTGATGCTATATAGCAATTAACACCAACATGTCCATGTTATCAGTTCAGGATATACACGATCATATGGCAAAATACGTCGACCTACCTCAGAGTTGGAGAAGCAAAAATTATGCTTTTGAATTTGTGGACTGTATCAACTCAGTTGTGCAGACTGAGATGATAAACAGCATAAGAAATGCTCGTGTCCACACACTAATTGTGGATGAAAGTACCGATATCTCAGTGTATAAGATGCTTGTGCATTACATTAAGTTTCGGGAGCAAACTGATTTCAGTTACAAGACAGTTTTTGCTGGAATCATTTGATGATTTTGTGTTTTGAAGAGAAATTATGTTTGTTAACCTGTTTTTCAGATGCTGTTCTTTGGAGAGATGTGTCTTCCATACACTCATCAAGATGAGCCACATAGCCACATAGACCTATCATCCTCAATGAAATTCAAATGACATGTTTTGTAACCTAGTTTGTTGCACAGTTATTAAATTGTTTATATATAGGCTACCTATAGGAAAAATTACACCATGTCAATTTAATAGTCATATAATTATTGTTAAGCACTGCATTAGCATTTTTCTTTCAATGAAGTTCCACTTAAATGTTGTAGAAATGACTAAACATCTTGGATACTTTTATTTTTTTTTATATATCATTATCAGTCATAATAACCAGTGAACCAGTCATAATAACCTCTCTAAACCTTATTGAAACCTTATCAACCAAAGATCCTTTAAGTTCAACTAAACTGGCTGATAAAACACCATCATTAGAATGTTCCCAAAGTCCAACCATTATAAAGGATATTGAATAAATATCAACCTTGTAGACATATTGATGCATTTGCTGTCATCTCTTTGAATCCCATATGGCTAACGCAGGCTGGTGGTCATTTTCGGCAGGTCGCGAATTGCTCACCGTACTGAAATGTGCACTCAGAAGAAAAAAAATGAGCTCAGTGCCGAAAAAATGAGAGTTTATTAGGTTAGGTTAGGCAATTAGGTTGCGAATTGCTCACAGTACTGAAATGTGCACTCAAAAAAAAAAAATTAGAGGGAACATAACATTGGTCCAGACCCAGGAGAAGCTTGTTGTTTTGTGTTCTGAAGACTGTCGAGTGCCGTCAGTTCATTAGCTCAGTGGCAGATCGTCTCAGTTAGAGAACATTAAAAGCCATCCCTGGTTTTACTGAACAGCATTACATTATCTCAATCACAGCCGTCATGGCCTGGATTGTATTGTTAGGATCAGTCTAGATAAATGCAAGTATGTGTATAGGATGAGCAGAAGGAACTGCAGAAAGCTTTATGATCACCTACAGAAAGAGGAGAGGACCATGGACTAATGGCCGCCCCACAATCCTCTACTAGCTATTCAGTGTAGTGGAAGAGCAGAACACAGACACATAGGCCCAGAGTTTGGCAAAATATATATTCTTTTCTCTTAGTAGAGTGAGAAGGATAAACAAATAAGCCTAACAGGAGCAGGAACAGACTAGGGCAGAGTGTAAGCCAGCATAATGTGTTTTTGTTTTTTGTAAAAAAAAAAAAAAAAAAAAAAAAAAAGAAGGGATCAAGTAATAAGAAAAAGCCGAAATTAAAATGAAAGACAACTCATATATAACCAATAAATGTCTTATTAAAAGTCGCGGGGCAAAATTTTACCTTTGTCTATGATAGGCCGTATAAATTCAATTAAAATGGTTTCTCTTCCTAGATTCCTATATCTGTGTCAAAATCTCCCTATTTTTCTTCTGCCTTCTTTAAGGAACTAGATTCTATAATCCTGTCCTATTTTTGGAATTATAAGACCCACCGGATTTCTAAGAGTCATCTACAAAAATCCAAGTCTCTGGGTGGTCTGGGTATGCCAGTATTTAAACATTATTATTGGGCTGCCAATATTAGGGCTTTAATGTTCTGGCTGAAGGGGGCACCGGGTAATCGGACCCCTGAGGCCCCCTTGTGGGTAAAAAAAGAGACCAACCTGGCTGTTGGCAACTCCTTAACTGCACTGCTGTTCTCCAAATTGGATAAGCCCAAAGAGTTGAATAAATTAAGCTTTGTTTTGAAAAATTCAGTCAACATTTTTAATCAAGTGAGAAAAGTTCTGTCCCTGCCGGAGACCTCTGTTCATTCGCCGATTACAATCATTCCTTTTTACCCCCGTGGTCTGATAACTTATCATGTCTGGAGGGAAAAGGGTTTGGGTTTCATTAAAGATCTTTATATTGAGGGACGGTTTGCATCTTTTAATCAGTTAAGAGAGAAATTTGATTTGCCTCATGCACATTTTTTTCGTTATTTACAAATCAGACATTACGTGAAGTAAAAAATCTGTAATTTTGAACTCCTCCCGGAGCAACATGTTTTTTTCGATGTTTTGTTAAATCCTCCTGGCTCTGTACGTCTTATTTCTAAATATGTTTCTTTATTTGGAAGTTGCCTCCCAGCCCCCACTGTAAGATTTAAAGAGGCCTGCGAGGAAGATCTAGAGTTGAGCTCTCCGATGACACGTGGGACGGGTGTCTATGGTGCTGATACATGCTTGTTCAGTCAATAGCAGACACCAACTGATCCAGTTCAAAGTTATCCACCGCTTACATTACACCAAAGCTAAATTGCATAAAATTGTCCCCTCCGTTTCACCAATGTGTGACAGGTGTAAGGTGGCAGAGGATACAGCTTCTCATGCTTTTTGGTTTTGCCCGTTATTGTCTGGATTTTGGTCAAGCATTTTTGACTGGTACTCCAAGGCTTACAATAAGCCTCTTCCACCGGACGCTGAACTTGCCATCTTCGGCCTCTCACAGCGCACCTCTTGGAAACCAAGTTATTGTTTGTAACTTGTAACTTTAGATTTCGATTGTAAAACTAATTAAAATATAAACTAATGTTTTAAAAATGTGTTATTTGGCAAGTGACCATGGTATAAGCGGGTTAATGCCCTTCGAGGTGTCCATTGTCAGGTTAGGTGTCCAATCTCCGGTTCACACCTCGCCGTCGTCCATTAAAACCTGACAATGGACACCTCGTCGGGCATTAACCCTTACATATACGTTGTTGTTGTTGTTGTTGTTTTTTTTTTTTTGGTGTGTGTGTGTAGTCTGAGCTAGTGTTGTTTGTTCTGTGTATATACTTGAAAATCTCTTAAAATAAAGTATATATATATATATATAAAAAAAAGTCGCGGGGCAGCGTTGATAATTTTCTGTGTTTCTTAATGTTTGTGTGTGCATGCAGCGCTATCTCCGACTCCGAGTGGCGTATGTGCGCGCGCACACTTCAACAAGTAGGGCTTCTCCGCTTCAGCGCATTAATATAGAAGAGTCATTAAACTGACTTGGAACTACCTGTGCATTAAATGGTTTTATTGAGCTATTTCCAGGCAAACATCATAATTCAGTCTTCAGACAGACCATCGTAAAAATGTATTTAGTGCAAGAATGTATGAAACTATTTTCCTTAAAAATATATTTATTAGTTAGGCTATGAGTTGTCTTTCATTTTAATTTCATAAACACTACTAGAGTTTATTTTTTATTTATTTTTATTGCTTAAAGAACATATAAAATACCAAACAAATCTGTTCCTGTATGAACTTGTAGTGTAGTTATGCTGCCATCTAGTGTTGATTTGAAGACAGCGCTCTAAAATGGCATGGATTCAAATGCTTGTTTTCTTTAACAGTGGCAGTGCTATTGTATTTCTTTTTATTTTTGTTTCAAACGCCTATATCAAAACCCTCTTAAATTAGAATAATATTTGTAAATTCTGTCCTGAAAGCAAAAATTCAGTCAACTAATGAAGATATATTTGGCAAATCCTCCAGCCAGAAGGCGGCAGTAACTGTTTCTGAACAGATCCATTTCCGCATTTTATTTAGCGAGTGAGAAAATCATTACATCTGATTGGCTGATACGCGATTTAGTGGGCGGGGACAGATGAACTGACAGGTGATTGACAGCAGCGTCCATCTATGGCAGCGCCGACCATCATCAACTGGTTATTGTGTACATAAACTTTGATCAGTGCTGTCAGGGTTATGGCTGCTCTTGTCAAACTCGTCTCACCGTGGAGATTTCACCGATTCGCCCGGTAGGAGCTTTATTATACAGATATGATGTGTGAAAATGAGCGTTTATTTTGACCAGCTTCAGACACTAAACCCTTAACTTAGATTATAATCTGCAGATGTACTTAACGTATATTATTGTTATGGACATAACTGTGTACATCATCTTGTGTTGTGACAGAAATACTCCTGTACCTTGTGTTTACCTTGTGTTCACCTTCTTGTGTTCGCTCTGACCTTTACCTAAATCATCATGGCATCTTCACCTCTCACACACTTTACACGCAGGCGCGCGCACACACACACACACTCATATTGGCTCCTGAAGTCTAGTACTGACTGTGCTTTGCTTAAACTGTGATATGTGTGTGTGTGTTATGTATGTCCAGAGCCAGTAGAGCTGCATTGATACCGTGTGTCCAGCTGCACAGCACCGCTTCAGTGATGGGAGCTTCAGTAGAAGAGTTCAACACGGCCAAAGAAAAACTGGGCACTTTGAAAAATGATCCAGGCAATCAAGTCAAACTCAAGATCTATGCACTGTTTAAACAGGTGAGAAACTGATCAAGAACGTCCTCTTGACGGACATCGCTTCAGTAATAGGACAGAAAACAAATATTAAACGGTTATGCATCAGGGATTCATTTTGTTCAGTTTTCTCTTTTTATTTCCTGCTTTTTCCATTTCTCATGAAATGTGTCTTTCCATAAACTACTGTTCGAAAGTTTAGTGTCAGTAAGATTGTTTTAGTTTTTAGTTGTTTTAGAAACTAATTATTTTATTCAGCAATGATGCATACATTTATGTTAGAAAATAATGTTTTAAAATATTTATATTTCAAATAAATGCTAAATATTGCAAAGGATCCTGAAAAAAAAAAAAACGTGTCATGGTTTTCAAGCAGCAAAAACTTCAACATTGATAATAAGAATCATTAGTAATAATAAGGCTATTTGAAGTAAGTGTAAATAGCAAAAATTTTTAGTGAGCGATGCTATTTACACTAAGTTTAAATAGCAATAGATTGTATTTACACAATGTATAAATAGCAATATTTTCTTTGCAATAAGAGTAAATAGTAGTTAGATGCTATATTAACTCATAAACAGTGGTAAATACTGTATGCACCTCAGTGTTGTTGTACATTAAAAGGTATACAATAATAACATAGAGTGTAATTGATTATATTTATTAAAATGATTAAATGGACACTGCCTTATCGGGACAATAAATCCCTCCCTACACCATCCCTGACTAATACACACTTTATTATTAAACACACATTAGACACTTTATTTCCACTTTTCTGACATTTTCTTTATTTTTATTCAAAATAAATGCTTTTTCAATCTGACGTGTGATGGGAAAAGGAGTAGAGCAAGTTCGGCAAAAGGCAGTTTCGAACTCGGGTCAACTTTCTGCCGCTCTTTACCCTAAAATATTGCTACTGTTGTTAATCAAGCGTCTCCAGTAATTTTGTCTGGCCCAATCAGACGTCAATGGGCGGAGTTGGTGTAAAAAGCCACTCCGTAATAATAATGGACCACTTGCACTGAACGTTGTGATGCACTTCCGTTTGGAAACAATACATATTTCAGGTTATGTTTACTTTCAATGGTCAATGAGTTGAACAAACGTTGAATAAACAAAATGAGTGTCTGCAATAAGATTAAAAAATTTGGACATTTGTATTGACAGAAGAAGGGATATTCTGATGTTTACTGTGTGCAGAATTTTCCTCATCGGAACATGAAGTTTTAATCCAAACCAAGCCAATCTGAGAAAGCTGCGGCTGTTAAAAATACGCATTATTTCACCACAGGGTGTCAGTGTTCGTCTACACTAGTGACCGCGACGCTGAAGTGTGTGAAAACAGATTAATAACACCAGTACAAACAGTACGAAACACGAACATTTATTTATTTGGATTAAATATTTTAATCATTCTGTGTCATTTTTTTTATGTCAATCTTTTAACTATTTACATGTTCATGCCCAAAATGCTTAATTAATATTCAAAGAAGTTGACTGTCATTCTCCTCAACGCTGTGTGCGTTACTGTTGGAAGATCCTATTTAACATCGTTACAGGAACCTCGCGAGCATTCACTCATTCAACTATTTTAAAAAGCACTAATGCACACAAGCAGTCCTTTTTATTAGTCGAATTCATTAAATAATGTAAACTCAACAGGTATAAAATATAAGTACGCTAAGAGAAAAACACTCTTAAAGGGATAGTTCACTTTGAAATTAAATGTTGGTATGTTTTTTATCTTACCTGAAGTGCCTCCAAGATGTAGGTGTCTTTGTCTCCGCTGTAGTTTCAATTTTGATATTTTTAGGTCAAACCGTTCTTGTCTGTCAGTCATATAATGCAGGTCTATAGGCACTGTCTCCAAAAGCATGCAGAGAAAAGTCCAAATTAAAAAATTCCCCATCCTAAGTGCACATTGATGGCCTAAGACACAAAACAAGCGGTTTGTGTGATAAAACGAACAGTATTTATATAGTTTTTATCTCTTTTACACAACCACGTCCAAGTGATCTGTTTACACCGGATTTCTTCCCCGGAAACTAATCTAACCGCCTTCGATTGGACGTTGCATTTTTAAACTCAGCAGAAACGCGTGTGATTGGCTGTACGGCTCAACGTATGCCTCTGATTGGCCTGAACAATGAAGCGAGTAGTGTGTCAAGATAGAAGGCTTACAAATTGGGAATAAGTGAAAACTCAACACTCCCGGATGAGTTCGCGCGAGCTTAGGCCATCAATGTGCACTTACGATGAGGAATTGTTTAATTTGGACTTTTCTCTGCATGCTATTAGAGACAGTGCCTATAGACCTGCATTATATGACTGACAGACAAGAACGGTTTGACCTAAAAATATCAAAATTGAAACTACTGCGGAGACAAAGACACCTACATCTTGGATGCACTTCAGGTAAGATAAAACATACCAACATTTAATTTCAAAGTGAACTATCCCTTTAATGAGAAGACCTATAGGACTGCTGCAGGTTAGTGGATAAATATATTTATCCCATTTATTATTCAGAATGAACAGTTGGAAAGAAAATATATTTATAGGAACATTTCATGCATCTTCATGTAGGTAGGTGCGCTAAACACTAACTGGAAACTCCCGATATGTAATAAGTAAAACGCAAGTAGTCCATTGAGCATATTATACTGATTTCTGAAGGATCATGTGACACTGAAGACTGGAGTAATGATGCTGAAAAAACAGCTTTGATCACAGGAATAAATAGCATTTGACTATTTATTCACACAGAAAACAGGTATTTTAAATTGTAATAATATTTCACAAAAGTACAATTTCTACTGTATTTTTGATCAACTAAATGCAGCCACGGTGAGCAGAAGAGATGTTTTTAAAATCATTAACAAAATGTTACCGACAGCAAACTTTTGAATGGTTTGAATTGGCTGTTGACGTATCCATGTTGTGGAAGAACACAGAAGGTTTAAACACAAGCAATGGTGATTTTCAGTGTACTTTATCTGGCTATTATCATTTGAATTGATCGCTGTATGCATACATTTACTGAACTAAACAAGTTTTTGTTGACCAGTTCTTCATCTCTCATTTCTGCTCAGGCCACACAAGGACCCTGCAACAGCCCCAAACCCGGCATGCTGGACTTTGTGAACAAAGCCAAATGGGACGCGTGGAAGAGTCTGGGGTCCGTGTCACAGGTGAGAGGAGAGCACCGCTACATTCACTAAAGTCCAAATCAAAGTTACTTGGCCTTATTTTGGATCAGCTTTTCATGTATTACTACAGGTTTAAATGTGTAATTAATTAAAAAAACAATTATTTTATTGATAATGTAAAAAAAAAAAAAACAGGGTTAGGGTTAGCTAACACCTTAAAATAACACCCATCACCTTAAAATTCACTTTATTTTAAGGTGATGTAGTTACATTGTACTTACTCAAATATGTACTGATTATTAATATTAAAATCAACTACATGTAGGCTACTATAGAGTTATGATTAGGGTTAGTTGCTTGTAATTATGCATAATTTACTTATTACTATAGTAAGTACATGTAGTAACGTGTAACTACGTCACCTTAAAATAACGTTGTACCAAAAACAGTAATAAAATTATCAAAACAGAATTATCATAAATATTTTGTATTCATTTTAATGTAACTCGCATACACACTCATAAAGAACAAGTCAATAAAAGGAACAGTGATATTATAATAGTCTTAGTTAAAAATGTTATGGATTTGTATGTGCTATGCTCATTTTTAAAAATATTTCTATTTATCTTTAATTTTGGTCACTTTTTAGCTTTTTATAAAACATTTCTATTTCATTTTGGTCACTTTTGTATTAGCTTTGCAAACATATTTCTATTTATCCTTTAATTTTGGTAATTTTTATCAGATAAAAAATAAATTATATATATATACCGGTACATATGCTTATGAAAACCCCAAATTCAAAATTGGAATATTGTGAAAAGGTTTTCATAAGCTGTAAGCCATAATCATCAAAATTATAACAAATAAAGGCTTGAAATATCTCACTTTGCATGTAATGAGTCTATATAATATATTAGTTTCAGCCTTTAAGTTGAATTACTGAAATAAATGAACTTTTGCATGATATTCAAATGTTTTGAGTTTCACCTGTGTGTGTATGTGTGTATATATATATATATATATATATATATATATATATATATATATATATATGTTGGTCAGGGGACAAGGTTTAGGCTAGGATAGCCCTGCAGACGTCTAAATAAAGCCTGTGCACGTGACCGGCTTCATCATGTGACCCTCGTGTGCTTCCTGTGTCAGGAGGAGGCCAGGCAGCAGTACGTGGATCTCATCCAGTCTCTGGTGGGAGCAGAAGCCCCTGCGGTGTCCACGCAGACGGCCGGCAGCTCGAAGGCCTTCCAGACGCTGCTGGTCACCTCAGAGGACAACATCACCACCATACGCCTCAACAGACCCGAGAAGAAGAACGCCATCACTGTAGAGGTCACATCGCATGAGATAAAACTCATTCTTTACATTTTGAGGGTTTGAAACTAAACCATCAGTGTTCTGGGGACAACGGTCATATTATACATAATAATTGACTGATGAATGCAACGATTGACCAATCAAAAGTATTCCAGAGAGTCGTGTAGTAATGGCATTTTAACATTACTTAAGTATTAATTAACATTAATATAAGTATTAAGTATTATCATAACATTTTAAGTATTACATTTACTATCTACTATTGTCAATAGCTTAGCAGTGTTATTTTAATATTATTGAGATACTATTTTTGTTTTTATTCATATTTTATGTTTTGATTTTAATTAAAATGTTAGTAATTTTGTCTATGTAGCTTTTATTATTTTTTGTTTTAGTTATTTTAGTACATCAAGTTAAAATAAATGAAAATAAGAAATGTTGACGCAACTAGCTAAAATAAATATCTTATTTTATTTCAGTTTATTTGATAACAAAAAATGTTTTAGTTAACTATAATAACCCTGATGGTTAGCAGTGTTATTTTGATATTATCCGTATACTATTGTAGTATTTATTAATATTTTAATTAATTTAATTAAGCTTATAGTTTTATTTTTTATTAAAATTTTAGTTTAAGTTTTGGCAATTGTTGCATATGCTTTTGTCATTTTATGATTTTTTTAATAATTTTTTTTATTTGTATTTAGCTTTATTTTTTTTTCAGTATTAATTTTAGTGCTTCGGTGTAAACTTTTATTTCAGTTAGTCGCCAAGGCAGCATTTCTAATTTTAATTTAAGTTTTTTTACTTATATTTGTTGTTCCATCTTAATTTTTATTAACAAAATAATTTTTTCTGCTTCTAGTCAACAGTAACAACCAACAGAAGCCCTGAACCACAACTTAAAAAAAAAAAAGAATAATTCTCTTCATTTCGAGAATAAAGTCGTAATATTTTGACAAAAAAGAAAAGAAAATGGTAATGTCATGTTGTTAGATAAGCAATTTCCTTTTGTTGAAAGCCCAGATAAAAGTAAAAAGCTATTATTATATTTAGATCCATCAAAAGCAGACTGAGCACTTTTTATTTTTTTTGCAATAAATAAATAAATAACTTCTATGGAAGACTGTAGTCTCGTAACTTAATTCTCGAAATATTACGACTTTATTCTCAAAATATTTCGACTTTATTCTGTATTCGAGAATATTATTTATTATTATTTGAGAATAAAGTAATATTTCGAGAATAAAGTTATGAGAATACAGTCTTCCGAAGAAGTTCTTATATATTTTTTGTAAAAAAAAAAAAAAAGGTTTTAAAAGCGCTCGTGAAGTCGAACTGCTTCTGATCGAAATGCTAGAAACATTTTACAATTTTTTTTTTTTACGTTGTGGTTCAGGGCTTCCGTAAACAACACTGATGCTTAGATATTTTTATAAAAAAATGCACTATTTTTTGCATCCTGTAGATGTACAATGAGCTGATTGAAGCTTTGGATCTCGCTGGGAAAGACGATTCCGTCATTACAGTGATGACAGGTGAAGTATTCTGCTTTACCTTTAAACAGTCATCATGAGACTCCGCGTTTGCAGATCATTTCTCACCCTCACTGACTGTACAGGTAATGGGGATTATTACTGCAGTGGAAACGACCTGAACAACTTTACAAAGATCCCTGAGGCTGGACTGGAGGAGATGGCTAAACAGTCGGGGGAGTTGCTGAGGTAAAGTGGAAAGTGAAACCAGTTTATACTCTCTTTTCAGCTTGAGGGATGTTACGATGGACACGTGTGCTTGTGTTGTTTTAGGAGGTACGTGAAAGCGTACATCGACTTCCCCAAACCTCTGATTGGAGTGATAAACGGGCCGGCGGTGGGTGTATCCGTCACCCTGTTGGGACTTTTTGATGTTGTTTATGCCACAGAGAAGGTGAGCTGATTTCCGCCAGTATATTTGTTTGACTGTATCTATATATATATCTGTATTTTGGCTCACAACCCCCATTTGTTTTGTGTGTAGGCGACGTTTCACACACCCTTCAGTCAGTTGGGTCAGAGTCCGGAGGGCTGCTCTTCATATCTGTTCCCCAAAATTATGGGCACAGCAAAGGTATGCATATCCACACAAAGAAAACTTGAGATTAATCGGTTGACTACTAAAAATATTGGGTTACACTTTATGTTAAGGTGTCGTTGTTACGCTGTAATTATACATTTAAGTGCTGAGTAATATTAATTAACTACATGTACTTACTATAGGGTTAGGGTTAGGGTTTGTTTGAGGGTTAGTTGCATGTAATTGTGCATAATTTATAGTTATTACTATAGTAACTACATGTAAGTAATATATGTAACAATGACACTGTAAAATAAAGTGTTACCAAATATTGTGATAATAATTGCATTTCATTATTTTAATCATCTCACAGTACTAATGTACATAGGGTTGCATGATTTAGGAGGAAATGTGATTGCAATTTTTCTGATTAAAAACTGCATTTTGCGTTGTTTTTTTTTTGTTTTTTTGTTTTTTTTTTGTGGAGAGAAAAAAATGCTTCAGATTTGTTGCTTGTTTGAAGGGCTACAGAATTTGGCAAATGTGTTATGATTCATATGACTATAATATTACTAAATAAAATAAACAAAATAAGAAATATTTGTGTATTTTAACTTTTAATTGTAAAATATATATTTTTATTTATAATAATAATCATTTTATTTTATTGCACAACTGTAAAATGAAAATACTAATACTTAATGTTTCCCGGTTTATTTACTCGATTCCATTTTTTTGGAATCGACTCCGACTCCCGTCAAAACAATGTCAGGAATAATACAAGATTTCGGTTGTTAATTAATTTATTTTTCACCTGACACAAAGCCTTATGTAAATAAATGTATTGTAATGTACAATGTAAAGCGGCCTTGACCTATGGAAAGGCGCTATATAAATAAAACGTATTATTGTTATTATTAAAACAACACACTTTTAGCGTGACTGTCCAATATTTAGCGATGACTTGATGAATAGTTATCAACGTTGCTGCCGACCTGTTGCCGATGTCCAATTTTACAGACGGAAAAGTCGTGAAAAACAGCCGTGGTCGAATGATATGTCAGAATTAAATAAACAAGAAAAAAGGTATTCTTTAATGAATTCATCTTATTATAATGGCCAGGTGATGGCGCTAAACACACATTATCATTATGTTTTAAAAGGTGCTTGGACAGGAAAGTTAAAGATACTAAAAATGAATACAATACATTAAGCTGGCATGGAGGTATGCATAATAACAAACTAAAGTCACTGTTATCTGTTTCTAAAGTAAGCCACATGTAGGATAAATGTATGTGAGAAAGTTTCAGCGACAGCTCTCTGATGTAATACGTCCTCGCTTCGTTTCGTTCACTCCTTGCTTATATAGTGCACTCAGCAGCCGTGCACTATATAGAGAATCTGTAAACGAGTGAGTGATTTCGGACACCGCAACAGAAATGACAGTTTTCTGTATGACTGTCCTCTGTGTCCTTTCTTTCCAGGCCAGTGAGATGCTGCTGTTCAATAAGAAGCTGACGGCCACACAGGCCTGTGAAGTGGGTCTGGTGACGGAGGTCTTTCCTGAAAGCTCCTTCCAGAGCGAAGTGTGGACCAGACTGAAGGCCTACGCCAAGCTGCCCAAGAACGTAAGTGCTCAGACTGCTCGATGTGTGATCTAGGGCAGGGGTTTTCAAAGTGGGGGCCGCCAGGGGGGCGTAGCAAGTTGGAAAAAGGAAAAAAAGATATATTATTATGAGAATTGTTATGAAATAGCATTATAATCATTTGTCGCATAGCCTATCTGAACATTATACTTTTAATGCTAATCTTTTAGAGATTAGGAGACCGACCGGTTAGTCTGACATATGCCAATTTTATGCCGGTCAAATGCACTCGGGCGTCGCATGATTAACATCGCGTAACATCAGCATCACACGTGCACACGGAACGCACATGTAGGAAACCTCGTGAATTACGGGCGTTTTACACCGCAAGCGCGAGAACAAGTGAGCAGCGCGTATTTTTTTCAGCGTGGCATGTATGTTAATCAATGAGTGGATTCACACCGCGAGCAGGAGGGTCGCGTGAGCAGAAGTGAAGCGCGGATTTCGTTGCGCTGCTCACGCTATTTAAAAGTGAAAGCACACTTTTGATGGACAAAAAAAATATGATTTCACACAAAAAGTGCCTAAAATTCACATTATTTGCATGTCTAGTGTGTTTTAACAAGAACTGGAATATAGGCTATGTCAGAAAAGAAAATGAAGACTCAAAAATATAGATATATTTATGAAATGTATCCATTTAGACTTGTTTTTATTATTCCATTTCGGTAAAAGTATATGGTGTTTTATAAAAAAAAAATATATAGAAAATAAATATTTGTGTGTGCTGTAAAGTGGTTAGAAAAATGAAATCGGTATCGGCAGGTCAAACTCAATGAGAAATCGGAACCGGCCTAGAAAATTGTAATCGGTGCATCTCTATAATCTTTCTGATTGGCTAATCAAACACCATCACATAATCTGATGTTCACAGATGTTTTATTTATTTATTTCTACATTATTTCTATTTGTGGCAATATGTCATGATATTAAGTAAAGATCATGTTCCATGAAGATATTTTGTAAATGTCCTACCGTAAATATATAAAACATGTATTTTTGTGAGTGAATGCAGCACAATCGTGAACATAAATGCACAACTTTAAAGGAGATTTTCTCAATGTTTCGATTTTTTGCATCCTCAGATTCTAGATTTTCAATAGTTGTATCTCGACCAAATATTGTCCTATCATAACAAACCACACATCAATGGAAAGCTTATTTATTCAGTTTTCATGTGATATATACATATCAATTAAAAGAAATTAACCCATGTGATTGGTTATGTGGTCCAGGGTCACATTTGATCAAAAAGGCAATACACTTCACTTCTTGAACACTGTAGTCACATGTCTGCGCTCCTCATGGTCCTCTTCTCACACTCCTTCAGTCTCTGGCTCTGTCGAAGCAGCTGATCCGCGGGGTGGAGAGCGAGAGGCTTCACGCTGTGAACGACGCAGAGGTGGAGAGACTGGTGGAGCGCTGGCTCTCAGATGAATGCATGAAGGCCATCATGTCCTTCTTCCAGGCCAAGTCTAAACTTTGAGGAGAGCCGCTCAGAGGAACACGAGGAGTTTTCACTGTTGATCCAACATGCTGCAAACAACAGAAAGACTAGCCAACTAATCTAAACATCTAGTCTTGTCCAAAATCATTGCATGATGAGACATTTTTATTCATTCTGTCATATCATTTTAACTAGAAGATCATGTAATATACAGTACCGCCTGTTTCATTTACTGTACCTGATGTGCACTTAGTAGGTTGTAACAGTCAGTGCCTTACTAATGTGAATTAATTTGTATAAAATAGTCACACTTTACATCACGTGGCCTATTATGTACTAACATTAAATACAAAACCATGGATTTACTGTGTAAAAGATTAAAGGAAATGTTCTAGGAAAGTTCACACTTTTATGGCGGATGAAAAGGGTTTAGTGTAAGTATGGTTGACATGTTAATTAAATGCAGGTACTTAAATTGTAATTACAATGCACCAATATGTGCATAATAAGTATATTGTATCAAATGGTTAAGTACATAGTAGTTAATATTAGAAAGCGTGACTATTCTTTTATCTGAGGGCCAAAATTCAGTACTCTATACTGTATGTTTGTATAGTCTGTGACATTTTTGTCCTGAATACAGTTTTAAATAGAACTTGTGGTTTGTTTTTATCAATATACATAATATAATATGATCAAATATAAAACATTTTGGACTTGCACCATATTTTTGTGAGTGAATTCAGCAAAATTGCCAACATAAGCGCACAACTTTAAAGGAGATTTTCTCAATATTTAGATTTTGTAAAATCACTGAATATATTTAGAAACAAATGTCTTCTTAATCATTTTTTTTGTTTTGTTCAAGGTAATTAAAGCGACAGTTTTTCATTAAGGAAGAATATGTAAAGTATGGTATTTGGGGTAAAAGGCACGATAATTAACATGATAATAAACAGCTGGCTGACTTTCCATTTGTTGACATGACATGGTTAGATTATATCAAATTATTATAATATGATAAAATACTCTATGAATCATATAATAAAATATATGTATTTGTTACCACTATAATTCTATATTAAATTATGGGATCTCCTTCAATGCTTTCAGAATCTTTACTTTTTTTATATTTCTATATATTTTTTAAATTTGCAGCTGACCTCATGTGCAGTTTTATTAAATACAAACTTGACTTGAACTAAACTTTAAACATGAAATCAACATAAACGTAAACCTGTTCTTGACTTAAACTCACCAAACATTGGTAACGGGGACAATATAGACAAGAGACCAATGAAACATTTCACTCAAAATCCGCCATCCAATACAAACTTATATTATTTCTGCAATCATACACTATGGGAGTAGTAAAAAGCAAAACATTTAATGTTGTGCCTTTAAATCATAAAAACGGTAACCATCAGGTACAGTTTAAATGGAACCTGTGGTTTGATGATAAAATATCACATTTTTTAGACATGCACCATAGTGTTTACTTGAAATACCAAGTAGATGCAATGGTACTGCTGTGACTATTATAATCAACAACTATAAAAGTATTAGCATCTGATACAAGCACCATCATGCTGGAACTGGTGGTTATTGCACAGTAAGTCCAGCAGATGGCAGATCACACCCATTAAAGCTCGTGTTTTTCTCATAGACTGTAAGCTATGATTCTTTAGGGAATCGCTTATAATTAGTTCACCCAATTTTTCATGGCATCAATGGGTGCCATCAACTGTTTGATTACCAACAATCTAATATATTATTTTATGTTTGAGAAAACTCGTTTGGAACCACTTCGGGGTGAATAGGCTAAGTAACACATTGTTTGGGGTAATTTTAAATATTGTTTTCAAGCGCGTTTTGTATTAAAAATAATTTGTCAGTTTTGCTAATCTAGCTGGACACGTTGATTGAAAACGGGGGAAACACCGTCGTGTTGTCCTCCGCTGACGCCAGTGCTGTGCTCTTCAAACAGGGATGATGATGATGATGATGATACACACTTTGCATCTTCTCCCGCATAGTTTGCCTGACCGAGAGCGAAACCCCTTTTCTAGTTGTGTTAGGGAAAGTACGTATCGTCTGAAAGGTTAGAACCCCTTTATCATCTCAGACAGTGGCCACAACTTCTGTCTGGAGTTTGTGGGTATTGATTTGTCTATGTTAGGGTTCACTGACTCATGCAATGTGTCATTGGAGATTATGAATGGCATGAACACATAACTCCACGGATTTCCCGCACCGTCTGGTTAAAATTAACAAAATTAATTTTGTTTTATTATTATATACAGTGTAGCCTATACTTTTTTCTTGATATACCCCGAAAGAATGAAAGTGAAATGTGACAACATGCCCCATAGGTGGGGTACATTGTAACATGACCATATGACAGCAATCAGTTTATTTAATAATGTAAACTTTACTGACTTCTTCATTTACACTTTAAAATGCTATCTGATCTAAAAAAAAAAAAAAAAAAAAAAAATAATAATAATATATATATATATATATATATATATATATATATATATATATATATATATATATGACAAACAAAAACATTCTCAATAAAATACAATTATTAACTTTTTCATATAAAATAATGGCATTTTTTAATAATTAAAAATAAAATAATTTTTGAGTTTGACAACAAACAGACCGAAAAACACAGCTATACAACACAGTTCAAAACATAATAATAATTAATAATTTCTGAACATTGACTGTTTTTTTCACCTTTTTCTCATGTTTTCTCAATATAATTCATAAAAGTATAGAATATAATAGCATATTCTAATAGGGGGACATTGTAACGCAGTGTTACAACATTGTATTGGTTGGATTTATTGGATTTAAACCCTGCTAGTGTCTTCTGCTAGTTAGCGAACCATTAGAGAACCATATCAACTGTTAAATAACATATTGGAGATTAAAATAATGTCAGATTTGTCTAATTTAAAATAAACACCAAAAATTAGAGATGTAAAAATAACATAAGTAAGAAATGTACTTTTGCTATGGTTATGTTCAGTAATATCTTCCAAAGATTTCTGAATGTTGGCGTAATTTTTTCTCTATATAGTGTTGATATGGCAACTAGTAAATACACACAGTTCCGTCATGCTAGCGTGTGTGGAAGTATTTAAAACAAGGGTGTTACAACTAGCCGTGCGTTAGGTAACCCTAACCCTCTCCCCTGCTTCACAACATAACTTTGTCAAGTGACTTTTCCCCCTGTATGGAAAAAGTGATTCAAAATAAATACAGTAGTCATCATATGAAGTGGATTAAAACAGTTCATCAAAGTTGTCCTTAGACAAGAACGGGTATTGTTCAAAATCCATGTATAACTTTAATGAAAGGTTTTAATCTACTGACTAAATAGCAAAGAAGAAACTCGCCGATAGAGAAGACAGATTTACCATTGATATAAATCGATGTCGCTTTCAATTTCTTTCAATTTTATTATGAAATTCAAAGAATAAATGTGTTTTTGTGGCTCTTAATGGCGTGAGAGGCTCTGCCCCAGTTCAGTCGGCATATCTTCCTCTTTACTATTGTTTATTGCACAAAATAAACATGAATGAACTTCAGAATGTATGTTGAAAGAAAAAGTACAACTTCTTGAAATGTTTCATGTCTCGTGTTGGCTAATCACTCCGTCAGTTTCGACCGCGGAAAGACGTCAATAAAACAGTTTGTAAAGAATGTCATGTAACTTTACATTTACCTCAGGAAAAGCCACTCAGTGTCCATGTGTGTTGAAAAATTAGGCTAGATTGATAAATGAACTCTAGAGAAGAGCATTTCGCAACAAAAAAAAAGTACATTCACTACACTTATATCACTAAAAATGTATTATTAGAACTTTTATTTTTATTTTATATATATATATATATATATTTTGTATACAGATCTGTTGTTATTTTTTACTTTTATTGTACAGCTGACATGGTTGCATTCAGAGATTTTTATCTGTAGATTTTTATAAAAAAAATAACTGTAGCTGATAAACAGTATATCCACCGTTGGCAAAAGTTAGTAGCCCCGCAATTGTATTCTGGTCATATTCAAATGAACAGACATGAAATGGCACGTTGGTTACGTAACATGTTGATGTAATGGAAAAATATATTTGCATTCTGTCATTGAACTGTACAATGAACGTCTTCAGCGTGAGATGTGTGTTGTCAAAGTGGCCAAACCTAAATCTAGAAAGGACTCTTCCTCGTACGCCTCATAACACATAATGATGTTATCAGTGACCAGAGAGAGTAAATGCATGATGCTACATCTCCATCTCTCTTTTTAGTGCAACATTTGTTAATATAATAGTTTTAATTATTTAGATTATAGCCAAGACTGGTCTAAAATATACCGAATGCATGAAGTATAAATTAATTCACATTTTAATAACAAATCACTCATGCACCTCTAAAAAATGCTGGGTTGTTTCAACCCAATTTTGGGTCAAATATGGACAAACCCAGCCGTTGGGTTACATTTTTAAATTACATTTTTGACCCAACGTTTGGGTTTGTCCATATTTGACCCAAAATTGGGTTGAAACAACCCAGCATTTTTTAGAGTGCTGTATACAATCACCAGCTTTTTAAATGAACATTTAGCAGATATAAAGTGTAATGCATCAGCTAACATTAACTAACAATGAGCAACACATTTGTTACCGTATTTGTTCATCTTTGTTAATGCTAGTTAGTTAAATACAGCTATTTATTGTTAGCTCATGTTAGCTATATACACTCTAAAAAATGCTGGGTTGTTTCAACCCAATTTTGGGTCAAATATGGACAAACCCAAACGTTGGGTCAAAAAAGTAATTAAAAAATTTAACCCAACGGCTGGGTTTGTCCATATTTGACCCAAAATTGGGTTGAAACAACCCAGCATTTTTTAGAGTGGGTCCATTAAATAATATAACAATATAAACAGATACAACTTTCATAATTATGTACTAGTAAATGTTGAAAGTAACATCAACTAAGATTAATAAATGCTTATGATGTGTTATTCAGTGTTAGTTTGTGTTGCTAT
The DNA here is from genome assembly GCF_949152265.1 of Phoxinus phoxinus. Taxonomy (NCBI): domain Eukaryota; kingdom Metazoa; phylum Chordata; class Actinopteri; order Cypriniformes; family Leuciscidae; genus Phoxinus; species Phoxinus phoxinus. Next base: position 24,190,517 of record NC_136899.1, on the reverse strand, counting down.
AATGTAGTTAAGGTTGTATTTATTAACAAGTGTTACCAAGGTTTTAACTCTGGACAAAAAATATGACATGGATAGTTCACACAAGCAGTTTTTGGAAAAATATGTGTTTTTTGTTGTTGTTGTCCATGATACAATAAAAGTCAATGGGTCAAATGTTGTTTATACTGATATTCAAATCATATTCATAAATTTTCATATTTTTTGTCCCACAGATGAAAGAAAGTCGAGTTTGGAATGATATGAGGGTGAGTAAATACTTTTTGAGCGAACTATCACTTTAACCACAAATATTGATGCTCTCATATGCATATGGAAACATAACATTGTATCCATTAAAACTGCAGGATGAGAATGTCTGTCCTTAGGTACCACTATTTTTTACTAGCAATAGCAAGTAGCATGACATTGTTTTTGTTCTTGCAATTATTTTTAACGAGTTAAGGAATATGATATTTACTGTATATAGCAGATCTGACCCATCTGAAAGCCTCCAGGATCTGACCGCGGGTCCAAGCTGCAGTGCTGTGTGTTGAACTGTGGTTCTCTCATGGGAACACAGGTTTGAATCCGGCATGCATCACAATCCTGTCACTCTATCCCATAAAAAGGCAGTAAATGCCCATAAATATCATTTTTTTTAAAGCCCCGACAGCGGGTAGATCCTCACACTGCGTTCCCAGTTGAAATCGTGGCCCTCTGCTCGTAAAACACAGGGCAAAACTGATCCCACACCGCTTTCCTCTCACTTTTTGACAAATAGCAGTTAAAAATGCATGAATGAGTGTACCTGCTCACGTTTGGAAGCACCCACAGGAAAAGGCCTACGGTTGCCCGTATGACCCTGTGGAAACTCAGGAGAAACGGGAGATGATTGCCGTCAAGCTGGAGGAAAAACTCTCCTAACCTCACAGCTGAGGACACAGAAAAGCTACGCTGAGCTTTGGGTTTCAGCCTGTGCCCGAGTTTTAGCGAGACGGTCCAATCTGAAAATCCCACAAGGCAGTTCTCTCCAAATTTGAAAAGCATGGCTTCTCTTAAAGACGCATGTTTCGAGTTATGTGCTAATATGTCTCCTCTGAAGACTACTTATGTCACCTGTGGCAGAATCCATAATTCACTTTCCAGCTAAACGGATAGATTAGGTAGCCTATCTTTTGGGCTGTCCTATAGAGACTGTAAAAAAAAAAAAAAGGACATTTCCATGTGTCGTAAAGCTGCAGGTTGTGATTTAAAGGCAATCTTCTTCCAAACCCAGGGTGGGTTTCTCTGGTCTGTGAGCTTTCTGTCTTATTCACCGTCGTATTCTCACGTCCATTGTCAGGATGTTCACTCCACACGCTACTGCAAATATCAACTCCAGGGGCAAGAATAGGATACACCTTGTACAAACACAGGAATCCCACCAGGTGCTGGGAGAGTGGAAAGGCAAAACACATCCATCACAGAGCTCCAGTATTGGCAGGATCGAGCGCTGGCTCATGGCTTAGGCCAGTGTTTGTCTAGCTGGGGTTGAGATCTTCAACACACTGGAGGAAACCCTCATCATTTGGAGGAAACAATCCATATTTACTCATCATGTCGCTCCAAACCCATATTATTTTCCTCCTTTTGTAGAAAAAAGTTTTGAAATTTTTTTATTTTCTCTTTTCCATATAGACAGTGAACGTATATTAACTCCAAAACCTCACAGCAGAAAAGTAGTTGGTATAAATCACTCTTTTGACTTGAAGGCCCTTCATATAGGCATATAGATATTTCCAGCTTTAATTATGATTAATCTATTTCACTAACAGAAACTGGGTGTTTTGATCAATTCCAGGTTTTTTTTTTTTCAAATGCTTACAAATATTTTCAAAACTTTGTCTTTTTTTCAAAACTTTACACACAAATTGAAGAATTGCACACACAAAATGCCTTAAATCTCTTATATCTTCAAAATATTACAAACACATCTCAAAAGCAAATATTTGTCTTATGTTGGAAACACCTTTGCCATAATATTATAATTTTTGCCTATATCATATTCACACAGTTATTCAAAACCTAAAGCTTTTCTTTCATGAGCTCCTCTGTACATTTCTGTACAAGATTGAAAGAAATTAGCAGAGATATGTCGAAAAATGTACGGTAAACACGAAAGCAAGATTGAAACCAAACTTTTTTTACTGTAAGCATTTGTGGTTGTGAACACAATCCGAAAAACCTTTAACTTGACCTTTGGCCTATTTATAGGAAAAAGGAAATCAAGATACTTCATGTTAGATATGTGTGTGTTACATAGAGAATTGTGTGTTGTGGTTTGCAAAAAGTGTTTTATGAAACTTGAGTCGAAGGCCGAGAATTAGTGTATGGTTTTGCAGATTTGGTGTGTGGTTCTGATGTTTGAGTGTAAGGTTTCAGAGATTGTGTGACAAGGATTTTGTGTGTAAGCAGTTGAAAAAAACTGTAAAGATACACTACTGTAAAGTAACTTTTGGAGGTTGAAGCATAAAACTACAAGTGTGCAGGAACATTGTTTTGGTAATTATATGCAAGTTGTGCTTCGGCTAGCTAATCTGCATAAATAAACATATGATCTCCTGATTAGTGCGAATGTCACTAACAACATCAAAACTCTCCCAATACCGAAAAATGTATATCTGAAAAAGATGACTTATGAGAAGGTAAGAAGCTGTTCAAAATGATTACTAGTCATATCTGATAATGGTGGAAACTATAACTTGGCAAAGCAATTATAGACTAATAAAGTAGTAACTGGTTTAGAGATGCGGCTTTCTTGCTGGGAGTTGGCTATCATTCCCATAGTCAATTGCATATTGGTGCGTCCATAGTCTATCCCGTCTGGAGCCCCGTTCACACCGCAGCGACACGCAGCGACAAAGCGACAAGATCCCATTCATTTCAATGGAGCGCAGGCGACACGAGCGACAGTGACCGTTGGCGACAGGTGTCAAGCGACAGGAGACAAGCGACAAAAGTTCAGAAATTTCAACTTTATGCAAATGAGAAGCGATTTTCGCGAGCGACAACCAATAGGAATAAGACTTTCAGTGGAGCTCACGTCACCGTCTCGAGTGCAGGCAAGTCAGAGTTCGAGGGCGATTTCACTTATATGATTTGACTAACCACATTCATGGATATAATAAAATGATGTATGGAAAAGAAACTGTCGACAGTCTCAGTGAGTTTAATTCATGCATTTATAGTTCGAGTGTTGTAAGTTTATGATGCAAGATTAGCACTGCTGCAGTTCACTTTACAGTTTCCCCTGCATTGTGTTGACTATCAGGGACAAACAAATGTATTATTTGTCAAATACGAATGACGTTTTAGTCATTTATGACCGTATGAGTGAGTTTAATTTGTTGCTTGATCGATCGTTAATCTAGTAAATGATTTAATCCACTGAACACTGCTATGGTAATATAAAAACACTCTCCCAACAGCATACTGTTTCTTTTGAGCCTATAATTTCTAGTCAAATTAAAATAATATAACATTAGTTTTGTCACTTGTGATGGTATAGTATAAATATGGCCACTTGGCCAGACGTCCAGTCCACCAATAACATTAGAGCGACAGCACTACCAACGCCCACAAGCGACTTCACAGAGACTAGCGACATACAGCGACAAAATCGCTGGCGGTGTGAACCGGGCTTGAGGCGTTAATAGTGAGATACCTCGCTCTGTTCTCAGAGAACCAGGTTTACGCATGTAACCTAACAGTTTAATGCATTGGATTATCAAATATGGAAGAAAGCACGTAGAGAACGCTACTTTTGTAATTGTTTTGATGGAAGCCATTCGCTGTACTCCTGAATAAAACTTCAGTGAGAGAAATATTATCCTACGGATGACTTACAAATGTCCCTGATGTCAAACCTGGCAAGACATGTCGTGGCGGTGTCAAGTTTAGCTCAGTTAATGTGTTGCGAATCTGATTCTGATTATTAATATTCACAGAACAAACAATATAGGATAAGCTATAAGCTTTATGTTTAATGGTTTGGTGTTCGTTCAAATCAATAGTAGGCTAATAGTGATGAATTCACATAATGAAAGCCAAAAAACGATTTTAAGGTCAAGATAAACACCAGACACTTGTTCACTATCACTACAGCAAAGGGACCAAAAGAATGCATTCATAACTGTGAAAATTTGTGTTGCTCCTTTTACAAATTTTTCAAAGCATCAAAATAGAGCAAGTCTCCAGCTGGCAAAGCACATTAAAATGATTTGTGATGTGTATGACCTTGTGAGTGAGTGTTAGTGTGTGTGTGTGTGTGTGTGTGTGTGTGTGTACATGACTGTTGCAGGACAATCTTGGGAAGATCTCAGCAGATGAAACTGGAAAACTCTTCCGACCTCCTCACGTTCCTCCTGAGAGGGATTTAGTGGGCCTCGGGACCTGAGCCATTCACGTGAGGACTTCAGGATCACTCTCTCTAACACACTGCTTATTTGGCACGGCGGAGAGTGTCATGAGGTAATCCCTGCAAATTTGCCAACCACCAGACAGACTAGAGACACACCAGATAAACCTGCAAATGTTTAAGAACTATTGTAAACCCTGGCCCGTTTACGAGACATCCAGACATCTGCAGCGCCGTTACAACAGAGTCACGTATGGCCAAATGACATGATCATGGAGAACATCTGCAAATGCTGAATGACTTCTGACAACACAACAGTATATATATACACACACACAATATATATATATACATGTATATATATATATATATATATATATATATACATACATACATACATACATACAGGTGAAACTCTGAATATTTGAATATGGTGCAAAAGTTCATTTATTTCAGTAATTCAACTTAAAAGGTGAAACTAATATATTATATAGACTCATTACATGCAAAGTGAGATATTTCAAGCCTTTATTTGTTATATTTTGATGAGTATGGCTTACAGCTTATGAAAACCCCAAATTCAAAATTTGAATATTGTGAAAAGGTTTTCATAGTTGAGCCATAATCATCAAAATATAACAAATAAAGGCTTGAAATATCTCACTTTAATGAGTCTATATAATATATTAGTTTCACCTTTTAAGGTGAATTACTGAAATAAATGAACTTTTGCACCATATTCAAATGTTTCAAATTTCAAATGTGCAAAAGTTCATTTATTTCATATAAAGTTCATTTTATATATATGTATATACCATAAATCTATACATAGCAAAAATCTATAATACATACATTTTTATAAATTGCATTTCATACACTACTGTTCAAACGTTTAGGGTCAATAAGCTTTTATATTTATTTAGAAGTGTAAATTAATTAGTTGTATGTTATTCAGCAAGGATGCATTAATTTGATCAAAAGTGACAATAACGAATTTATTCATCAAATAATCCTAATAAAATGTATCAGTTTCCACAAAAATACGAAGCATGCACAACTGTCTTCAGAAATTGATAATAATAATAAAAAATTTCTTGAGCAGCAAATTTCTGAAGGATCATGTGACCCTGAAGGCGAGTAATGATGCTGGAGTTTTTGATCACAGGAATATATTACATTTTAAAATATATTACATAAACAGTTATTTTGAGCTATATTTTTTCACAATATAACTGATTTTTCTGGATCAAATGAATTCAGCCTTGGTGAGCAGACGAGACTTTCGAGAACCAACCCCAAACTTTTGATTAATAGTTTGGGTAAAAAAAAAAAAAGAAACAAAATCAGAATCTTTTCAAAGAGCTTCTTAAATCCTTCAGACCCCTGCTGGTAATGACTGAGTATGACTAATTAATAAATGCGTTTATACACTTTATGTAAACTTACTTATTGCTTCTCATTCAATAAAATACAAGTTCTACCAGAAAGACTCGGAGAATAGATACTCGATAATTATGCATTTATTAACAGCCCAGCAAGCCACATGCAATAAGTTTTTTGCCGTTCTTTGGTTCTTTTGTCTGTAACTCGCAATCCGAGGGTACGGATTCAGCATTTCCCGCCTGAAGATGGCGGGGGCGCAGCCGACCCCCTGTGCGGTATTGGAAGGGACCATCCTGGTGGTGGTGGGGAGGTTGAAGGGGAAATCCTATGGTGATACGGAGGATGGACGGAGGAACCCATCTCGTTGATGGAGGGAAGAAATCATCTTGGTGGTGGTGGGGTGGATGGAGGTGAGTGAAGCGTCAGCATCTGCGAACTCAGACAAGTGTAAGTACAGGTCTTTTATACTTCTAGTATTAAAGCGTGATTGGATAGATGAGAAGATAATAAGTGACACAACAATTGAGTCTTCCCAGCAGAACTTACGCTAAAGCTTTCATTTCTGCGCAAAGCCTCCACTGACCTAGCCTGGGTTTCCCCAGACTGCCTTTGCGCAGCGCGATTTTATTCTCGCTGAAAGGCAGTCTGGAAACCATGGACCTGATTTTCGCCTCGTTTAGGGAACCAATCACAGAACGGGGAGGGAGCAGCAAGACGATGACGACATCTTTGCGACACAACTAAGCAGTTTGTTTATATCTATGGAGTCAACATGGCAGCAGACGCGAAGCTACCTTTTGATGCAGCCTTAGATATTGTTCTAAGTAGTTTAGATCGCAATTTTATTTAGAAAAAAGAGCAGCGTTTGGCGTTAAACCATTTCTCTACATACGCCATCTGGTATAATGGAAACGATTGGCTATGCGCATTTGATAGACATTCTTAGCACCCAATAAACGGCGCCGGCGCATTCGTAAACCACGCCTCAAATACGAGAAAATGCACATGTGGTTCCCAGACCCAAGTCTCAACGAGAATTGGGTCTGGCGTTAGCCAGGCTACCACTGACCCTCATTAGACTCATGATTCACTGCATGAATCAACTCTTTTTACAGGTTTGCATGTTTCATTAGAAACCCAAAGTTAGCTGTTCCTGATTCAGCTGGTGATGTAAAAACATGAGCAATGCAGGTGTCTGAACGACAGAAAGACTGAACTAGACCCATCTGACGAATGCCACCGTCAGCACCATTAAAGCGGGAAACACCTCTTCCATTGGTGATGCCATTCTTTCATGTAGCCAGCTGTTTGTTATAGCTGTGTGTGTTTAATAAGTGAGAGAGATTTCCAGTGTTGAGAGAAAGTCTCTCAGGTGCGGCACACACTTCTCTATGTTTGATCTATGCTCTCATCAAAGGGTTTGTGTGAATGAGGTATTGTGGTTTTGGAAAAGGCCAAACATCAATGTGGTGACACGTCCGGCCGGCAGTCTGTTTGAAACCGAGGATGGTGTCATGAACGCATTTCTCCCGCCCTACTATAGAGCGTGTAATTCGACTTGGCAACAGAACCGGGTTAACTTAACTCCTCTACAACGTTAACATGAAAGCTTTGATGCTATTCTGAGAAGACGTGTACGATGTCGAATGCTAGTTTGCACCACTGAGATCTGTAAATGTGAGATGTGTAATCTTGAAAGAGTTAAAAGAGCTCATTCCCTTCATGTTCACTGTCATTTTGTGATCTTTCTATACTTTAAAGACCTCAGTCAAGAGCATCTCAGCAATAAAGCTCATAAATGCACAACTTTAAAGGAGATTTTCTCACTGTTCAGATTTTTTTGGACCCTCAGGTTCGATATTCAAATAGTCGTATCTCAACCAAATATTGTCCTATCATAACAAACAAAAAGCTTATTTATTCAGCTTTCAGATGATCAATAAATGTCAATTTAAAAAAATTGACCCATGTGACTGGTTTTGTGGTCCAGGGTCACATATGCATTGACCTCAACTTCCAATATCCCTAAAGGTGTAGTCATATTATTGTCATTACTATTGATATTAAGGTGCATTAATATTATTGTACATGTCAATCTTGGCAAGATTACACTGGCAAAAAGAGTTTTTTTTTGTCAGCGATGTTCGAAACTTAGCTCACACACACGTCACTTTCAAACCAAGCAGTTTTCTGTCGGTGAAGGCGGCGAATTCACATGACAAACTTGAACACGGAAAGAATAAGTAAATACAGGCTCTGGCAGTGATTCGGTCTCGTTGGATTTGTGCTATACAATTTGTCATGTTTCTGAATCTCTCGGCTGGATCTTTGAATCGTGGCAGCTTCCCAGACTCATGGAGGTCCTCTAATTTTCTCCTTTCCTAATTTTCCAAAATGTTCTTCGAAAGCCTGGTTCACACGGGACGATTTTAAAATTGTTGGCCGATTTTCCATACCTGGGAGACCCCACACACGGCGATAAAAAATCTCGGGTCTAACAGTTTTGGTCGTACAGTGTGTGGTGCGCAACCACACGGCAAAATCATCACACACGAACCGATTTGACTCCCGAGCATTCCCAGGTCAGACGGGAAATCTCGCAAAATCCCTCGAGATCAAACGTGACTTCAGAGTAAACCATCATGGCGGACGAAGAGGGAATGCTGGGTACAATGGGTTTTTCCCCGTGAATTTTCTGTGAAAATCATTCCAAACACTATCATCGCAATGTCTTCTTACCATGCTTATTCTGAATTCTCGCGAGATTTTGCGAGATTTCCTGTGTTCACAGTCGAGACTCTGGTTGAAAATCTGTTTGTGTGTGTGTGCTGTCTTTGAGGCACTATAACTACACTATAGGAGCAAAACTGTTAAATCTAGGATTTTTTGTCCTCATGTTTGTGGTATATCACATTTTGAAAATCTTATAAGATGTAAAAAATATTTTGGTGTGTACCCAGCATAAGATCGACATTACTTGCTGTCTCAGAGGACTAATGTACAGCACAGTTATGGAGATATTGGATTGCAATCCAGTCCTGTCACATCATTACGGGGGTCCCCGTCATAATAAACATAATAAGGGTGATAAAGTCTTGCCATATACTGTATACATAAATAAATACTTACACTGTTTGTTTATAAATCCCAATATGTATGTGACCAGGTTTATAGATCAGACCATGCACATTTCAGTGTAGTTGGGGGAAAAATCGACTTTGGCAAAAAGTGGTGGGGACATCACACCCCACCCACAAATTACACCCATGTGTGTATCCGCACTCCTTTCGTGCCAGACAGGCCAAAAATCTCCAGGAACTGATAGAGAAGAGAAGGCTGCTGGTGAGAGAAAGATTACCATTTTATAACGGGCAATAAAACATAACTTGTGAAGAGGCGTGAGCGTCTCTTTAAGTGCTTCGGTCCTCTGTCTGGAGAGCGTGTGGCTGGACTAGAGGAAGCTCTGCGCCTTCGTGACAGATTTATCAGAAGAGTCGTTTACTGGAAGACAACGTCCAACATAGACACGCTCCTTAAAACCAGTCATGGATGACATGATCACGGGTCAGAAAAATGTTGTCATAAAAGAGCTCGGGTCAGAGAATCCACAGATGAAGAAGAAGATGAACTGTTTATGTGCATTCGGGAGAGTATCTGGACGGCCTGGAGGCTAAACACCTGGAGGAGTTTAGGAAATCGCTTGAAATATGTAACATAATGAGCTAAAAGAAATTAAAGAAAGAAACAACATTTTGCAAATAGCATTAAACACTTTTTTTTAAAGGAACCGTACGTAAGAATTGTATTTCAATTAATCCTAAAATGGCCCTGATATGTCAGTAGACATTAAGAAATCATGTTCATTTCAAATACTTATATCACTGACAACAGGAGTCCGGCCAGGATATTGTCATTTAAAAGTGAAGTTGCAGCCCTCAACTGATGTTGATGTTGTCATGTTGTGTTTTTGCCTGATGCGCCACCCTCCACCTATCTACCAATCACGCAGTCAGTAGTGTTCAGACTCTCTAGTCTTGCCACGTTCCTGCGGGATCCTGCACCTATCTGGCAACCTCGAGTCAGGCGGAGGGGATACACCGCTCTACAGTCATTTGAAAGTGATTGCAGAACCAGTTTTGGCCACAATCTTACATACGGTTCCTTTAAATCAACATGTAACATTATTTAATGCACTGTGAAGTATAAATCGAGATTTTCTCCCAAAAAAAAAAAACGATTGTTAACTGTCTGGAACGAGTCGTCAGTATTTCTTACTTCTCGACCTGCGGAGGTTTGTAATACATTTGCATAATGCCAGCCTATGGTCCTCAAACACTTTTGTGCTGAGGCCTGGAAGAGTTTGATTCGTGTTTTGTTGATAAGTCATGAAGACGCTGTTTTCTGCTGTTTGGTTGTTGACATGCACTGTAAGCATTCGACCAATCACAATCACCAATCAGACTGGGCCATCTGACCAATCAGAGCAGAGCAGGTTCTCGGAAAGTTTATAGAAACTGAATCTTTTATCAAACCATTTCAGACATTGGGGAAAAAAGAGTTGATGCAGCAATGTATATTAAGAAAAAATAAAGTGTTTTTTGACCTTGGATGCATGTAGTAGGAGCATGTGGATGTAGTTGTAATAAAATTAAAAACTTTTAAAATACATTTACAATAGCATAATATTTAATGCATTAATTAGTGTCAACAAATTAGATCTTATTGTAAAGGGTTACCATAATATTCATAAATTAAGCAACCTTACAGTATTCTCACTGATGTAATGTAAAAGGAATCTCATTCTCAATTTATTTTGAAAGAACTAAAGCCAGTCGGCCAAAGTATTGGCAAGAAACCAATATTTCTGAAGGCAAACTGACATTAACTCCAATAAGAACAAGTCCCAGGATAGGCCTAAGAAACAAGTTTTGGACGTAAAAATCAACAAAAACCTGAGAATTTTGAAATTACAAGCACTGATGTATTATATAAAAAATAAAGCTAAAAATATAAAACAGATTGCATGCACATTTGCCAAAATATGCAGTTTGCATTAGAGGAAATAAATATCTGACTATCTGGATTCTGGACATTTGGAGAGGTTTTTGGGGAACGTTTGAAAAAATGTAATATAACTGATTGTGTTTGGCTGAAAGAAGAAAGTCATACACACATATGGCTTGAGGCTAAATTATGGGATGAATGAACTATTCCTTCAATTGAGTTGTGTGCTTGTAAATTTACCATTACGTTTGATGAGGCCTTTATTATTGATATTAAATTCATAACATTCAAAAAGTCTACATACAATTTTTTTTTTTTTTAATTCTGAAATATAGATAATATTTGACAAAAAAGTTCACTACTGCAAAAAAAAAAAAAAAAAAAAGTTTTTTAGTGAAAGATATAATGAGCTATTCACGAGAGTAACTTTTTAACCATTTATTATTGGCTAGCTTGTAGATATGATTATGCGGTCAATGTGAGGCTTTAAACACACGTTTGAGTAAAACCCAAACCATTTAAAACCATGAAAATATGGTCATTAGTTATTTTTGTTTTTGGTAAATTCACTTGTAGCTGCCTGCACTGCGTCTCGTTGGTTATGTTTTTGAATCAAGACTGCAGAAATTGACATTGTTATCACTGTTTTTGGACATAATCTTTTGCTGGAATCTAAAGCATGTGATAAAATAGAGAGCGACCGTGACAACTCTTTGTTCTGAAGCATTTTTCATATTCATTTTATCAATAAAGATTTAAAAAAGAAAAAGAAAGGTATTTACCAAACCACCCAGCTACAAAATTAATCTTTCCATAAAATATATGATAAATATTTGTTTCGAAGCAAGAAAATGATCTGAAAATCATGACTGAAGACTACCAGATTTACAGTGCAAACAGAATAAAACTATCCATGTCATTGATAAGTATAGCATGCAATATATTTGATGTTCATAGCCAAATATTTAAACAATATGTAAATTGTTTGTGAAGTGTAAAGAGACTGCCAATCATCTGAGCCATAAATGTCATGTGACAATCCTGCTGAAAAGCCCAACATGAATTTTCAGTGTTGGTCTGAGATTAATAATGCTTTCTGCTCTCTCTTTAGCTGTGAATGAGATAAGCAGAAACACAGCAGAGAGCAGAGGACAGTGGTGTCATACGGGATCTGCTTTAGATCAGAAGTACACACTTCAAGTGTGACGTGCCTTCGCTGTAGCCACATAAAGCTGAGTCACAGTCAGCCAGGTTACGAATGAGAGAACGAAAGCGTCTGCCAGAGAGGAGGAGAAACTGTGTAGATGAACACAAAAGAAGCGGGATTCCATCACTGCGTCATTCTTCCTCATCCATCTCTCCCGAAGAGATCACAATCATCTTATTCAGTGATGTTTACACAGCTGTATGACAGGAGACACACTATCTGAGGATGAACTCAATGGGAAAGCATGATCGCAGATAAGTTTCCCAGACCCAATTTTTCCCAAATTGACGACTAAAAGCACGACCTGACAAATCTAACTGCAAAAGACGGAAGAAAAATAACCAAAACCATTAGAATAAAAATAGAGGCATGATTCATATCAATATCTTTCTATATCATATTTTTGAAATGATGTATTAGTTTATGCAAAAAATAATTAAATTGCGTGTGTGTGTGTGATTACTTGAATGCACCTTTTCCTTTCCCAGTCAGTCCATCACAACGCTACTTTGCTACTATTTTTGCATTAAAATAATATATCTCACCGGCCAGTTTTTCAGGTACACCTGTTCACCTGCTCGCCAATGCAAATATGTAATCAGCCAGTCACATGGCAGCACTCATTTAAAGGACAAGTTAGGTATTTTACACTTAAAGCCCTGTTTTCAGATAGTTTCTGATGAAAGAGAACGGTTAGGTTTAAAATTTGGACACTGATATGCTCACACAAGAATCGCTACAAAAGATGCTTTCCAACAGGTTTTATCATAGTTTTTGTCCAGCTCCATTGACTTGTATTGGATGTGCTGTGAGGTACGGGATTACTCCGCCGCCACCAACTGGGCTGGAGGGTCTATTATTCAAGCTCTCAACGGAAGAATGTACGGGTGTGAGGCGTTTGGAAAAATAGGTCCACAGTTTTACAACGAATGGTAAAACACCTGTTGGAAAACATCTTTTGCAGCGATTTTGGCCTTGAAAAGGCCTTGTTGATGCTGGAGGTCAGAGGAGAATGACCAGACTGGTTCAGCTGATAGAAAGGTAACAGTAGCTCAAATAACCATCGTCTCAACCGAGGTGCAGAAGAGCATCTCTGAACACACAACACATCAAACCTCGAAGCAGACGGGCTTCAGCAGCAGAAGACACACACCGGTGACGCTCCTGTCAGCTGAGAACAGCAAACTGAGGCTACAATTCACACACGCTCACCAAAACTGGACAATAGAGGACTGGAAAAGCGTTGTCTATGATTTCTGCTGCAACATTAAGATGGTCTGGTCAGGATTTGGTGGAAACATCATGAAAGTATTGATCAATCCTGCCTTGTATCAGTGGTTCAGGCTGCTGGTGTAATGGTGTGTTATATATTTACTTCCCACACTTTGGGCCTCTTATTACCAATGAGCATCTTTAAACACCAGTCTAGTGTTACTCAATACCTGAGTACTGTTGCTGTCCATCCCTTTATAACCACAGCATCTTCTGATGGCTAGTCACACAAAGCACAAATCATCTCAAAATGGTTTCTTGAACATGACAGCGAGTTCACTAAACTCAAACGGCCTCCACAGTCGCCAGATCTCAATCCAATAGCAGCTTTGGGAAGTGTTGGAATCGGAAGTTATAATGTCAATATGGACCAAAATCTTTACAGCAACTTATTGAATCTCTGCCATAAAGAATCAAGGCAGTTCTGAAGGCAAAAGTGGGTCCACATGTGTACCTTATAAAGTGTCCGATGATGAGTGTATAATATCTGTGTCAAGATCAATACATTTCTCAAAGTATCAGATCATTTGACCTTTTTATGACATGGCTTAAACATTTTTCTTTAATTAATAATTTGTAAAACATTATTTCAATATATATTCAAAGAGTAAGGGAAATATGTTGTTACTTTTTAGGTTTCACCACATGATAATTTTATTGTTTTTGTGTGTTTTTTTTTTTTTTGGTTTATCTTGTCATTGACCCCATAGACAAATTAAAACTTTCGATTAATTCGTTAAAATGAGGTAATCTCACCGCCGAGGTAATCTCACATGCGTCTCCTCTAAAGAAGAGATCTCAACAATTGTCAAGATACTTATCGCTGTAGTACATAGCTCTATATTTGGTAAAAATATATACATTTATTTTCATGTCTCATAAAATTCAATTTATAAAGGTGAAAATTAAGTGAAACAACTGAGAACTCGTCAAACTGTTAAACATAATCTCATATGAAAGAGCGTACTTTAAAAAAATATATTATTTCCTTTATGGACGGGACATGAATAATAATTACAAAGCTTAAAAGACACATTTATAAATCCGTACTTGCTATTGTTTGATTATGTCCATGTTACTCTTCAAGGAGTGGCAGGAAAAAAACACTTTTTTAAAATACGAAAGATGATTCTGGCATCCATTAATGCTGGCCGTACACATGGACAGCTTTCAAAGGGACAAGCAGATTATATACTATTACATGCCTTGTGTGGATACCTATGTTTGGATTTGCAAGTCCACTTTTTAGAGGTTGGGATTCGACAAACACTGCATATGGTTTTCTTCAGGGAATTTTCTTATAAACAACTTTAGATAACTTAACCATTTTACGCTTTTTATTATTCAAACTAGGGCTGTAAACGATTAATCGCGATTAATTGAATCCAAAATAAAAGTTTGTGTTTACATAATATATGTGTGTATATTGTGTATAATTATTGTGCATATATAAATACACACACACATGCATGTATTTGAGAAATATTTGCATTTATATACTGCATATATACTTTAATATGATTTATATTATATATAAATAGAACTATTTTATATATAAATAACACATTTTTCTTAAATATATACATAATAATAATAATAATAATTCATTACATTTATATAGCGCCTTTCTGGACACTCAAAGCGCTTTACATAGAAGGGGGGAATCTCCTCAACCACCACCAATGTGCAGCATCCACTTGGATGATGCGACGGCAGCCATATTGCGCCAGAACGCCCACCACACACCAGCTTACTGGTGGAGAGGAGACAGTGATGAAGCCAATCAGTATATATATGTATAGGAGGATGATTAGGAGGCCATGATGGAGAGGCCAAGGGGCAAATTTGGCCAGGACACCGGGGTTACACCCCTACTCTTTCGAAAGACATCCTGGGATTTTTAATGACCACAGAGAGTCAGGACCTCGGTTTAACGTCTCATCCGAAGGACGGCGCTCTTTGTCAGTATAGTGTCCCCGTCACTACACTGGGGCGTTAGGACCCACACAGACCACAGGGTGAGCGCCCCCTGCTGGCCTCACTAACACCTCTTCCAGCAGCAACCTGGTTTTCTCAGGTCTCCCATCCAGGTACTAACCAGGCTCAGCATGCATGTATGTGTATTTATATATACAAAATAATTATACACAATACACACACTTATATTATGTAAACACAAACTTTTATTTTGGATTAGATTAATCACGATTAATCGTTTACAGCCCTAAAAAACCTAACCTTTTTCAACAAGATGACTCTGAATGTGGTGTCTAAGACTCATCTATAGTCATTTATATAAAGGTGTTCTCTGTAATATGAGTATTTTCCAAAAAGCTTCCAAAAAAAGCAGTCATTCCACCAGTTCCAGTTCACACTGAAAAAACAGTTTCACAATGATACCTCAGAGTAATTTCTGAAGTACTTTAGATTCATTACAAAAGCATATGACCTTAAACGGTGATATTTGATATTACCTCAAATCCTGTGCCGTCATTAAACACACAAACTCAGGATTTAACATCCATGATGATATATTTCCAAAGGAAACTGAACTGTACGAATCACAATGTCACTGTTTATATTTCCTGTGTATACAACTAACCACAGATGGTGTAACAAAGGTTATGTGTTTTGTTTCCTTATACAAGTCATCTGCAGTGGAAGGCCGACTCATTACTTGGCCTCAATGTGAGAACGGACCAGACTATGCAAGAGAACGTACAGTATGAAGACTTTAATTTCCTTATTTTATTTTATTTTCCAGTTTTGAGATTTCAAAGTTTGAGTCATTGTTAAGACTTCCACTGAAATTCGTCAAGTCACCTTTATTTCTATAGCGCTTTATACAATACAGAGGGTTTGAAAGCAGCTTTACAGGGAAAAACTTAAAGGGTTAGTTCACCCAAAAATGAAAATAATGTCATTAATGACTCGCCCTCATGTCGTTCTAAGCCCGTAAGACCTCCGTTCATCTTCGGAACACAGTTTAAGATATTTTAGATTTAGTCCGAGAGCTTTCTGTCCCTCCATTGAAGCTGTATATACAGTATACTGTCCATGTCCAGAAAGGTAATAAAAACATCATCAAAGTAGTCCATGTGACATCAGTGGGTTAGTTAGAAGTTTTTGAAGCATCGAAAATACTTTTTGGTCCAAAAATAACACAAAATAAGACTTTATTCAGCATTGTATTCTCTCCCGGGTCTGTTGTGAATCTGCGTTCAGGACTCCGCAGTGACGCTGCTGACGTAAGACGCTGATGACGTGTTATCTGGTGCGCCCGAGCTTCGTTTACAGTCTGAGGGAGACGCACGCTATATACAAGCTATTCTACATTGTTTGCGTGGATATCATTTTTTTAATGGTGCGTAAATGTGCATGTCGCGGATGAGACACTTTTACAGCGTGCGTTTCCCTCAGTCTATAAATGAAGCTCGGGCGCACCAGATAACACGTCATTAGCGTCTTACGCCATCAGCGTAACTGTGAAGGATTGACAACAGACCCGGGAGAGAATACAATGCTGAATAAAGTCTTATTTTGTGTTATTTTTGGACCAAAAAGTATTTTCGATGCTTCAAAAACTTCTAACTAACCCACTGATGTCACATGGACTACTTTGATGATGTTTATATTACCTTTATGGACATGGACAGTATACTGTATATACAGCTTCAATGGAGGGACAGAAAGCTCTCGGACTAAATCTAAAATATCTTAAACTGTGTTCTGAAGATGAACGGAGGTCTTACGGGATTAGAACGACATGAGGGTGAGTCATTAATGACATTATTTTCATTTTTGGGTGAACTAACCCTTTAAAAAATAATGATTCAATGATTTAATTTCTGCTGTATAAAGCAGCTTTAAAAAGACAATAGTGGTTACCTTGAGGGAGAACATGCCTCACCTCTTACCGCGCCTCCAGGAACCTCCTCCTCCACTGTAACTGCTGGGGCCGGCTCTACTCTGCACACCTCACTTTTTAATGCTCCTCATTTTAGATGACCAACATTCACATTCATATTTAAGAACTGGGATGTGCTGTGTGGAGGGCCTGAAGAAGCACTGCACTGCTGCCCTCCACCTCTTTTTAATGCATCTCATATCACACATTTAATCACACAATCAATCAATAGGTAGGGAAAAGGGTGGTGCTTGGGATGGATCTGAATAAGTTCTACCCCCTGCGCTACACCTCTTTTAATGCACTTAGACCTCATTTAGACTTAGAAGGCACATACTACAGGGATAGTGGGGTGTGTAAATGAGCTGGCCCGTCAGTAGGACAACAACTGATGATGGGAGCAGGGGACGGCAGAGGTGGGGAGGGTTTCTGAAACATGCTCTCTCTATTTTTATATCAAACAATCATTGTATGTTGTGCGTCTTATGTCTTTTACACTTTGTTAGGGTTTTGCACGTGTGAAGTTTTGCCAATAAAATTTTTTTTAAAAAAAGACAATAGTGTCATTATTCAGTTGAAAACACGTCAGTGTTGTTTCAGTTCAATGACTCATCCAATATGAAATGAGTTCAATTCATCTATAAAGCAGCTCTGTGGAAAACAGTCATGTCATCTTCCAATGCTGCGTTTCCCAAAAGCATTGTGAGCTTAGTTGATCGTAATGAACATTGGTGGCAATGGTCTTTAACAATCAACTTGCGTTGACGACCGTATGTCGCAAAGTATCGTTCAACCACGTTGGTTTATGACGTCTCGCACGTGGTGGACTAATAACTTATTTTAATTAATCTGTTTGAGATCGAATTAACGCTAGATTTTGTCATATAAGTTACAGACATGGCATCTGAAGACCATTTCAAATTTTTCTCAGTTACTCTGCTTTATTACCAGACTCAATATTTGGCTCGTTCTTAGCCTACATAGTTGAGCACGTTCGCACATGCGCAGTCTTCAAAAACGGTGCTTTAAATCTCTTGACAAACTAGAAGACGTAAATTACATTTGTATGTATTCTGAATAAATAACACCGGTTGTCAGGGACGTGCAGTACATCTCATGTAAACTAGAAACTATGCTTCTAACCACAGCTTGAGAGATGTCGTTCCAACCACACAAGTTTGCGATGCTGTTTGCGAACGTTCGTTGGAACGATGGTTTCGGGAAACACCAAATCGTTGAACTGCTGATAACGACGGAACTTGCGACCATAGTTGGCTAACGATGCTTTCGGGAAACGCACCCCAGATCAGTTCAGTTCTCATTCAATAGTGTCAGTTAAATCAATAACATTGTGTGTCCCCAACTAAGCAAGCCAGAGACGGCAGTGGCATGAAAGGAAGCCAAAATCCATCTAACAGAAATGGAGAAAAAAACTTTGGGAGAAACCTGGTTCAGTCGGGGGACCAGTCCTCTTCTGGCTGTTGAACCAACATGGTGTGATTATGCAAGTGATCGGCTACATGTGGGATTCCTGGAGACTTATACTCAGGACATGTAAAGGGAGAATTCAACCAAAAATAAAGCCAAAAAGTTCTGTCATCATTTACTTACCCTCATGTTGCTTTCTTTCTTCCGTGAAACATACAAAAAAAGACATTTTGGAGTATATTTTTGTCATAATTAAAAACACAAAAATCTTTTATTTTGTGTTCCACAGAAGGAAGAAGGTCGTAGTGGTTTGAAGCTGACGGTGAGTAAATAATGACAGAAATTTGCCAAGCCAATCTAATCTAACAGTTTTCTAGAAACAATTGAGATAATAAAAAAATCCCAATTGTGTATGTGTATGTGTATGTGTGTATGTGTGTGTGTGTGGTTGGGGGGGGGGGGGGGGGGGGAACGTCACAAACGTTTCACAAAAACAATTTTTTTTCCCTTTTTTGCGATAAATTAGACAACTAGCTTGGTTTTCCATATCCAGACGAGGATGTTTGAAGGATATTTTGGAGTACATTTTTGTCATAATTAAACACTCTTTTATTTTGTGTTCCACAGAAGGAAGAAAGTGGTAGTGGTTTGAAGCTGACGGTGAGTAAATAATGACAGAAATTAAATTTTTGAGTTAAGTGCCAATCTAATCTAACAGTTTTCTATCTAAAACAATGTGTGTAACGTGTCACAAAAAGTAAAAATGTTCCCTTTTTTGCGAGAAATTAGACAACCTTGATTTTCCATATCCAGACCATGAGGATGTTTTTCATTTTCTACCAACAGATGATGGAACACCACAGGAATGACCACTTAAAAACATCCAAGTAAGGAGAGGATGATAAATTAGCACTTAATGAAATGTGGTTGATGGATTTTATTCTTTATTCTCTTTCTTACAATCTTTCCACACTGCAAGAGCAGAGGGGAGAAAAGAAAGGGGTAGAGAAAAGTAAATAAATACCCCATGCTCTCCACCACACTTGCCGGCCAAATATTGTTTCACATCACACATATCTGCCTGCCAATATGAGGCGAGGGGAATATCTGCAAGCACTCAGCATATCAGTCCTCACACTCACACGCTGGTCCAATTAAAAATGAAAGAGCAACAAAAAAGTGCCTCGAAACGCATTCTTCACTTTATAATCATTATAACAGAGAGTGGAGGTACAGCCAGCACCTCAAGACTCACACAGGAGCTATACTTCTTTATTCACCCGTCGTCATGAATCACGACCAACAAAACCAATCAACCCTTGATCATTTCCAACTGGTGGGTCAGTGATTCAGCCGATCAATGAATCAGTTCAGCCGGTAGTCCAGTCATACGTCTCGCCGCCGCACGTCTGGACGGCCGGAAGTGAGAATGAGCCGAAAGTCCAGCTGTGGTGTCTCATAGAAAGTGAACAGAGTCGGCTGTCACCGCCACAACTACTGTGTGGTTTATATGGAAAGCTGATGTCAGATTGATTATGGAGTGATATTGTTGAAGAATAATGATCTTGAGCTAAAGTTGATTTAGGCTTTGTTCAAATCCGGTCTTTCGGACTAGCTGTCCCACTCTAAAAAATGCTGGGTTGTTTCAACCCAATTTTGGGTCAAATATGGATAAAACCAACCGTTGGGTTACATTTTTAAATTAAATTTTTAACCCAATGGTTGGGTTTGTCCATATTTGACCCAAAATTGGGTTGAAACAAACCCAGCATTTTTTAGAGTGATACTGTCATTTGCAAGTGATGAAGTCATGCATTTTTTAGATGTATATTATAGTATATGTCTATGTATATTTATACTAGTAGTATCGTTACTATAGTAATTAGGGAAACAACATCAAGCAACATTCAAACATTATGTGGTTGTTTCTTCAACTATGGACACTTTTGGCCCTGTGGTCTCTTAAAACACACTTTTCACACTCTTACTAGTCTGTTTAATTTAATTTAAACTAACATTGTCTAACAGTGTATAAACACGTCTTTCTTTCCTTCTTTTCCCCCTGAGACGTTCCCACCACATTTTGAATGATGTGTTTTAATAATATCCTGTGATAGAAATTACATTTTAAACATTTTTGGAATAAAACGGCCAACTCATTTACCACATTTATTGTACAGCCCCTTGGATATAAAAGTGCCCAAAGTTGAAGAAAAATCCATGACTTGCTTGTTTATTCATGTACTATATGAATGAAAGAATCATTTCGGACACAGACATATCATGTCCCGAATGATGAAAAACAATTTTTTCTCCAATCTGATCATTTAAATGAGACACTTTTACAAACATGTGATTTTAATTTAATTTTCAAACCACCTAAGAATGTGGGTGTGAATGTGTTTTCAAAAATAGATTTTTATGCATTTTATGTGGGTAAACTAAATGGATATGCCACAAATCAGATTTTTGCTCCCTTTGAGTTTTCAAAATCGGACCGGAGATGTTATGAAAGAATGATCATCTGTTTCTTAAAACCCATTACCTAAGTTACATCACATACAACCTTTGGTATGAAGATGTATGCAGCAGAATTAAACACACACACACACACACACACACACACACACACACGAGTGACACACCCGCATACGTGCTGTCTAGCAGATCCACGGCCCAATACCAATCACTGTCTTCTCTAAGCGTCCGCACCCTCTCCCTCCTTTACCCCTACAGTCGTGCTATGTCTTAGAAACCTCTTAGAAGGGGCCAGAACTGCTAGGAAAGTTTCCCATTAAGACCCAACATATTATTGCGTGTGAGAAGGAAGATTACACTCCCAGAGAAGCAGCTGTTTCTGATCCCTGAATATCCAAACTGCCCAATTGGAACTAATTTCATTGTACTTACTGATGTCACTATCCCAGATACGTCCCTTTCCAGTTTTCCTCTTCGTTTACACTTTGATCATTGTGTAGGGAGGAACCAGTATGGAATTTATGGGCTGAGAATGATAACTGACTGTTTTACGTTTTGCATTATTCTGCTCAAAACACCAACACCTTATTAAAAAATAAAGGTTCTAAAAGGGGTTTTTCCCTTTTTTTGGTTCCCCAAAGAACCTTTGTGAACTGTTATAAAAAAATGTTTGTGTGAAGAACATTTTAATAATCTAAAGAACCCTTTTTCCACTATACACAACCTATTTTGCAATGGAAAGATTCCATGGATATTAAAGGTTGTATTGCAGATTTCGAACAGAGATGACGACAAAGAGGAAAAACCATTTGCTGCAGCTTTAATAAATCTATATTTTTGAAGTGAATGGAATGGATAGCTAAAATTATTATTTCTTAAAGGTGCTCTAAGCGATGCTGGGTGACGTCACTTCTTGTTGACATTCAAAGTATTGTCAAACAAAACTATAGGCTATAGACCCCCCTCCTCCTCATCCCGTCTCCTCCTCCTCCCTTCGTTTCCCAGTGAGCATAAACAACGGCTCCGTCATAAACAAATGTAGTAAAAGTTGTCAATAGCCTATAAATGAACATTCAAATTCATAACAAACAATGCTGTCGCCCTACTGTGAGTTTGCTTGATCATTTACAATAGAGATCGATGGCTAGCTGCTATAAACCTATATGTTGTATTCACTAAAGTGTGCGCTGACTGCATAGATCTAGCTAATTATATCCTTGTGTTGGTTAGGCGAACACGAACGTCTTTCTAGAAAAACAAAAAAATGGATTTACCTGTCCAGCAAAAACCGAGCTACCAGGATGCCGGATTGGAAGCCCCTCTGCCGGCGGAGGTCTCGCCAGCTTTCGAAGGCTTTTCCAATGTAAATTCGGGACTTTGCGCGTTCCTTATCCTTTTCCCTCTTTGCAATTTGTTCATCGGAACGTCGTCTCTTTGGTCGTGTGTCGGCCATTTTTTAAAACTTTAAGAGAATATAATTCTAACTTCCCTCTTCATGCTTCGCTCTCCTCCACACCCCCCTTCATGTGTACGCACACTAACCCCCCAAACCCCACCCCCAAATCATGCTGGTCGGTGATTGGCTGGAACACTGTTTGTTATGTTTCGTGGTGCGGGTTGGCCCAGTTTGTTTTTGTTGCCGTTTGTGGAGCTCGGGCTGTCTACAGAGACCGCGTTTTTTTACAGTGTGTTCAGGGGACAGCCAGCTAGCGGATAGTGAGGAGATGTTTGCTGTATGTGACAAAAAAAAAATGTTGGCCTAAAAAACGCGTGACATCGCTTATAGCTTCTTTAATACAAAATATGTATCAATTAAAAGCTTAAAAATCTGCTGGACTTTACATTGCATATGCCTGTATAGGCGATTTGACTAGAGAACATGTCCAGTGTGAATATATATATAGATGTGTTGTCACATTTGTGCATGCACCTGATTAATACCTGCTACAGACTGTGTGATTTCTATAAGATCATGGAAACACACTGTACGACATGGATCTAGTAAACTTGAGTATGACATGTATGTTGACTGCACGATGATGACAAGAAGGTTATTATAGGAGAATAAAACGTCATCAGCATGCACTGGTAAACAAATAGAGCAAGATGAATCGCAGTTTGGCAATTGTGTTTTTTATGTGCGCTGGAAAAATAAGAAAGAGGAGAATATGGACGCGGGCATGGCTAGGGAGGCCAATTTATTATGCTACTTTTACCTAGACGTAGGTGGTAGCAGCAAACACACTGTTTGAGATACTATCTGTGGTCACAAGACAATGACAACGTCCATCTTTGAACCTCTCTCACTGTACGACGTAGGACCACCGTTTAGGAGACACGACCACAGAAATCACTGGTCATCTTTTGTCTGGGACAGCCCAAAATGACACAATGTGTACCGAAAATTACACTTATCCAGACGCTATGCAACACCGTGTGCAGGACATGACAAGCTCTATCTTTGTTCTTACACACTGATGCATGACTCTTAGGTATAGGTATTCATAATTCCTGAAGAAAATACATGCATTATTAGCTGTAACTATAAACAAAAAATAAACAACTCTTTAACAGCAAGTCCTGCGTGTCAAATTTCAGCTTTTTTTATTTGGTGCACACATGTTCACTTCTCATGCAATGCGAGCTCCAACACACAGTTATCATGAGACATTTATTTCAGAGCTGGATGCGCTTCATTTAATCGACAACATTTCCTCTGCTAATAAATAAAACCATGATTATTTCAACAGAAGACTGATTTTTCTTTGGCCCAGTATGTCATCCAGCGCATCAGCTAAAACATTACAGAGAATCAATTACACACCTACCAAAGACAGTTCATACAGAAGATATTCATAGTGCGTTTACAGTACATTATTAATAAAAATGATTTTCGGCTAGTTGGTCCGACTTGAAAAGCTGCCGTGAAGAAAGACAGATTTATATAAAGACAGAGCACTACATTTCAAAACACTGTTGATAATACAAATGTCTTTTCGGGTCAGGTTGTGGAGTGCTTGACGAATGACTGGATAGTGAACGTACATCAATGAAGTCTTGTTTGCATATAAAACAACCAGAACACCCAAAAGGTTTAAATTTAGTTGCTTCTAAGAAGCAATAAACAATAGTGTGAAGATCCTGCAATGACTGAATACAAGGAGCTTGAGGTAAGTGATACATGCACTGTGTAAGTTATATTCCCACTTAGTTGAAGTTATGCAATCATTTGCAAAGCCAGGTGCTATTATATTATATTATACTATCAGTGATGGTTCACAGATGCTTGTACAGAATCAATCTGGTGCATCTGGATCTTGGAGATGGTGGTTTCGTACATAAAAAAAGACACCTCAAAACACCTCTTCCCACAGACAGATTAAATATTACCTACCAGAATGCTTGATTTCCACATTCACTTCCAAGGTTCAGCTAAAGTCTACAACAGATGTTATGCTGAAACGACAGAGATTTGGATCCCGCCAAGGCCGTGGCCTTCATCTGGAATGAAAGGGCCAAGGGTGGTTTAGGGTGCAGAATGGTTTATTCTCTACGAATAAATCAAAGAAAGCTAAAGGCAATGTGAAACGGCATTCACAACCTATTTTACTTTTACCGTAAAGTTAATTAATGGGAAATTAAAATTCTGTCATCATTCACTCACCCTCAAGTTGTTCCAAACATGTATGAATTATTATTATTTTTCTGAAGACAAAAGAAGATATTTTAAAGAATGTCGGTAACCGAACAGTCGATGGCACCCATTGACTTCCACGGTATTTTGATCACACTTTAGAGGGTCCAATGCTCACTACTATTAACTATGACTTCTGCCTCATTAAACTCCTAATTACTGCTTATTAATAGTTAGTAAGGTAGTGGTTAAGTTTAGGTATTGGGTAGGATTAAGGGATGTAGAATATGGTCATGCAGAATAAGGCATTAATATATACTAATAAACAGCCAATATCCTATATGCTAATAAGCACTATTAATGAGAATTGGACCCGAAAGTGTCACCAGTATTTTTTACCAGGAAGTAAATGGGGCCTATCAACTATATGGTTACAAATATTCTTCCAAATGTATTATTTTTTGTTCAGCATGAAATAAATTAGATATACATTTTTGGGTGAACTATCACTTTAAGTGAGAAGCAAAAATTATATGGCTGGTGGTTGGATGGGTTGAAATACAAGATGGATTGGCGACATGAGAAAATGTATTACAATTTGATGATTTGATGGGAAAAATAACTTTTTTTTGGCAATAAAGTGGAAAAACATAAGTAAAGTGTATTCAGAAAGTAAGTCAATTTAGATTTTTAAGTTTTTCACTGGCAATAACATGATCATCTTGGGTCAAGTCAAGTGAAGTCACCTTTATTTATACAGCTCTTTTTTACAGTACAGATTGTTTCAAAGCAGCTTTACAGTGATAATAATGAAAATAATGCATTTGTTTCTGCTGTACAGAAGATCTAGAAGAAAATAGCGTAGTCCAGCTTAAGTAAGTTCAGTGATGGTTCATTTTTGTTGTAAAAAATATAGTTAATTTATACATGGAGAAAACAGTCTGAAAGGTGAATTGTTAAAATACTTCCTCCAAACCCATCTAAATATGCAGAGCATACTTTAAAAAAGAGCTCAAAACATCCTGACCAGCATGACACAGCAACACAACAGCTCAACCAATAGCAAACGTGCAACAATTAAGCATATAGCTTGCTTTTTTGTAGCTGTTTTTATAACATTGCTCTGTTTGTTTGAGCACCTCGACCAGCCATATACAGCAACAGCTCAACCAATGGCGTGCTTGGATCTTTCTGACCGACCAATAGAACACAGTGTTTCTGTAAACTGTTAATTCACAGAAGCTACACGTTTCAGCTTTAATGTTGGATTTACTGTAGATTAATTAATTCAAAAAATAGGGCTATAAGCATCCAAGGCACTGGCTACACTGTAAAAAAAAAATGTTTTATTTTATTTTAAACAACATATGTTTTTACATTGCTTTAACGTTAAGCAATTTTCATCTTTTTTATGTTATACAAGATTCAATTAATTTCAGGTCAGTTTAATGTAATTTAAGTTTAAATGACTTAACCTTATATTGGCACCGGCCACAGCCATTTTAAAACAGTAATATCCTATCCTAAACCTAAACTAATCTTGACAAACTATATATCATTTGAAAGCTTACAATCTCTAGTATACATATTTGGTGACTGATTTTCAAAATAAATTACAGAAGAGCCGTAATTTATCAATTTGCAACAAGAATATTTTCATACTCCTAAGTATGAAAGACCTTTATTTTGAAATAGTGATGAACATGAAAAAATCATGAAAGAATAGTAGAAACCTCAGTTTGTTTTCATGCCAAGAGTTCAAAAGAAAGCATCCATGCAATTCTTTTAGAAAAAAAAAAGGTCTGAAAATGTTTTAATGTACATACGTTTTCTTTTGTGTTTCTTAGAGGTTGAATTCATTTCAAAATCTGCCAAACTTCCAATACTACTTCTGAATAGGATGTCTACTTCATAAATTGTATGAAAATAATGGTTCAGGTCACTCAAACAACATATGGAAATAGGGCGCCCTTAGTAATGTCAACTAGTGGAGAAGTTTGGTACTGCGTCCAAACAAAATATCACTGAAAGCTTATTTTTTGAGGTATCTACCTAAAATTTGAAACACAACTTGTTCAGATGTTTGGCTTTGCTTTTTTTGCATTTATAGAGTCATCCAGGTTTTGAAAATATATATTTTATATAAAATATGAATAATTAAATTTTAACATTGTACATTTTCATAAACTCAAACTTTTCGGTTCAACTTTCTTTATTTATTTCAGTTCTACAAAATCTTCCAAATGTCTTCTTTAAAACAAGACCAATCTTACATCTATATTTACAACCATTTAAGTTCGGAATGTGCATTTTCATGTCTATTAAAAAAAGGGGGTGCCGTTAAACATCCAAGTTGATTGTACTTTAAGAAAAAATTTAAGGCAGCAACTTTTTTTTTTTTTTACAGTGTAAGTACAGTATTGGCTGACATACTACAGTACAGTATAGGCCACATGGGGGAACACAAAAGCATGACGAATGCAATAGTTAGGCAGATTGCGCGAGAATGCTTTGGTTCTAATTTCCCATCTTCGCACTTTTCCAACCGCAGAGACGCTAGGGCAGTCTATAGCCTATCTAACCTCATTTTGAGCTTTTCCCTGCGGTCTCCAATGAAACTCACACAGGGAGGCACAGCCGATTCCGGTTTCAGATAGCGCACGACCCAGACAGCCTGACCTACAGCCTCACTCCAAACCCCAAATCCTGGAAGAGCGAGGGATCCGATAAAACGTTTTGAATCCTGGAGACACTCACATCTGGAGAAAGATTTACTCATTCATTCTCTCTTTCTCCAGGGTTGAAAAACACATTTTCCCTTCTTCTCCATATTCTCCATTCACGTTTTAATGGGACTTTGTCTCCCTGCCGTGTCGTTGAGGAATCACGTAACCTCCGTGTCACCAGTCCCTCATCCCTCTCTCCGTTGTGTGTCCCCTGATGAGAAGACAGAAGTGGAGGTACGCCATCCATCAGTTAAGCTGCAAGTCCCGCCACGAGACATTCAGCCACGGCCAGGCTAAATTCAAGAACATTTCCGCAAACAGGACTTGCAAAGTAACCTACTACAATAATTTTCCCTAGGACTGTCCACTCTCTCGGGATTGCTTGACTCGTAATGTTTGGAGAGTTGTCATTGATATCTTTATCCCCTACTTTGTATATTCAACAAGTCAGCAAGCGCTGGGTGTTTATTGTCGTGTGATACAGTGTATTACACCATGTCATTGCAAGTCTGTTTCTGGCTGAAGTGCTGTACTAAAGTAGTAACAGCTCTCCTGTCTTAGGTATGAGGCAGAGACTGCAATGGCTCATTTTAACAGCCCTAATAAAAAGCTAGTCTCCACACAAACATTCAGTGCCTGAAGAAAAAAGAAAAGATGCTGTTTCGGTTCTCCGTTAACTCTGAGAACAACTAGCTGAATTTTAAACTGGAAGCCATTTCCAATCAAAAACTGGAAAAATATGGGAAAAAAATTACCACAGTCATTACAACAACCAATAATTTTGGCCTGTTAGACCACAGCAACATAACGACAGATTTCGCAAGCATCGTGTGAGGATTCAATGTGGTCATGACTTGATGGTTTTACGCAGCAGTGACTTCCAGATTTCTGCTCCTCTGCCATCAAATCACATGCAATGCTCATTATGATTTACCTGCTAGTTCCCTTTTACAGTTTTAGACATCAGATTTCAGTCGAAACTACTGAAGGGGAACACTATTAACAGCAATAGTTTTTTTTACATCATGTATGTCAGTCTATATATTTTTACAGCAGATTTTTAAGGTTCTGATATTTCTAGAAATTAAAATTAGCAACCCCCAAGTCAAGCAACAAATCAAAGAAAAGCATAGACAAATAGAAAAACAAGCAGTGTATGGAATGATAAATATTAACACTCTCTATGGATGGCATGGCTAACAATATTAAGGATACTTGGTGCCTAAGTCACTCAAAATATGAGACATAGACATTGTAATATTCAAAATCATATTCAAAATAAAGAATTAATAATGTAAAACAATTTTACTCAGCCCTGCTTTCCACAAGACAAAATCAATTCTTGACTCGCTGCAATGAGCAAGTATCACCACAAGAGGGACTCCTTACAGTTATTAAATATACAGTTAGAAAACACTAGTTATCTGAAACAAGTAAGGTGCACAAATAGAGTTATTAAATTCTGGTATACAAATCAAATGTTAATAATATTAACTGAATTAATATTGTAAAATGTAGGATTAAAGCAAGAAAAGTAAAGACGTATAGACCCCTTGATTCACTATTCTTAATTATATAAAAACATCTCAGACTTTCTTATATTAGAGACAAATAAATGGCCAGAGGCTGTCTTTCTCAAGGCAGACTTTAGACACTGACCTCAGTCAGCATCACTGAGGAAGCCGAGTCTCCTGAATCAGAAGTTTGAGTAATCCTAAATTAGTGCATCACCGTGTCTTCTATGGTGAAAACGTCTACGTAACTCACAGAACACCGTGACTCGCATGACTACGGCATCCTTCATGCATGTTTTGGCTGATATGCAGACAGTCGACCCACGCATGCCCTCAACTCAGGCTTTGATGATGTCAAAACCCCAGCTGCCGGTCTCACTGAGAATCCCAGACGTTTGTCCTCGGCCAATTAAACAGGAAATAAGTCTTCAGGGCACTTCCTGGTGAATCTGCGCACAACATGTGTTACGGCAGTAAAGGAGAAGCATGGAATACTTAACGTGGACTGCTTCAAAGTGACGTCAAGACGTCAAGAATAAGGGAACTGTTTAAATAAGAAAATAAAATGTAATTCTCTGAAAATTACCACTGGCAATCTCCAGTTGACCAGAATTGGCTAATAGAGGAACTGCTATGTCACCGCACATCTCTCAAGAACTCTAAAAAATACCTCCGTTTTTGGATTACTTGCCAGACCTGCATTTCTTCAACCAGCTATTGAAATATAAACATATTTTAGAGAGTGGTTAATACAGCAGTGCCTTACATTTAAAAACTGGGGAAAACTTATAAATGAATGAACCTAGAGGGGAGGGAAACATCACTGCAGAAACTTAACAGCAAATCACTTGTCATGTCTCTGTCTGAAGCAAATTCCACTACGTGGTTTGTAAATCCTGCAGGGGGAAGTTACTCTGCCCTACAAATAGAACAATTAGAAAATAACGTAAAGAGTGGGAGGGAGCAAGGAAGAGGGGAGCAAGGAAGAGGGGAGGGAGGAAGGGAGGGAAGTATAATTACAGAGTAAGAGAGAGGAGAAGAAGTAGAAACAGAGAGACAGGGGAGCAAGAGCCAGCGAGAGAGTCCAGCCCACTTCAACAAAACCATTCAACTCCTGCACAGTGAGCAGTCCCAGACCTCTTACGAGCGCACTGCTTCCCTGGGGCACATCCAGAAGCCGACTGCCCATCCCATACAAACTTCCCAAGGACCTGGAGAGGGAGAAATCCACTGACAGAACTACTCCTGCCTTTTAACCAGCATCTCTTCTCACAACTCACCAGCAAGGATTACACTTTTTCCTCACTTTTTCCTCCCTTAGTAGTTTAGCTCTTACTTTTTTTTTTAGTCCCTGTCAGATAAAGCTCAACCACAGGCAGACAGACTTTACAGCTTTATCGGCGACTGGACGGATTCTTGTCTCACTTTGAAAGGAACTTTGAAAGTAAGTTTTTTCCGTTTTGCAGACACCTGACACCTCTCATTTAAGGATGTCCCTTCTGCCTCTGCTGAGCGGGATCTTCCTGCTGCTCATCCACACCAACGCCATGGTCACCAAAGGGAGCGTGGCAACATCCGAACAGGCATCCGCCACGGACTGCCCCTCCTGCGCGCTGGCACGGCTCCGGAAAGGTGAGGACGAGGGAGCCCAGCAAGACGTGGTCGAGGCAGTGAAGAGACACATACTTAACATGCTGCACCTGCAAGAACGCCCCAACATCACACACCCGGTGCCTCGCGCCGCGCTCCTCAATGCCATCCGCAAGGTACACGTGGGACGCGTGGCCAAGGACGGCAGTGTTCAGATAGAGGACGAGGCCAGCAACCGTCCAGAGACTGAACAGGCAGAACAGACCGAGATCATCACATTTGCTGAAGCCGGTGAGTCCGAATTTTTAACAGATGTCTTGAGTGAGTCTTTAGTCCTTAAATACTTTTAAGTTAATCAACTCATGGGATGGGGTTTTATAAAGCTGTTCAACTTAATATCAACAGTTTGAAGAGTTCAGGGAAAGTGTCAGTGTTTAAATGTCATGAGGGAGAATTTAGTCCTTAAAGTAAATCAATGGGATGTGGTTTTAGAAAAATGTTCAACTTAATATTTGAAGAGTTCAGGGAAACCTGTTGCCACCGCACAAAGTCAGCCGGGACTACGCTGCGGCAAACTCACTCCCCCCTCTCGAGATCCTGCAAACCTCCCGCTGCTTTAGAGAATCAGTAATTATCTGAAAGGCCCCCCAGGCTTCAGCCGTAAGCTGTGCACAGGAGCTCTTCCCTCGGGACTGACAGACTCATATGTACGTGGCTTCCCTGTGTGGCTGAGAGAGATAAATAAAAAGCGTAACACAGAGGAATAAGAAAGGCTTCTCCGTATTATGAGAAATAGAACAGTTACTGCCTTTGTGTCGGGTTTCAAAGGCGGTTGAAAGAGTATTGTCGGCAGCAGTGAGAGCTGTTCAAAGGTGCTGTCAAGCCCATGATGTGAGGAAAGATTGGGTTCTTCTCTGAGTCATACAGCTCAAACGGGTCATGAGTGACACCGAGCCGCGGCGTGCTGCGGGAGCTCTCAGCAGATGTGTCAGACCTAAAGAGCAGCAAACAGAGCAATTGGATTGCTTGCCTGAAAAGATGAATGTTTCATGATTTTAGGGAGCTGAGACTTTAACACTGCTGCTGCCTTGTGGAGGGAATTATTATATTCAGAATGATATTATATGAATTCAGTTTTATGCCATTTTATAATGTAGACGTGAAGTAAATATAGATGTCGCATGAAATAAGCCACTCGCTGAAACTCTTAAAACTGTATTTTTTCCACCACAACAAGGACATTCTTCATGCAAGGCTCCTCACATTTTTGACCAATGAATTTGCGTGACTTCCCCCACCCCAGCCATTCATGAATACTGCACAAGTATTTCCCAAAATCATTTTATAGAGACTGCATTCACAAAGAGCAACGTTCTCATCAATGACGTATTTACAATTAGAAAATGTATCTTTAAATGTTTGGGATATTTTAAGATCATTTGGGAAATCCAAATTTTTTTAATTCCCTGATATGTACGGGATATTTTTTATGACCGTGAGAACTCTGTTTATGAGAACCATTCCCTGATAATCTTCTGGTGCCAGACTTCAGCTTGTCACATTATAAAACAAATTCACATCATGCTTAAGTGATGACAAAAACCTAGTTATGAAACAGAGCTAAATCTGTTAGTAATCAAAACGATATCAAACTTTTATTATGTGGACTGTTAGAGCAAGTATTTTTTTCCCCTCAATGTCAGACACATCTATTTGTTTTCAATGGGCTCTTGATGTATTGACTGAGAGGGAGACGGACAGCCCCTCAGGCTGAATGAATAAATCAGGATCGCAAGCATTCATTTATCTGCTCACATTGCAAAACGTCAGATTACTGACCTGGAATGAAACAAACCAAACACATGGCACATCATAGCTCAATTTCTGTGGATATATACTTTTCAATGTCATGTTTACTTCAATCACTCAAATTTGACATTTCAGAGGAACTAAAGAAACTCACATAAATACATATTTACCGCATGCTCATAAAAGCAAATAGGCTACAAACTAGATAATTTGATGGTCTTATTATTATAATAAGTGGGTGGAGTCTTTGCATAATTGAGGTTAGAGTGTGCGAATGTGCAAATTAATTATTATACGTCAAATAAAGCCTGACCAAACCAAAACGCATTATAGACACGTCATTTCCCCTTATCTTCACTTAATAAATAAATGTAAATCCTAAGATTACAGAAGATTTCCTCACCTCCTCCTTCCAAACCATTGCAGTGTTATTGAACAGACACCTGGCGATAATCGCTGAGCTCGTGATGATTCCCGCTCAAATTCTGTTCTCGCGTCTGGTGCGAAATACCACGTTCGGTTGCATCGGATCTGCTTTCCAAAAGTCTCCAAAATATAGATGTTCTCAAAATCCACCACAAGGGGAAATTACTGCAGACACATGCAAATAGGCTAATAAACATTTTTATTTGGGATCAAAATAGTTGCTTTTCAAAGACCTTGGAATTTTTTATTTGTAAGTCCCCCATTGTTAAAGTCAGCATTGCAAGGCCTCTTTGCACAGGTTTTTTTTTTTTTTTTTTTACTGTTGAATGTTTGAAGAAATTATTTCAGAAACTTGAATAATAAAGTTCTTACTGAATTTGTTACTGTGCATTTCCTACTCACACTGCTTAACTAGACTAGAACACACACACACACACACACACACACACACACACACACACACACACACACACACACACACACACACATGTAGCTAAATTATGTCAATATAATTTACAGTTGGTGTACAAGCATCATTTAGTCTGCGATGTGGCACCAGGTATTATTTTTGGGCTTTGCATCACAAGCAAAGACATAACTGTAATTATATTGACTTACTAAATACTATAATGCATAGTTCTTCGTGGTGTTTATTTCATACTGGCATGATTTTTAAGACACATGTTGCTGCACTGCATCACTGTAATGTTGTGTTAAGTGGGTTGTTTAGACAACTGTAATTATGTGTAAGATGTAAGTCTTAGACTTCTACACTATCTGTCTGGAATCTTGTCCAAGGATCACATAGTTGCCATCTTATAAAGCTATGACATATTTTATGAATACATTTCTTAATGATCATAGGCTGAAATATTTTCAATAATAATAAGCTGCTGTTAGACAAAACTGGTTCAGTGTTTGTGCCTGGCAATGCAACTATACACAGAAGTCGTTCTATGACAATATTTTCTTCAGAATGTTAAATAGAATTAAATGTCTATAGTATTATAATTAAATGTCTCTTGGTAGTTTATAGTTCCAGTCTTCTTTGTACGTGGCTGTTGTCCTTTTAAATGCTGTTTCAGAAACCACCTTGATAAAGATATCAGTTTGCAGATACAAGGACTACAGAATCTGAGGCATACTGTTTCTATAGTTGCTTAAACCATTATCTCTAATATACAGCATGCTGGGTGAATGAACGCTACATGGTAAGACTGATTGCACTCGATTTATATGTGTAGCCTGAAGCCATGTGCAATCAGTGCTTGTGTATTTGCATGACTGCAAATACTTTTAGTCTGCAGACTTTCAGGCAGTAGTAAAGGGTGAGAAATAACATCATTTCGAACTAATACAAAGATGAACAAATGCTTTTTAAAGCAACCATATCTAGAGAATTTGCTCATGTCACTGCTAAATTTTGAGATTGCAACAGAGGTCATTGATAAAAATGCAGCCAAGCATTCTCCAAAAGTTTCTTTTCTATCAAAAGTTGCAAGATGGACAGCCTTTGCTTCCAAACAAAATAAAAGGATTTAACTAATGCAGAGACTTATAAATATAATATACAAAACTGTTGACTATTCGTTAAAGTGGATGTTGAATTGCGCTGAAGCCATGTGCAGGATCTTCAAACAGAAGGCACGTCGATGATATCACTGTGGATGAAGTGAATGTGTGTGGGCGTTCAGTCACTGTTTGGCCTTTTTTGATGTCATTCAGGCGTGCAGGTTGCATATGCAAAGCTTGACATGTTCTGAAACAATGACTCAATATTTACTTCTTTTCCTTGTTTTGATCTCCTCCTACTTGGCAAAGTAATTAATCACAGGGAAATCACTATAATCACTCCCTGCAGTGATGGTCACATCAAAGAAAAGAAGACGTCCCAGTTTTTCATGGAAGCAGTTATTTTTCCTGGATCAAATATTGATTTATTGGCAGAAAGGAGAAGCTAACTTACTGAAGGCTGAGTTATCTTTCCTTAAACAGGAATATAAAGAATCTCTATTTCAAGTCAATGGGAATAAAATAGCCTAATTCCAAAGTATCTTTGTCTTATTTTGGGGCTACATGGCCAGCTTGCCAAACCTTACACATTACAAAGCCACAAAGTTTCTCCTTTAAACACTATCCAGATTCGAGTACCACATTAGAAAGCCTCCTTGTTAGCCGAGGATCCCTTGGCATTAGTGTTGTCAAAAAAAACACTTTCTCAGGTTGCAGGATACTTCACTGCTCACGACATTTTGTAATATGCTACTTAAAGCTTTCTTGGCTCCAAGGTACAGTACTGTAGTGAAGAAAGGATGCTGCAGCATCATGCCAACTGTGCTCATGTATTACTCTGACAGCTGATGCATCGTCCAAATCTGTTCGTGAGAGTGGGTTATTACTTGCAGATGCAGGCTTGGTGGAATGGTAGCAAGCATCTCAACCTTGAATCCTGAAAAATCAATCAGATAAACAAGTGAAATATGAATTGCAACTTCCGACCTAGATTGTCCCCCATGTTTTGTTAAGCCGCGGTCTCTACTCATATTGAAAGTCCATGTCATTCAGTTATTCGGCATGGCCTTGAGCCATGCTCCACAAAGGTTAGTAGGGGGAGGCAGCAGCGACTCTCCTCATTACCCTCCTGGTTCCCGGGGAGCTGCGCTGGCTGAAGCTGGTGATTCTTTGCCGCTAGATGGGGTGCCTGACTTAGATGGGGGCAGTAAATCAGGGCCGCTGTTGGTGCTTGAAATGCCTGTGGGTGATGAGGACCAGATAAAGAGGCTACAAGGCCATTTGGGGAAGAACATAACAGGCATACTTGGCCTTTACAGCACAAGGTGTGGTATCATGAAACGGCTAGCCAGTGTTAAGGACCCTCGTCTGAGAATGTATACAAGGCTCTACAGTGTTATGGTTAGGAAATAGGCTTTAATTGCACTTTTTTGTTTGTTTGCTTCTCATTGCTGGATGTAGAAAAGGCCATGAATGCTGGTGCAGAAACATGCTGTACACTGAAAGGAATTCTAGTGGTTTGTGGTCTATTTAGTGACATTATGATGTCAAAGCATGTTTTATGATTTTAGTATTGGTCTCTTGGATTTTTTCTCTTGGAACACCTCAGCTGCATTCATTACGGACCATTTTCATTTGGTTTAGTATCCAACCTTATATAAAATTGTTTTAAGCCTCTCTTTAAATGCATTAGAGTAGCAAGCGACAATTATTCAGATGATAATTGACAATTGTTTGAAATATATGAATATCTTTATGATATTACAGCTCACAGTGTGCTCTAGTGCAAGAGTTTAGTCTGTAAAATCCATCCTTGCTGCTGACGGGACTGTGTTTGAAATATGTTGCATAACAGGCGAGGAACTCAAATCATTCACTCCCACACGCCATTAAAAGAGTCATATTTCCACCCTCAGACTTTTATTTCTAATTTAATATCTTGTTGGGTCAAAGAAGAACATGGGCCAAGAATCTTTAATTCCCGAAGGGATCCAGGAAGTGTTTTTATGTTAGCACCTTGAATCTTTCCCATCTGATATTGAACGTGAGTACTGGCCTTGAAACAAAAACTGTTGCAGAGTTGTCAGCAAGTCCTAGAGAATATACATCACGCTCTCTTGTGTTTTGTTATGTGAATGGATGCTTCGTTCCACTTGATCCATTAAGCACCTGTTAGCGCTGTACTCTTTGAACTAGCATGTCTGTTCTGTGCGGAAAAACTGTAGCCTTTAATCAGCATTGTCAACAAATTAGCCAAAGATAAATAGTCCGTTCTATAACAGTTAACCAGGAGGAGTACAAACAAACTTCATCCAAAGAGGCGTGTTTGAACAACCTTTCAGGTTGTGGAGTTCTTTGCTGCAAAAGCATTCTTTTAGCTTCAAGCAAGCAAGCAATACAATATGACAGGAGGCCAACAAGGAGATGAAAGAGGCTGATTCCCCCTAAGGTAAACCAGATAGAAAAGGGGATTATAGAACACATTAACTAAAGCCATGTTTAAAGAGGAGTGGACATCCCCCAGTCCCCCCAACAAATACACTTAAGTTCCCAGGTGATTCTATACTTCAGCCACCCGCCCCTTTTGAAGACAGGGAAAGGGGGAGGGGAGGAATGTGTAAATGTTATTCTCCATCTTTGTGTGCAGGACAGCTGTGCAAACTCTGCCCTTGCGGTACAATTGGTGTTTATTGTTGAGGGATTACCGCATGGCTCTTTAGTCTTTCTCTTCAAATTTCTAAATTTCTCTTTGCTCTCTGGCAAATATATTCAGAAGCATGCAGAGTTGCGAAGCTCCGGTGGTGATCTTTCTTCTTTGGACCCGGGCCTCGTCTCTGGAGGGGCAGTTGAAGGGGTTTACTCAGCTTAGCAAATGCTGACGATACTTGATTCTTTCACTGGGTGCAGATTAAAAGGGAAACAATGCATTAGCCACTACTGGGGGAAAAAAAGCCAGCATTTGTGAAGCTCGGCTGTGTTTGGACAGATGGGTTTGGGCCAGGGATCCTTAAATACACTCTCGCACACATACACACTTGTAGCTTGACGCCATTGTTATTACGTCGCAGCCCTGTAAATATGTTGTGGTAGGTGATAGATGTAGTATTTGTGCAATATTTTTCCAGAGTATATTGCTTAATACTTGTTGCAAGAGGCTTCTAATTATTACCCATGACATGCAAGAATCGTTGTGTATTCTAAACCTTTGGTAGGTGGCCACTTTTACAAGAACTCAGCTTCAGTATAAGTAAGCAACAGTCAGCTAGACCAGCCAGTAATAATGTCCCAACAAAGGTTTAGTGGCTTAAAAACGGGTTGAGTCAGTAAATTGAGAGGATTTGTTTAGAAGCTCCCAAATGATCCGTGAACTGAAATTTTCCAGAGGCCTTGCCTCTGTCTATAACTCGGTGGGAATCAAAGCCAGAGAGAATAATCTTTTACAATCCAATGAGACAGCAAGCCACATGCCACATCACTGCTTCCAGCTGCATGCTGCATGTTGTCATGGTCATTACATTCAACAAAAACTTGTTACAGGCGAGCAGACTCTTAATTGCTTAGTTAACTACCAGGAGAGGTGATGAAGTTGGTTTAAAGTCTTGTTGAAACCCTTAATTATTTCAATTCCAAGGTGGCACAGGAAGAACCAAATGGGAGGGATTGTTTGTTTGCGAGTGTGCGTTTAGGAACGTCTGATTCACATCTTGCATTTGACGTGCAGGAAAAGGATGCATGACTGCATACTTCTTTGCACTTTATTAATAGTCGCACGAAACAGAAGGAGATTGTTTTGCGGAAACCTTGAAAAACTGGTCACAGTTGGCACAAAGCTAAACTGTTACACTGATGCCACCACTCCCAGTGTCAGCTCTGCATTGGCTGTATCCAAAGTCAACCAGAGCCTCAGGCTAGAGTGAAATGCAAGTACAAATAACAAAAGATCAGGACATTTGACTAATCTCCGATGTTTCTTTCTCTTCCTGTCCCACAGGTGAAGCTCCAGGCTTTGTCAACTTTCTCATCTCTAAGGAAGGCGGTGAGATGTCTTTAGTGGAGCAAGCCAACGTCTGGCTCTTTCTGCGACTGCCGAAGGGCAACCGCACCCGTGCTAACGTCACCATCCGGCTGCTCCTGCAACAGGGAACGGGGGAGAAGGTTCTGGCAGAGAAATCTCTGGACACGCGGCGTAGCGGTTGGCACACGTTTCCAGTGTCGGCCAGTGTGCAGGCGTTGCTGCAGAATGGGGGAAGCACGCTGAGTCTGCGCATCTCCTGCCCGCTGTGTGCCGATGCCCGGGCCACACCTGTACTCGTGACTCCGGGAGGCGGCGAACGTGAGCAATCCCATCGACCTTTCCTCATGGCCGTGGTGCGACAGATGGACGATCTGTCCCAAAGGAGACGTCGCAAAAGAGGTCTCGAATGCGACGGCAAGGTACGCGTCTGCTGCAAGCGGCAATTTTATGTGAATTTCAAAGACATCGGCTGGAACGACTGGATCATCGCGCCCTCAGGGTATCATGCCAACTACTGCGAAGGCGACTGTCCCAGCCATGTCGCGAGCATCACCGGCAACTCGCTGTCCTTCCACTCCACGGTCATCAACCACTACCGCATGCGAGGGTACAGTCCCTTCACCAACATCAAGTCCTGTTGCGTGCCGACTCGTCTGCGAGCCATGTCCATGCTCTACTACAACGAGGAGCAGAAAATCGTCAAAAAGGACATCCAGAACATGATTGTAGAAGAATGCGGATGCTCGTAAAACCGCTGCGAGAAGAGGAAGGGTAGGAAGGGAGAGACAGCGCAGCAAGTTTGGGTGGTAGGGGCAAGAACTTCAGCCCCAAAACGAACGAAAAAGAAGAGATGTAGAGGGAGGAGAGGAAGGCTCCTCTATCTCTATCTCACTGCCTCAAGACAAACTCTCACGTAGACAGGCCTCTCTTTCTCTCGACCACTTGTGCGTGGTCATCTTAGAATCCAATGGGTATCACGTTACAATGGGTATCTGTAACTCAGAGTAATCTCTGTGGCACTTTCAAAAAGAGAAAAGAAATATAATATATTTTTGTTACAAAGCAAAGGGAGCAAGGTCAGAGAGTATTTATGCGGCCTATTTTGCAGTGCGAACATGCACTGCAGGAAGAGAGATCACGTAGATGAGGTGCCTGAAAAAGAAAATCTCAAAACTATGCAACTTGTCAAGTATTATGATATATTTTTCATCAAGGTGTTGTTTTGTTTCTTAACTATTTACTTTTACACACTAAAAAAAAAAAGTTAACGTTTGTTGACTTTTTATACCTTGTACGTATGTTATATGTTTGTCGTGTGTGTCCGTGTACAAAAGTGTGTGTATGTACAGTCTGCCTATGGGAGTATTCGTATTCGTATGTGTGCATGTCTGTTCGTGTGTGTTGTTGAGAGATACTTGAAAGAAGTTTGACGGGCTGCTGGAACCAAACATTTCTCTATATTATTATTCTAATTATTCTGACTATTGTTGATAATGTTATTATTTTGTTTTTGATTTCTGTACATTTTTTTGTTATTTTAAAATGAGACGTTAAAACGTTTACAGTT
The DNA here is from genome assembly GCF_949152265.1 of Phoxinus phoxinus. Taxonomy (NCBI): domain Eukaryota; kingdom Metazoa; phylum Chordata; class Actinopteri; order Cypriniformes; family Leuciscidae; genus Phoxinus; species Phoxinus phoxinus. Next base: position 24,150,670 of record NC_136899.1, on the reverse strand, counting down.
TTGCACTATATCAACATTTTGATCAGCGTAGCCACATATACAAATATGTTTATAGAGAAAGACTAGAAGCACTTCAGAACAGGCGTACCTACATAGCATGAGTCTAACAAATGAGATTGTTAAAAATAAACAGGGAGGTTTGAGGGGAAGGCAGAGATGACAAGCACTACATCAGAGGACCATGTATACACATGCATTTTACAAAATAGTGTTTTGGATTTTTACTCAACACCAAAGAATTTAGTTTAGCGTTGCCTACCATATTAGGCTGTCTCCGAACAGTTGTTCAGAAGATACCAATATGTCTTTCAGAAGGTTGCTTTGTTCTCCCTACAAAGATGTCCAGGTTAGCAAACCGAAAGACCTTTAAAACAGTGTCTCAGTGTCCCACCGCGGCTCACTCCTGTGTGTGCTTTTGCACTGCTGCACAGTCCATGCGTGACTGGCCATCGAAATGGTTAATACAGCACTTAAACCAACCTTTTAAAGTTTGTTTTTAATTATGAATTGTTACAAAAGTGAATGTGCAGCATTGATATTTAATGACTTGGGAGATGAATTACTATTATTTAGACATTTACATTTTTTTTTTCACCAAATATTAAAAGGATCTTCAGTGATCCAAAAAAAACAACAACTGTTTTTGTTTTGCATATGTTAATATTTCCGCTTCCCAACACAACATATTTTACCACTGTGCAATGTTGGAGAAAATTAAATGAAGCAATTTGGGAAAAGAAAAGAAAAGAAATGAAACGAAAAGAAAAGAAAAAGGAACTTTTGTGTTACATTTGGACTATAAGAAACGTTTACTTTTTTCAGTATGTTCCTGGTGGGAATGCAAAAAAAAAAAAAATGTCATTAAAGAAAAATACTATTAAAATGGAAAAGAAAAATACAAATTCAGAAAAAAATATATAAAAGAAAGACATGTTGTATATGTTTTTGTTTGTTTGTTTGTTATTAAAAAATAATTGACACTGAAATAAGTGGACTAAGAATAAAAAATATATTTTTTATTCTGTATACATGGAAATCAAGATACCAATATGTTGCATTGCTTTGTTGTACAAATCAAAAATGTGCTTGTGGCTATTTTTTTTAATCTAATTTATTCTACAGTATTTTGTCCTTTGCTTCACCATTAAAGTTAAAAGGTTGTACACTAAATCAGATGAGAAAAGTGTTGGTTGTGATTTCTTGACACACACACACGCACGCACGCACGCACGCACGCACGCACACACGCACGCACACACACACACACGCACGCACACACACACACATTTAAAAAAGGCCTATACCTTGTCCATTTAAAAATTACTCCCACCCACTTCGGAAATGTCCAAAAACCACCTAAGAGAAGACTAGAAAAAAGGACGACAGTTTGCATGTTAAATTATGATTATCGGGACAGAGAACCAGATGGCGACTATATAAAGCATGTTGCATGCAGAGGTTTCAGTTAAATCGTGGTGGTTTTGGAGGAGGTGGACCAGCCATCACGAACCATTACTGCTGTATGACACATAACCACAGTGTCCCCCTGAGACCCATGCAAACACACACGTGCAAGAAGACAACAGCCTCACAAACTTCAGACACTTGAGATGCATTTCACACACCTCCTCTCTAATAAAATGAAAAAGGTACTAGTTTAGATGACAGAATAAAGTAGTGTCAGAGAGTTCCTGGTTAAAACAGAGCTGTCTCTGACTAATGACAGAGAGCAACAAACGGCTGGCAGTGATAATAATTCAGAAGCAAGCGATCAAAGAGCTTCAGCGACCGCATGAAGAGCCAGAGTCTGCGGACAGAAGACCAGAGGATGCTCATTCGTTTGAAAAAAGGCACTTTTTAAAAAAATAGTAGTGCTTGCTATAAGGTATAAGCACCTTTTTTTGAGAGGGCACCAGTCCTGGTTTCTCAAGCAAGAAAAATATATATTTTTTTCTTTTAATGTTAGAGGTACAGCTTCTGATTAGCATGAAAGGGAAGCAAATGATTTATTGAACATGCAACACGATTCGGTTGAACGGATTTAGACGTGAATGTATAATGGTTGTTGATGTTTTAGAAAGTCAAAACTTAATTAAAAATAGATAATTTTTTATTATCTGTTTACATGTACCGGTACTTGGTTATTTTGAAAAACTGAGACATTTCCCTTCGTCTGTGCCCTTCGTTTACACGCAAACGGAGAATTTGCCGGAGAAAACGATTCTTTCTAAAAACTCCAGCCAGAGTGGAGATTTTGGAAAACTTTGTTTGCACACTTGCATGTAAACTGAGAAAAACTGAGTTTTAGGCAGCCGACGTCACAGTATGTGACTATTTTGCGGGATTCTGATTGGCTAACGTGTGCTTGAGCTTCTCGTTACACTGCCACCTACAGGTTAGGCATGCTCTTGACGGCATATACACGGGTTCATGTAAACGAACACTTTTCTGAAAACTGACAGGTGTGCACGATGTTATTTTTGAAAACGGAGAGGGTGAAATGTCCGTTTATGAAAATAGCAGTCCACGTTTAAACGTAGGCTTAATGTTGCATTTAATTCCATTCAAAAACACAAGACACTTAAGATGCATAATTAAATGTTTTATTTGGCTACAAACTAAAGTAAACAGGAAGATGCTGGGAACCGTAGTCCTACTTCCAGCATCACAAACTCTAAACTCAGAATGTCCGTTAAGAATATATTGCCAACTTGTTTTCACTTCAAACGAAGAACTTCTTTGCCGTGATTAAGCTATCGGGCAACACCGGCTCACTGAAAAAACTTACCTGTGGCAACATTTCTGCAAAACGCAAAATACATACTGATACATGCACAGCCTATCACTGCAGTTTCCAACAGAAATGAACACTGGATCCAGTAAAACAGCAAGCACTTTTAATCCTTTTCACACACAATTATGATTACAGGGGCAGATTACGGGTGCACAACGATTTGTTTTCATGCGGCTCCTTGTAATATATTATATCATGACCTCAAAACACATTTTACCACACTGCTGGCTGCAGTTCACTTAACCGCCACCGGTGTCGCCAATAACAAGGGTTTCTCAATTCAACACTTTTATGGTGCTATTTTATAATTGTAGCTTAATTGTTCAGCTATACATTAAACTGTGTAAAATATATATTTTGGGGACATTGTCAGTGTATACGCAATTGTCATTTCTAAAATAAGTAGAAGGGATAATCTACACAACCGTGCTTGGTGGGTTGTGCGTAAATGACTGGTCTATCTTCGATTAGCTTAAGACAAAACAAAGCATGTAATAGGCCTCTCTATAAGCATGTGACTTTGTTTTGTTAAATAGATAAGTGTAGTGTACGCAGGGCTTGAGAGGGAGGGAGAAACTAGTTGTGCAAGGTGTTGTCAAACCCAAGACTAGATTAGGATATCTTCTGAGCTCTGCAAACAGAAACACTGATTCCTACACACACGGGACAATGGTGCTAATTGACTTTAATGAGGGAATGTGCCAGTGACAACATTGCCACCCTTTTAAATACAACACACTGAAATACTCAAAAGCATGCACACTTAGTATGCATGTTTGGGAAAGACAATGTTTTAAATTAAAGGTTAATATTAAAGTTACATTTTAGAAAAAGTACTATTTATAAAAAATAACTATTTTAACTCATCATCAGCTTTATTGACCAATCACAATCAGTAGAGATGTGCCTGAAGCCGAATACCTCGTAAAATATTTTATATCTTGTACGTTATGATACATGATATGTCTCTCTGTCTCACTCTCTCCCGCAGCATTTTATATTCTTTATAGGTTAATTTGTTCATATTTGCATTTACAGAGTAAAAGTTCTTTTAAAATGTTTAACCACTGATAATTTTATTTTAACCTCCATGTTCTCAGTTATTTTAGAGTCCTCTTCTTTGAGGTTGTGAGTTCCTCTTGGAAATAAAAAAATAACGATTTCACAACAGTGTTCAGAATCTTGCGTACATTAGTCTGTTTATTAATAGTTTGTTTATTAATAGTTTGCATTTACCATGTAGGCGTATTAAATTATCTTTTGATCTTGCTTTCAAGTGTGAAATAGGACGAGATGATTGGACAATGGCTGAAGTTATTTATCCACCACTGAGTAATGTTTCTTAACCCCTTATATTGGCATAGGTCCGCCGGCCCACAGCAATTACATATTTAAAACAGTAATATCCTAAACCTAAACTAATCTTGACAAACTGTATATCATTGAAATGCTTACAATCTCTAGTTTACATATTTGGTGGCTGTGTTCAGACCTTTATTTTGAAATAGTGATGAACATGAAAAATCATGAAAAATGGTAGAAACCTCAGTTTGTTTTCATGCCAAGAGTTCAAAAGATAGCATCCATTCAATTCTTTTAGAAAAAAAGGTCTGAAAATGTTTTAAATATAAAGAAAATAATAATAGATTCACCATTTGTGATGTGGCAGCGAGCTATAATGCACATACGTGATCTTTTTGTGTTTCTTAGAGGTTGAATTAATTTCAAAATCTGCCAAACTTCCAATACTACTTCTGAATAGGATGTCTACTTCATAAATTATATGAAAATTGTAAAAATAATGGTTCAGACTCAAACAACATATGGAAATGGAGGCGCCCTTATATGGGCAGTAATGTCAACTAGTGGAGAAGTGTGGTACTGCGCACAAACTAAATCTCACTGAACGCTTATTTTTTGAGATATCAACCTCAAATTTGAAACACAACTTGTTCAGATTTTTGGCTTTGATTGTTTTGCATTTTTAGAGTCCTCCAGGTTTTGAAAATATATATTTTGTATAAAATATGAATAATGAATGTTTTAACATTGTACATTTTACTCAAACTTGCCAAATGTCTTCTTACATCTATATTCCAAAGCATTCTTGAATTACAACCATTTAAGTTCGGAGTGTGAATTTTCATGTCTATAAAAAAAAAGGGGTTAAATCATCATCGTTTATACACCTATAGCATCATCTTTTGTGCTGCTCAAACACATTAGATTGTTTTTGTTTTGTTTTATTTGAGTTATATTTGTACAAAATAAATGTTTTTTTTATTCAAACTCCGCCGTCACCGTCCAGCAACCTCATGAAGATGTCAAAGGTTAAAAGAAAATCTAAAGGACATTTTGATATGGAACAAAATATATGACAGCATCCAAAAGTATAACCTCGGACTGACCATGACCTTGATCAAACATGACTGAGAACAGACTGTTCCTTTATTTCAGAGAGAAATACAAGCCAAGGCCAAAATGCTTAAGCGACGTTCACGTTTGGCTCAAATACCAGTGTTTTTATAAGTGAAAGCATATCACTGATATACAAGAGCTTCTTTTTAAACATCCTTTATGTTAATTCAAGATGACTCTTCTGCTCTCTGGAAATGCAACTCATGACTTCAGTTTGAAGAGGAAGAGATCTTGCACTCTAAAAAATCCTGGGTTGTTTTAACCCAATTTTGGGTCAAATATGGTCAAACCCAAATGTTGGGTTAAAAATGTAACTATAAAATGTAACCCAACGGCTGAGTTTGTCTATATTTGACCCAAAGTTGGGTTAAAACAACCCAGCTTTTTTTAACTGCAGCAAGAGCTGAATATTCACCATTCGTGCTTGACACATATAGGTACAAAACTAAGCCAGATATTGATGCATAAATCTCATAGACTAAAACTAACCTTTCCAGTCCATTGATTTAGTAGAACGCATAGAAGAAAGGCATTCATTATCAAAACAATGGGATCGCTAGTAGTCCCCTCACTTGACATCCAAGATGTTTTCTCAGCCAAAAAGTAAACAGCCGATATCACATTTGTCAAAGCACTTAATGCATCTTCAATCCAGATATCAGCCTCCCCACAGTCTGCACTGGACCACGGTCAAACTCAACAGCACTGCGAAGCTTTTCATGTCTTCTTATGTTACTCCTGCAGAAGAGGAGACAGATGTGAAGAATACATTCCACTGATTCCAGTTCAACACAGCATCGCTGCAATGATGCAATGTGTCTCAAACACACACCGTCACGATTTATTTTATATTGCATATTTTATACGTTTTCTATACTGATTTTGCCAGATTGCCAGATTTACAGTAACTTTTCACTCTGATAATAGCCTAATAATAATCATTTGATATCAGCACAGTAACAGAATTTATGAATTTTGTTCAGAGAAAAACACGAGAGAGAGGCATCACTTTCTTTAACATCATTATCAACAAAGTATCGGCCTGTGTTCAGCTCTGTCTGGAGACAATACGCACTTATCAGTTTGGAAAGCGGCCTCAGCCTTCAGAGAAAGAACACTTTTATTTCATCCGTCGGAAGTGATGCTTTCGCAGGAAACATTTCGGCGTGATGCAGCCTGGAATTTTATGTATCCATAGGTGGGCAATTTTATCTCAGGATTTTTCTTGGAAAGTCTAAAATAGCAGACCTCGACATTCTCTTAGCATTTCAGCACAATTCGGTGACAAGGGGAATCAAACTGATTCTGAGAATATCCAAAAGAATGTGATCACTCAGGATTTTTTAGCTCTACTTGCAGAGAGAAACCCTAATCCGCTACATCCAGTAGGCCTACATGCATCCGCTTCTCTGAAACACTGAATACAGTGTGATCAAACAACTATGCATTCAAGACCTATAAATATGTTGATTTTTAGACAACATGCAACAGTGGCAGAGAATTAAATCATGCAAATAAGCAGCAAACTGTTTACAACGTCTTTGCGACTTTCTACATAAAAGGATAAACAAATGTTTAAATCCAATGAATTACTTAATATGATAAATAATATTAAGCTAGTTAAATAAACATCATTCACCGATTACATTTTTTGTGGCAGATTTGTAAATAATTGAATTGACTTTATAGCCCACAGTCCGTATTATGTAATTCACATGAGTCAGGGGTCATTATTATATTTTTAGAAATATAATTTATTCAAAATGTAGCTATAATTCAGAATTTAATTATAATGTATTTATAATTCATTAATTTATAAACCTTTATGTAAAAAATATGTTCATGCCTTCAACTGTTTTCATTGACGTCACGCACACAGCGACTGCAACAGGAGCACAAACTTGCTGTCAACGCTGTCCCGCGACTTTTATTAATAAATTAACTTCGTTACTGAATCGCTACATTATATACTCACCAAGGAAGTCATTATTAAACCATAAACCAAGTTTGATTCAACTCACAGTTTTGTTGCTAGTAGAGAAACGCTGAATGCAGGTAAGTTAACGTTAATTCATCTCTCTCTCTCTCTCTCTCTCTCTCTCTCTCTCTCTCTCTCTCTCTCTCTCTCTCTCTCTCTCTCTCTCTCATTAAAAATGTTATAATTCAAACAAATACAAATAGCTAAATGTAACCTTACTGCACTTCTTTATCTCTGTGTCTGATTTAAAGCGGGCAGAATGCTAGATCTAACTAGTGGCAGCTGACGAAAAATAACCACCGCCATTTTAACGTTAACGTTACCCCTTCCAGAAATTTTAACGCCATTTTAACGTTACCAAACATCAGTCACAGCTTTAACTTGTCACTGGTGGCAAATGACCATGGTTTAAGTGGGGTAATCCATGGCTATATAACTCGGTGTTAAAGCCCATCAAGCATTATCTGTCTTCCATCATATAGTTTAACTTCTCCCCAAATGAATCCCACATCTGGGGGAAATTATGATGGACCGTGTTTTTCTCTCTCTGTCTATTAAAATAGCTTTCTTATCTAAATCTACATTGGGAAGAGTGTCAGCTAAGAAGAAATGTCACATCATGGACAACATTAATATAGCATCATGGATCCTTTTCACATTTCCGGCCTTCTCAGAAGTCATTGTATGGTGAGTACACTTCTGTAGTGGGAGCCCATAGAAAAAATATTTTTTTAAATTCCCATTTGCTCTAAAGGCAAAAGATAAAAATACATTATTGCATTTCCATGACTTTTCTAATGCGGAAAAAATAGAGAGAGAAATTGCAAATTTACAGCGGGTACAATAATAGTTTTGTGACACAACAGTGTTTTTTTTTTTTTTTTGAGGGGTTGTAATTTAATGCCATGGTAAACACAAAGTATAATGTTACAAATGTGAATTACATTGAAAAATACAGAAATTTGAAAATAACCTTGCAAGATTTACAATGTTAATTTTATTGCGGAAATGCGTCATCCCGTCATCCCAGCTGTGAAAAGTGCCTATTATAAAAAGTTAAGCCTGTGCTCACAATATGACCTTCTATTAGCACACTTTTCCTTCTTTTCGAGAGCAATGACTCAATCTCAAGAGATACAGAACTAAACATCAAATGAAGTAAAATGTCACTACGTATTTTTAGAGTGTATCTGCTGAGAACGCACAGACCTTTCCCTCAGCTCCACTGTAGATATAATGAGGCACACTTCGCTATAAAGTCAGTTCAGCCGAGACACGTGGCTACATGACTGCAGACTTTCTTATCTCATATCCCATCTTTTATTAATCTAGAAAATGATCCTCGACATGTGCAATGCAGCAAAATGTCACATGCTACAGCTGAAGACATTCTCTACGGACAGAGACAAATCATTATTTTGCCATTATTTGCAAACCTTTTTAAGCACTATTACCGCATAAATGTTAGTGAGGTCCTTAACCTTCAGAAGCTCTGGCTGCTAATTTATACTTGCTAGCCATGTTTGCTAATGCAGTGTTGTTTTTTTAAAACAATAAAAAATGTTTTAGTTAAAGGTACTCTATGCAGCCTAAAACATTTCAATACATCATTGTTTGGAAGAAGGTCCTTCTTCTAAAATGTGATTTGTCTTACCCTGGTTCATTATGGTAAGCCTATTATAAGTGTTTAAAAAAACTGGGGGATTGAATAACTACTAAAGTAAGTACTAAAAGTAATTTTAGATAAGTAGCTATTGCTAAAACTTAAACTGTATCCCTTAAAACTCATCTTTGATCACTAAAATTACATATTTAAAAAAGAATATGTAGCTTAAAATAGCTTGAATGTAACTCAACACCCTTGATTCATTTAGTATACCTGGAATTATACAGGTGCAACTCGAAAAATTTGAATATCGTGCAAAAGTTCATTAATTTCCCCGCATTGAGGCAGTAATTCATGCAAAAGGGGCGCAAACCAAGTGAGTACATATGCATGATTATACTTTTCAGAGGGCCAACATTTCTGTATTTAAAATCCTTTTTTTAATTGATTTCATGTAATATTAAATTTTTCTGAGATTTTGAATTTGGGGTTTTCATAAGCTGTAAGCCATAATCATCAAAATTATAACCGATAAAGGCTTGAAATATCTCACTTTGCATGTAATGAGGCTATATAATATATTAGTTTCACCTTTTAAGTTGAATTACTGAAATAAATTAACTTTTGCACGATATTAACATTTTTCGAGTTTCACCTGTAAATATGCAAATGATCCCGCCTCCACTCACTCACACCAGCTCAGGGATCCACTCAGTCAACTTTACTTTGCACGATGGCAAGTAGAAATGCTGGTTTAATTCAGCCATATATGTTTGAACCAGAAACTGATTCTGAAGAAGAAGAAAAAGAGCATATTATACAGGACCGTCTACAAGTCGATGTATTAGAATGATAATACGTTTTATGTATCGCTCTCTGCAGCGTCAGACACATAACGGTAATTGATATGATTAGCATTTGGCTTGACCCTTTTATCAAACAGCTAATAGTGTGTTGCTAATGTTACACAAACCATGTTCCCGTTCGCCATCTCAGAGTCTGACCGCTACCCTCTAAAAATCAGCAACCTTAGAAATGCTTTGAACATCATACGTCAGTGGAGAAAGGCATATAGTTTATCATAACATCATAATACACATCATGTATATAATTCACCCGCTATATTGCTAATGTACCCGATTTTTCATATCAACAGAAAAATGTACCAGGATGACCTGGCTCCTTTGCTTCAGAGCAGTCATAGTTAATGATATTCAAAAGTCCACCCACACGTTGACCTGATTGGTTACAAGGTAGTGTGTGACGTCAGAAACACCAGCGATTTCGAACTGCATTTTTGAGACTGTCTTTGGTTCACTGCAGTTTTAAAGGGGGGGTAAAATACTTAGTTTCAGTCAATCTCATGTTAATCTTGAGTACCTATAGAGTAATAGTGCGTCCTTCATATCTCCAAAAAGTCTTTAGTTTCATCATATTTATAAAATAAAAATACAGCTTTCCGACTCTATCCGGAAAAAGCCGAGGTCCTTGATTCTGGGCGTGGGCGGAGCTATAGAGTCAAGCGGGAGCGCGTGATACCGTTGTACTTGCATGAATGGGGTGTTTTATCACTGGGACCGCGCCAGGTTTTAATTGCAACCGGTTTGCAAATCCAGCGACGACCTTGTTAATAAAACATTCGTCACTGAAATGACCAGAACACAAAACCGCACTTGCCACACTCCTTTGCTGTCCCGGAAATACAAACTGCATCCACTGTTCCAGTAACACTGGGTTCTTTGGGAAGCTGAACAAGGTAAACTTTCCCTCACATCCCAAAACACACTTTTTTGGAGACATTCTTGACATCAACCATTCCTATTTAGCGCTGCTGATGATGATTTCCGGTAGTAGCGCGTCGATGAGCGCGGTCTTTCTCTCCTCTGGTCGACGTGCGTGTGAACGCGCTTTTCCGAGAGCAATGCTCATATAAGGAGTTCCACTCTGGTCTACGTCATTAGATCTACGATAGAAAAAAAACAGCCGAAACGTGTTGCAATCCGGAAGTATGATTTTCAGCACAGAAATTCTCTGTTATTCGTTCAAAATAACTTTTCAAACTTTGGCCATTATTAGCATGAGAATCCATCTCTTTAACACTGTAAACAACTCTGAATACATGAAACACCATTGTACCCCCCCTTTAAGGAGAAAATACTCAGCAATAGTGTTGAAATTTACACATTTGTCACATTTACACAGCATATTATCACCACATTGACATAAACAACATTTAAAACTTGATTTTCTTTAAATAGAAATCAATTAGCCTAAAGCTGAATAAAACTATTTTTGAAAAACAAAAACTTATAAACAGGACAAAAGCACAACAAAATTACTAAAATTGAATTTGAAATGAAATTATAAAAATAAAATCTTATTCAAAATATTAATAAATGGTATAATAGTATTTACATAATATTCAAATAACCATAGTTAGTGTAAGTGATTTCAACAAACACTTCAACTATATTTAATTTTGCCATGCAAATCATCCAACACTGAGAATAAAAAAAATATATATATATGTATAACTGTATCTAATAACAATATTAGGGACCAAATAATTTTGGGACCACTGATGTCCTTTTTTTTGAGTTTTTTTTGAAAATATCTTATTTTGTGTTCCACTGAAGAAAGTCACATTGAAATAACATAAGGGTGATTCAATAATTTAATTTCAATATTCACATGTTTCTCATAAATGTATAAATATAGATGTTTCTCTAAATACAGCTGTTTTTGCAGCTTGTCTTTAGTATGTGACGTTTAACCAGCTAATAATGAAATAGTTGAATCCATAAAAGCCATGTTCCATAAAAAGCTAGGCTAATAATTTACAGTAGAATAATAAATCGGTTTTATGCGCTCTCTGTAATCCAGCATGCTCTTTAATTCTCCTTTCCATCCATTAATGTCTTCTACAAATACAGGACTGATGGGTCATTTTCTACTGGCACGCACGCATACCCGGACACACACCCTCAGCACACTGCTATCAGGTAGCTGGCAATGGCCCCGCTTTGAGAAAAAGACTCAACAACAGAGGCACGTCAGCACCTGACCCTGGCGCAGTATTGCTTCTCCACAGACAAGCATCATGGGAAATTAGAGAGAGGTCAGTAGGTCTGTTCAACTCTTGCCAAAACACTGGGAAAAGATCTGCTAATCCATGTCTCATATGAGAATGTCTAAACGTTTTTCCAAAGCATCACAGAGAATCGCTGAGAAAGAGGATAGTTTTTAGTGGCACAAAGCACTGGATTCCTCCCTTAACACGATGTGTCGCTTTCAAGGCTGAGAAAGGCATTTATACATCAGTCGCATATTTATGTATGCATCTGTTTATCTATGAAGTTTTAATTCATAATTCATTCTGAACAGTTAGGAAGTTATAGAAATCCCAGTTATGTACATAAGTTCATACAGATATCCGGAGCACGACCTCTCCAACACAAACCAAATGCATTTTATGGCTGAGAAAGTGATTAAAATCTTTGTGTCTGATGAGAAATTTCTGCATTTTTTGCATGCAACTCTGGTATTGCAATCCAAGGACAAGTAAATAGAAGCATTTTTATTGTATAAATATCATGCAGGATATATGAACAGACAGAAGGCACGAGAGCATCACATACTGTAACTCTCATGAAAAAGTACACTTTAGCATGCTTTAAAAAAAAAGAGTACTTTAATAATATACGTTAAAAAAGTGCAAACTGAATGTAATGTTTTCAAATAATTAAATTAAAGTTCCTTCCATTTTACAGACCTCATGTGCACTTTAAGAACATTGACTATTCGTATGCAAACTTATCAAACCAGTCAAAGATCAACAAGTCAGTCGAATAATTTTCCTTCCATGACTAATGTCTGATATTTGACTTCACTGTGGTTAATATTTATTGTGGGGAATGCGACTGTGGCTTCTGCTACGTGTCTTGGAATTAAAGTTCTTCGTTTCAGTGAAAAGGCATTTGGTCTGGGGTAATTTTTATTTCATCTTGTTCAAATGTGAAAAATGTATAATGTGCCTTGGAAAAATACATCTTGCTTTTACAAATTTGTGATAAGTTGTCGAGCATGTTTGCATAAACCCTGCAGGTGTTGGAAGTGCCATTCTGCAAGCCAAAACTTGTCAACAGATTTCACATTTCCCTTTACATCCAATCAAAATAAGATGAAGATTCTAATAAATTACACATTTCAAAGTGAAGCCATTCATTGCCCAAAAGGATACGGTTAGCGCATCATCCCCGTGTCTGGGGTGCATATCATAATCCTCATCACAGACGATGTGAACTGTAGCGATGCCTGAAGCCAACAGAAAATAAAGGAATGTCTGGGAGAACAATCCTCATCTTTTATTTGGCTGCAAAGTGTCTCATAAAGTATATTTTTCATCTTGATTATAGTTTGGTGGAACACAAAGGAATTCATTTTTCTGAATCCAAGTCGAGATGTGATGTCAATACCCTCAAGTTGAAGCCAAACTCCATCTAGATGTCACACTTCTGTTCTGTTTAGATGCTGTTTTAGTCTTAGTTTCATTTTCATGGACTTTTAGGCCCCGGTTACACGTACATGGTTATTTTGAAAAATGGATACATTTCCCTTCGTTTGCGCCCTTCGTTTACATGCATTCGCATGAATTCGACTCTGAAAATTATTCTTTCTAAAAACTCCAGCCTAAGTGGAGATTTTGGACAACTTTGTTTGCACGTTTGCATGTAAACTGAGAAAAACTGAGTTTTAGGCAGCCGACGTCACAGTATGTGACTATTTTGCGGGATTCTGATTGGCTAATGTGTGCTTGAGCTTCTCGTTACACTGCCACCTACAGGTTAGGCATGCTCTTGACGGCATATACACGGGTTCGTGTAAACGAACACTTTTCTGAAAACTGACAGCGACAGGTGTGCACGATGTTATTTTTGAAAACGGAGAGGGGTGAAATTAGCCTGGTCCTACCAGACTCTCGTACATTTAATTTGTACAGAGAGTCTGGCCACTCTCCATTTACAAGCGTTAACTTCCTTGAAGGCGGGTCCTCTGTTGAAGTTTAAAATTATTGGATCTGCCCAGAGCCACTCTGGATCTGCCATAACCAATCGCTAACTTTTGGTCGTGAGTCTGACGTATGACGACTCAAGAATATACCGCAAGCCCAGACGTAGTACTGAAGGAAAATGAAAATTGAGCGCAAGTACGTGTGGAGCCAGGCTAGGGTGAAATGTCCGTTTATGAAAATTGCCGTCCACGTGTAAACGTAGCCTTAGTTTGTTATTTTCAGTCACGTGTACTCCTTTGTCTTAGTTTCCCGCCAATCATTAGTTTCTATGGACACGGATTAATTATCACAGCTGGTTATCATTTAGTTCATTATCTCTGTCTATTTAAGTTCCTCTGTTTGAATCACTCATTGTCGGGTATTGTTTGTGTGTAGCACACTGTTTCATGTTCTGCCGTCGTGTTGAATAAATCTAGCCTTTAAACCGATACTAAAATGTGACGCGTAAGCACTGCAGATCACTTTTTTGGGCAGAGAGAATCGTCACTTCCAGCATCATGGATTTGCAACAAGAGACACCAAACCCACTAGATTTAAATAGTCAGCAACAGCCACCGCAGTATCATTTGTTTGCACAATTTTTTAAAGACGTTCCACTTCTTGGTAGCTGAGGAGCGTGCGATCAGGAATGAAGAAGTGTTTCTGTTTTTCCGTCTGTTTTTTTCTGTTTACACGTGCCTCAGTCACCGTTCACGCTGATGGCGTTCCCCAGGGCTGTTTCTCAGTTCCAAGAACATAAAGAACGGACGTGCGTTCTCGTGTAGACCGTTCTTGCCAGACGACCTTGAAAGAACGAACTCGGAAGGACGCGAGGACATAGAACGCATCTTTGTGAGAATTGAGATGTGCTGCGATCTTGCTGCTTAACTGACCATCTCAGCAAATGGCGATTAACGACCAAAGCACAATAAATATAACATCACAAACAAATATCAAACATCTATTAAACATTTCTTTCATATTATTGCATTGTTTTCATGTAAGTTTATATATTTTTTTATTTTACCGTGTGTATTTATGAAAATGAATAGCCTATGTGTTACCTATGCTTCGTCAATGTTAAGATTCTTTTTAATATGCCAAAAAATTATTGCCGCTTTCTATATCGGTCTATATCAATTTATTAAAATTAAAGCAAAAGAGAATGTTTTTTTAACCGCGGAAAGACGTCAGTACACTCCGTTTCTCAAGTTCAAATCCACCAACGTTAATCTACTAACTCTACTGACTGCTTTGTCGGACAAAAATGGCGGATTCGGCGGATGGCGGATTATGATTGGTCAGATCGCCTGTCAATCAAACTCCCTGCGAAGGGTCAATTGTGACTTTATATCTTTATTTCTCACAACTGCAACTATTTCTCAAAATGTTGACTGGATTTTTCAGTACTGTGAATTTATTTCTCAGACTTTTGACTTTACATCTCACAACTGTGACTTTCTCACAATATTACATTTGCTTCTTCTTTTAAACTTGCTCTCAATATTATTTTGAAGGCCAGGAATGGCCTTCCATAAGATTACTACATAATATACACATATTTAGGGGTATTGTTAAAAACAAATGACAGTAAGTACTACATATTGTCATGTACAAAAGAAATTGAAAGGAATTTACAATGCACCAATGTCAATTGCACACAGAACACTGTGTGACAAGTGAGAAATATGAGGAAAGGAAATGAAGGTAGTTGGAGCAAAGATAAACCTTGAAGAGTAAAAGCTCAAGTGCCACACAGTCTGATTAGAGCATGTTTAACGGCCATCTGATGGTGGTATGTTTGGAGTACTCCTTCAACTATTAGCAAAACATAACCCTTACCCTCTGTGCTTTCATCAGGGCGCACATGGAGGACAGTGACAGAATGCACATTCTAGATCAAATCTAAGAACGGGCCGTTTGTTTGGCAACCCCACCACAAATAGTTCTTGATGAATAGCTAAAACAATGGCAGTGCCAATTTTAGACTAAGAATTAGCATGTGGTGTGTTCTTGCCACGCTCAATAGACATGTAAACAATCAGTGTTGCTTATTGCATTATGCAAGCCTCAGACACATTCGTGGGATATGATAAACATAACCCTGAGTGGCAATGCCAAATTTTGTTTGGGTTTGACTGAGCTGAATTCAAAACACAAGGCTGGGGAAAATAGATGGACTACTGTGTGAAAAGACTGATAACCACTAGACTGTGAACGTCCAAGATAGTGTCTTGTTTTCTTGATGACATGTTTGTTGGTTTTTCGAGGAAATAAGAAGACGTGGGATTGACTTAAATCCGAACATCATCTCCTAGTCGTCTCCTAGTGGATGGACTTGATTTTGAGGAGGTGATGTGGATGGGTTAGGGTGGCCTCTGCCTCACATGAACTTGACCACAGAGTCTCTGGGTTACTGTATAAACAGAGACGTCAAGTCCAGGCAGATTTATAGTGCTAGGGAAACCTTTATGGATTGTGAAAGATTGAAGGCCTGACGCTGCCCATCAGAGTGGGAGCAGGAACAGCTGTCTAAGAAACAGGATAGCTCAAGCGTTCACAGACGCTAATAGATGAACGAGAGGAGATAAGAGACCCTTCATCATGTTATTGTAGGGACAATAGCAGGTTACCAGGTTAACACACTGGGAGTTGAGCCCAAAAATAATTGATTCTTTGATTCGGATGCTCACACTACTGAAACAGTGAAAATTTTTACATTTATTAATTATTTTTACCTTTATTTACCATTAAAGCAAAGAAAAAGATGATGACCAGTCACAAATTATTAGAGAAACTTCTTCATCTAGCAGAGGGTACACATACTGTACAAAGAATAGGCCTACTATAGTGTGAATGATACTGTATGTTGCACAACTTATTCACTTCATCTTACTTTTTTTTCTTAAGAATAGATAAAGTAGTCTGCAGTCAACTTTTGGGGCCTAATTTATAAAATAGTATAGATGCGTAGAAACTGTTCTACATTTGATCTTACGATACTTTCTCAAATGTGCGTACGTGTGATCTAGAGAACGAACGTATGTACAAAAAACTTGCGTACGCCTCTCTTCCAGAAGTGAAATTTATAAATAGCAAATGATCTTGAGAATTGTGCGCAGCTGAATGGTTTCCGTTCTCTGCTTTGTAAACGTTGCCCAATTAATGTCATTAACATATAAAAACCTTTATTTGAGAACGGCAAGCTGCAAGAATTGCTTAGATTTTCATATACTGTACCTGCAGTTCTCTGACTCTCTGCCACAAGAAAAACTGTGTACGTCTGCTCAGATGAGGCGATAATCACTTTTCTATCAAAGTCAAAGACTGTTTCTATAAATATGAACGTTGGCATGGATTTTATTTTACGCACACTTTAAGATCAAACCTGTGCGTACGCATGTTTTATAAATGAGGCCCTTGGAATTGACTTCACCTATTCTGAAAAGTCATTTTGAATTATAACACAGTGTCTTTGTAATGGTGCAAGGGTTCAAGCGATATAAAAACTACAAATATATACAATTGCATATAAAATAGCTGTTTTTCTTTAACATGAGCAAGCATCAGCATCATAATAATGTCATTCGTCTACTTCCGTGACAGTCAATAACTTAGCACACGTTTACAGAGGGTCATTATTATCCCCAAAGGTGGCAAGACACAAATAAAATTGGAATTAAAGGGTAAAAGTGAGCGCTCCGGTGGAAATGACCCTTGGCGATGAAAAGACACAGTTCCTGTTATCGGCCCCAGCATCCAGCATGTAGCCAACCTTTTGAAGAAGCTTTTGAAGCAGTAGTCACAATCTTCACTTCCGTCCTGTGGTCTCTAACACCTATTCCTGCCAGGCACTGATTGATTGGTGTAATGGGATTTCATACATGTGGAAGGGGGGTTCGGCACCTAATCATTAGCATGTTGATGAGCACCGTTCTCTCCATTATTCACTAGTGTAGGCTGAGAGCTTGAAATGAAGCTCATGTGCTCCGTGAGACGGAATTGGAAACGGCAATGACGTCAAATGGCATAAATGAGGCCTTCTCACTGTTAGACACTTTGAAATATGTCACTTAGGGCACCTGTCATCATTAGTGCCAATGACTGTTTTAATGGAATTTTTTTAATGGAATTTCGCAGCCTCGATCTAATCCGGATGAAGCGTGACATTTAATGCCCACTGTGGCATATTTTCTCCCATACAGCTCCCGGTTCATTGTGTTCTTTCTCTAATTATTATTGAAATGTCAAGTAAAAATGATTGGAATCAAATAAACTCCATTTAATAATTCCATCTATTTGTGGGCACAACTACCGTGATCAAAATGACTACTGACCACCCTCTCAGTGGATAGAGGCATTACTGGCAAAATGCGTCATATCTGCTATTTCTTACATGCTGGAGTTTTAGCTCTAATGATCTGAGAGGAAGCTTTGGTGGCATTTATGTCAAAGTAAACAGTAGGAATGAGGTAAGCAGCGAGTGAAATCAATAACAGTCCTCCAGGATTACTTTTATCAAGAAGACCTTTTGTTCAGTGAAATACTCTTCTCCACAGAGATCTCTCTGAAGCAGCGCTGTTTGGCAGCCTCAGAAGGAACAATTGTACATCTACAAGCTTTGACGTGGAAGAAAATGTCTTTATTTGAGTGAGCATATAGTGAACCGGTGAACAATGGCTGCCCCTAAAACCAAGACCCTTCCCGTCATCCTAAGCTGCCAGATGGCAAAGTGATGTGAGACTGGCTTTACATTTTATCCCTTTGAAATTAAGATTTGGCCACAGTTACAAATTTGTCCAGAGCCTTGACCCTCAAGCACCCTTGGGTCATATATTACCTAGCCGGCCGAATGTGTGCTTTCTTGGCCAGATCCTCATGGCTTATTTTTGAAACCCTACAGACCGAAAGAAGTTAAAAATAAAACCGAAAATTGGAAGAAGTTCATTGTTCGTTGGACTTGTGAAAGCTCTTAAATGTGTAGCTACTTTTCAGACTTATTGGTGGTGTTTGCTAAAAACAAGTTTACTATTGCTTTTGGTCATATACTGTACTGAACAAACCCTAATCACAAGTATTAATTCAGTATTTAACAGATCACACATGCTTGTGTTACACGCATGAATAAAACCTTAAGTTTGTTGTTTTTCTAACAGAGAAATATGACAAAAAAATAATAAATAACTGAATAAACAATTAAACAAAGAAGGGTTAATAATACATTAAAAGCATGTTTACTACACAAAATAAATGATAGATATCAATTTAATAATAATACTAATAATAGGTATTTGTACAGCACCTTACATACAAGTATGAAAGTGATCCATATGGGACTCTGAGTAAAAGTCTTTTTTTGTGAGTCAGTAAATCTGTATTTCTATATTTATTCATTTATTATTTCCCACTGATATTTCCTTTTCCATTGGGATAAATATGTAAATAAGTGAATAAATACATACATCAGTGTATAATTACATTAATAAATACATGTAAAAATAAAGAAATATATTAAATAATTATCTTTATTAATACATTCGTAAATTAATTGATACATTAATGAATAAATTAAAATAGAACCTCTCTATTTACTTCATTACTGATAAGTTCATTTTCTAGGGACCTGAATATTATATAGTAATAAAGTAACCACATAGCAAAATGCTAAAAATCCCTTCAACTCAAAAATCTCAGCAGCCCAATAGCAACAACATCCTGGCAAACGTTTTTCTTGTTTGAAAAAAAAAAGAAAAAGTTCAAATCCTTTTAACAACATCCTAGAAATGATTCGCTCCCAAATGTAATTTCACTCCATTTCAACGTTTTATTCTATGACCGGTGATGTGGGTGACCCATTTGTTTTGGAACCACCCTTATATTTAGTGCAACATAACAACCTGTAGCCAAGGACTGTTCCCAGACTGGATGTGGGAGGATGAATCAAAAAAGACATTTCAAAAAGTATGAGATCTGTTGTGCCTCAGGATGTAATCATGCTTGTATAAAAACAGCCATTGTTGTGCTCCAGGAAACTCGTCAATGATGAACTCTATTGAATGGCTGATTGATAGTAGGCTAACATTAATTTGCTTCCAGGATTGGATTCACAGTTTGACCACGCATGTTCCTGCAGCTCTGCTGGTCCAAACCTCATTCATTTCCAGCTGTTTTAATTGTCTCTCCTGACAGTAAGTCAGTAAGAAGTTCCACACTGTAATTAAGTGTAAGATCCTCAAGACGGGCCACAGAATCACAGTGCGAGTTCCTGTCAGAGACCACAGGTGGGTGGGGAGATTAACCTCCAGAAGACTATTAGGGAAAACCATGAGCCGAACATCCCGAAGAAATCTAAGAGAGGGAGAGAGCGAGTCCGTGTGCATGTGTGTGGTGTCAAAGGAAATCTCCTGCGGGTGGGACGAAAGGAACGGCTTGATCCTGTGTGTTAAAAAGGGAAGCGTTAGTTCCTAAAAAGGAGGAAGAGGTAGAGCGATCGCACAACTGTTTTCTCCATCATTTCATTTGTGACTGTTGAGAAAAAAAAAGAAAAAAGTAAGTCAATGTCTGTAAGCCGTTTGAAATAGCCAATATTAAAACTCTGGAAAACTGAAGAAACACCTGCTTTGAAAGTGAAGACAAAGTGGAGGGCTCAAAGGATATTAATGTTTTTGTTGCGTTTTTTTTCACGGTTCTGGGAAGGATATTAAGATGTCAATGGGAGAAGTGTGCTCAGCTATTGGTAACGTAATCATATTCCAGTGCAGAAACCTAGTTTCCTCTTACACCGACACATTCTCGTTTCTGTTACAGCCTTGCGTGACCTGCGCTCACAAGTCTTCGGTGTAAAACACGACACCTCTCACATGTCCCTTTCTCCCTCTCATGCAGTGAGACGAGGATCCTATACACTGAAGGAAATCCTTAAATGTGACCCCAAAACCAGTCACGAGTCGCACGGGTATATTTGTGGCAATGGCAAAAAATACATTGTATGGGTCAAAATTGTACATTTTTCTTTTATGCCAAAAATCATTTGAATATTAAGTAAAGATCAAGTTCCATGAAGATATTTAGTAAAATCTTACTTTAAATATCTAAAAAATATATATATTTGTGAGTGGATGCAGCAAAATCGCAAACATAAATTGACAACTTTGAAGATTTTCTCAATGTTTAGATTTTTTTGTACCCTTAAGGGCCGTACACACCGGGACGAATATCGGCGCGCATTATTCGTCAGCGTTTTTCAACGCGTTTTTTGTGTTCACACCCAAGAGATTTTCGTTGACGATGAGCCGAGTGAACATGCAAATTCATTCCCTGACATTAGATGGCGCTTAATGTAAAACAGAAATACCCCGCGTAGTCGCTGGCACGTTTGTCATATAGGTCTTTATGTTCCGACACCAACGAGACCAACAGCTCTACATTCATCTTGTCTTGCATCTTCCTCGTCTTATTTCTTCCCGGCAGTGACGCTATACTTGGCGTATATCTTCTTCGCGTTACGCTCGGCAAGACAAGACCGTTTTGTGTTTGAGCGCCCCCAAGTTGTGTTTTACTGTAACTTCAGAAGCTCCAGACACGTGAGCAAAAGCGGCAATCTCATTGGTCGGATAGTTTTTGACGCGGTGCGTCAAACCAAAAAAACGAACCCAAGGCGTTTTAAAAAAAATGACGCTTTTACGCGTGGCGTTTTACGCGTCGGTGTGCACACTCACATTGGCGCCCTTTAGTCACGAGGCGTTAAACGTCGGCGAATATCGCGCGCAAAATTCGTTCCGGTGTGAACAGGCCTTCAGGCTCTAGATTTTCAAATAGTTGTATCTCGGCATACATCAATGGAAATCTTATTTATTCAGCTTTCAGATGATGTATAAATCTCAATTTCAGAAAATTTACCCTTGTGACTGGTTTTTCTTATCCAGGGTCACAAATATGCCCTTGTTTGTGTGCCACACATTGCAATACATGCGTCATATACCAGGGACGGATGGGGCGATTTGGGCGACGCACTACCAACTGGGAGAAAGAGGATTTTTTTTTTTTTTTTTTACAAATTCTATCACAGCAGAAGTAGTTTTCAGTGTTCTAGACATATTATCTGTCATTGTCCAATCAGATTCGTCAGATTCAAGTCACGTTTCAAATGGTCGGGCCCGCGACCATTTTTTTTTTTCAAAGTGGGTTTACAGTACGACATCACTATAATCACGAAGCTTTATTAAAAATCAGAGTTTCCAACTTAAAAGTATGATGAGTTTTTAGTTGGAAACGTATCGCTATTGTTCGCACAGGGCATGTACACAAGACAGTGATGCCATTCTATACCAGCAGTTCTAGAAAATCTTGACTTTTTTAGATTTTCTCAATCTAAAATGAGTCTTGACTCATGTTACAAATTTTTATTCTTTTTGAAACACTCTCCACATTTTCTGCTAACAGCCCTATGATTTAGCGGTTAAACTGTTATACTGTTGGCACTGAACATGTTAAATTGTTGTCGTCCTTGTATGCCTCGAGCATATAGGTGAAGGTAAAGCCGAGAGAAGAGCCAGAGAGGATGATGAAAAGCGCGGGCTAGCTTGCACGAGCGGCGGAGGAGGTGGATGAGGGAGATGAGCTTGTGTGCCGTTGTAGAGACAACAGTCAAGGCCTGGTCCAATTGTCTCAGTCCTCTCAGATTCCCCTCCACTTCCTCACTGTATCTATCCTCATCATCATTCTTTAGGACAATTCCCAAGCCCGGCACACTGAGTTCTCTCATGGCTGCAAGTTCACACTGAGTGAAACTGAGCCAGAGTGGTCTCCGCATGTGTGCAATTTGCAAGGCCGTGGTATTTTTTTTAGATAAGTCATGAGGGAGAAGATGATTAATGGAGTTTCGTGTTAGTGGTGGCTTTGGATCAGAGACATTGGGGGAGTTGAGCAAAAGGCCTGGAGAGATAGAAATTTAAAGCATTGATTCAAGACTTCTGAAGTCTTAAGCATATATATATATAATAGAATAGAATGAGGCATTTATATAGCGCTTTCATATGTACTGTACACCCAAAGCGGTTTATAATCATATCAGGGGACCTCTCCTCAACCACCACCAGCATCCACTTGGATGATATAGATAGATGGATAGATAGATGGATAGATGGATGGATGGATGGATGGATGGATGGATGGATAGTTTTTAGTAGTTTTATAGTTTTAGTTTTTACTAATACACATTGTAAATCTGTTGCTTTCACATAATACATGGCACCATTAGAGGTGCTGCATGAGTTTGAAATCAATAGAATTCAGAAGACTTAATTGTATGGATGACTTTTATGATACTTTAATGGATTTTTTTTTTTTTTGTATCTTGACAGCCCCAGCCGTTCATCTTCATAATAACGCAAAGAACCATAATATACTTTTTAAAATTACTTTTTGTATTCAGTGGAGGAAAGAAATTCATACAGGTTTGTAACAAAATGAGGGTGAGATGAGTCAAAATAATTGTATCTGGTAATTGACAGCATGTTACAGAGCCTGTACTGTATGTACACTATGTAACTTGTGGCGCTCTAGCGGTTAATAAACAGACCTGCATGCGTCTTGCGGAAGAACATAGTTGCCAGAGCTACTTCTCTCTGTTAATGTCTATGACGAGTCACGCAGGCATGGGCCAATCCGCAGTGGTTGACGTCCCGCCTGGTCTAAAACAGTCTGAATATAAACACTTATTATAGGCGTACTGTAGTGATTCAGGATAAGACAAAAAACATGTTTTGGATAATGGATTCATGTCACTCGCTCATTATATAAATTTGGTACATTTTGAACAAAAAGATTACAGTGTACTGTACCTTTAACCTGAAAAATAACTTTTTTTAAGAAATATTGGTTTGTGACCTAGAATGCAGTTATGAAATAGTTTTACTTTTTCAAATACAACATATTGGCAGTGCGTAATGGAGTGCTTCCTGAGATTAATAAACTAATGGGATTTGTGGTCAGTTTGTGAATAATATCCTCACTTGCTTTCACAAGAACTGCCTTTTAACCTAACGTTGTGTTTCTAACCTCAACATAAATGACTTTAACATAATCAAACAAATGGTTGCAGTGAAGGAAGTCATATAATCTCTATAGAGGAAAGTCAGCCTTTGTCACCATGGCATTATTTACATGTCATCTTGAAAATCCATGGCTTTGGCTTCTACGAATATCCTTCCAGGAAACACTGTTGAAAACATTATAGGGTGCAGGTAACTAAACTATAACATAAAGCTCAAGTGGGGCTTTAAGGAGCAGTTATGGTTATGCCGGTGAAAAGTATACTGTTTTTTCAATCACTTGGTTTGTTTGTTTTAAGAGGACCACAAAGAAAGAGCTCAGCTCAACCAAGGCTCCATCATTTAATGGAGCTAAAACATGTGAATCGCAATGTATGCTTCACGGTGGTATACAGTGAGTCAGAAAAACTGAGATGGAAAGCCAAGGATGGGCAAAGTCTATAAATTTTAAGCTGCTTTATGTAAAATGTGTGGGAAAGAATGTGAACTAGAGCTGCTAATGAGACAAATGCCCAGTAACTTTAAGTGCACTGTCCTTCTCTGGTTCATTTAAGGTGATTTTGAAGGAATTGCCACACTTAAGTCCTCTTAAAAAGAACCAAACTCAGACCCAGGAATGACATGAGGGAAATAAAGCCAGTTATCTTTGCAATCACTTTGCCCATGACCTTGAAAGTGGACTCAGACTTTTAGTCCATTTTGGTTTCTTGGTTCATTTCAAGGGTCTGAGAGATATACATGCGAATGGCTCAAAGGCACTTTGACTGGATCTCTTCTTTAAAGTTAACCAAACTGAGACCTGAAATTGTATGTTTTCACACATATATATATATATATATATATATATATATATATATTAAAGAAATCTGTATGTTTATGCCAGCAACAAGACTAACCACAAATGCACTGAACACTATGCAATCAGGCAATCTTACATTTGAAAGGAATATACAGTGCATGTACCTACACCAATTGTTTGGACATCTTCCCACACGTGCTTGGACATGCTTATGGGAATGCTTGCTTCTAAGTATAAATGTTCAAATACGTGGAATGTTAAAAATGCTCTCGTTTATATGCCTCTGGCAAATGGCGAGGCTTAGTATTATGTAGCCATTTCCCAATGCCAAAGGACAAAGCGCTTACAAATTACCTTAGAGTAAGTGGAATGCAATATAAAAAGGTTCTCGATTCATTCAAAGCATCTGGAGAACTGGGAAGTCTGATTCAAGAGCATAATGCACGCTGCTCAACACTACTGCCTCATGACTCTTAAGATTGCTTGACAGATGATGGCTTCTGTGTAATATTCACAAACATTTGCATAAAAAAAGACCTACTCATGCACACCATCTGATTCTGAGCTGTTGCCGTTGATGCAGCCATGTTTGTTTAAAAAAAGACTTTCGGGCATACTTAGGACTGGCCCCAAACTCTTGAGAATGATGCAATCACTTTCTGGGAAATGACAGCTGTGTCCAAAGGTGTTTATATACAGTAACATGTATGCTTTTCCTGGGGGGGGAAGGAACACATAAGTACACTTACCAGCAAATAATCACGTTCAATGACAAACTGAAAGAAACTGTCCCTGAAACATTGATGCAGCATCATGCCAAAAAAGAAGTTCCCGTCTCTGTAGTAATGACTCAGGGATTCTCATGAAACAGTAATAACCCAATGATTGTCTGCTTAGCATTTTCCAGTTATCCCCTGCTGGTTGATATCCTAACTACACCATCTTTTCTTTTCTTTTTTTACTTTTGAACCTTTTCAAAAAAAAAAATTTTTTTTTAATCTGACATTTTCAAGCACAAATGGCCAAATATTGAAAAATTTCTTTGTCAGCCACGATTAAAGTATTCACAAATGTCAGACACTGTACAGTTTAGAGATATACAATTAGTATAGGTCATGTGATCTTACCTTGCCAAACTTAAACCAACATATGTGTAAAAAATATGTTTTTAAAACATTAGTGCATCTTGAATTAAACTACATTAGCTTCATAAGATTAAATGTTACTATTGTTTTTGATTCAACAGTTTTGCTGTGTAAAGTACACAAGGGTGTCCAGCTTTATACTGGTCTATAAATAAATATTACATTATCATGGAAAATGTATCCATCTGACAAGCGGAATAAAACATACCAATCAAGCTTTCCTTTATTCCAAATAAAAAAAGGATAAAAGAGCTTCATCACATAATCCAGATGTGGCATACGTGCATATGTATAAGTTAATGGAATCAAAGTGGCGTTACGGTGAGCTGTTAACAATCACTGACACTAAACCTGTTCGCTTGGCAACACTTGAAACATTTTCACCTGTTAAGCTTACAAACCGTTTCTTCAATGCCATTAATGAAAGCTTCACTTGGCAGATGTTCATGCAGGTTCAAGCCTGTTATTACTGAACGATGGGAAATACTGGCAAAATATTAATATTGACCTTCTCAACCTTCTGGCAACACATTCTCACTCCCAGCTCATCACATATGGACTCTTTCTCCTAACCCTTTAGTGTCATTTTTCAGTTGTTCAGATCAGGACATTTAATTCTTTGCATGCATTTATAAAAGTGGAAATGATTTTATAAATATTTATACTTATATTTTGGAGTGCACTTAAACCCAAACCACACCATAAACCTACTTCTCAACAATATGAAAGTTGTAACAAGCAAATAAAAGTACAGTCACAGGTGTTTATTGCAAAAACTGACCAAAAAATAGCAATTGCAAAAATTGCATTCCAAGTCTTCTCAAGCTATTCGATATCGAAACAGAGTGAAACTTAATGTTTTAATTGTTGAAAATGATTCCGCTCTGTGAACGCATGCAGTCATATCTCATTCAAAAGATACACAGGAACTTTAGCATGGCGGTCACGAGACACACAAGAGCCAGTGCCATTTGACAGTCAAAGCTCATTTCTTCTGGCAGAAATGTTTGAATGTTTGCAGAGGATCTGGAGACGGTGATTGCTTTGAAGTTCCTAACACAAATCATAGTTTGGCCTATGATTTGACTTTAAATATATGTATTTTTGAATTAATTTTGACTGTATTTGTATCTGCCTGTTATATACTGTGGGGTAAGGGGTTGGGTTACGTGCTCAAACATATCTAAATAGTGTAATGTAAATAAAATGATTGTGGCTGTTAAAGTTCAAAATCGTACCCCAACATATCATAATGTCAAAATTATACCCCATTATATAATTGTATCGTTACAGTAAAATGTTCATGCTCATCGCGTCTGTATATTGGCACTAAACGTTTCGATAACCCTTTAGTTTGGGGTCCAATTCTCACTAAAGTTGCTTATTAGCATGCATATTACTAGGATTGTGGCTCTTAAGTATAGTACTTATGAAGCACATATTAATGCCTTATTTTGCATAACCATATTCTACATCCCTTAATCCTGACCAATACCTAAACTTAACAACCTTACTAACTATTAATAAGCAGTAATTAGGAGTTTATTGAGGCAAAAGTCATATATACCGGTAGTTAGTTAACAGTAAGAATTGTACCCTTATCTAAAGTGTGATTAAAGTTTCTCTTGGCGTACCCTGCACGTCAAAAAATGTCATTAAAGGGGTACTTTGTGCCCTACAAAGGGTCCTTGGCAAGCGTATCTGAGGAGTTGGGAATGAGAACGTGTTGTCTCTGGTGTGCCTGCTCAGTTAACATTTGTACTGATTAATGTGGACAGAGTTGTTCTACATGGATCAAAACTAGTTCATCAGTTGAGTATGAAAATCAAAAGCTACTGGACACTGAACTGGAATTACCTTGCCGCACCCGAAAGACTGAGTGCGAAATAGGATGATTAAAAAGCCATACGTGCCTCTTAAACATCCTGTCTATCTGATCAAAACA
Organism: Phoxinus phoxinus; assembly: GCF_949152265.1. Lineage (NCBI taxonomy): Eukaryota > Metazoa > Chordata > Actinopteri > Cypriniformes > Leuciscidae > Phoxinus > Phoxinus phoxinus. Next base: position 24,122,883 of record NC_136899.1, on the reverse strand, counting down.
TGGACCCCAGGGCTGTGAATATGCGAGGAGCGAATGAGATAATCATCCACAAGTCTGAGCTGAGTTCAGAAGTCAGACATAAAGTGAGGCTGACATTGATCACGGCTATATTTAGCAACACTGACGGGGTATTTGTACAGTGGGTTTGTGGGGTTGGGCTCAGTTTAGGGCGTACTGCTGATCTGTTTTGGAAGTGTCTTCCGTCAGACCGGGTGCGCCATGTGCGTGTAATCACTGTGACTCAGTAAAATTCACCCCACGACTGTCTGAATGCACAGCTATGCCCAGTTAAGGAGAAACAAATATTCCTCTCGATTCCTTCGTGACGTGATGTCTTTTGATTTGCAACCAACCTTTAGACAGCAATGTTAGGAATAGTTCATCCCAAAATGAAAATGTCACAATATGGAAAGAGCGCAGTGATAGAGCTCATGAAAATTTCCGCCACAGACGAAACAGATGGAGTCATGCTCGCAAATGTAAACAAACATTTCGTCTGAAATCATCCGAGACGCTACAGTGCATTGTTGTAATGCGCTTCATGACTCATCTACACACTGTATAAATATTGCTATAAAGACATATCTGATGCTATGAACGCCCCAATAATCCCCTAATAACATTTAAGCATTTAAACAAAGACACTTACGCATTCTTAAAAAGCCACAAATTACATTTCTTCAATATTTTAACTGTTTCCTCTAGACAGGAATGAGCTTAAATGGGAAACAATAGAGTTTACTTTAGCGACATTAAATGTGTTCTTTACAGTTTCAAATGAGATTTCAAAAATGTGTCAAACTGCTCACCAATTTCTGGACCTGGAAGTCTGAAATTTCTAAATAAATGCGAACATTTCCCACCAAATTATTCAGAAACTAAATTAATAAATGATTTATGCCAGCCACATAAAATGTATTGTGCTATTGTATGTCAACAGTTGTCTCATGTTTATCTAGTTTTATTTCCCCTGAGAAAAATATCTGAGATGAAGTTGAGAACATCTTAGAACTCCCCTTAAACCTAAAAGTATATTTTAAGAAACTGTACTTGCAGATAATATATTGATTAAATAAAATATTAAATAATAGATTTGCATATATAAGCAGTGTACTTAAACCATATTAAGAATTAATTATGAAACTACATATAAAGATGCACTTATTTTCTACTTAAGTGGGTCAAAAGTTCAGCTAATTGCATGTAATATAAATTTTATGTATAATAACTTTTCATTTAATTGCAATTAACATGTCATTAAGTGTCCAAAAACATTGCATTCAGTTTCAACTTTAATTAAGTTTTACCGTATATTTTTTGTAGTAATACATACTCTTTTTAAAATGTTGTACTTCTTTTTCACAAGGGTCCATTACGTCTCCTGAGCTGTAAAAGAGCAACCTCTGAGCAAATGCTTCCTTTGGGCTCCAAGCTAAGTATAAAGACTCTGAGACAACGCCACCTTGTGTTCAAACCTAATCCAAATACATGGGTCAATATCTAAACATGCCTAAGGCCAAGGGAATTGTTGTTGTAGTGACAGCATCAGGGTTATTATAAAGACATATGTAGTAACATGACTTACATGAATAACATGACTGTTGGAAATAATGCTGGTGAGTCATCATGGCAGGGAATCCCCAAAATGTCATACATGATGTGACTGGATACATCTGGATTCGGACTATTAATCATTAATGTCGTCATGGCAAAACAACAAAAACAATCATGTCAGACCATAAACCGATGGATCGCTCATGTGTGGCATGTCTTTACCTGCTCAACCCAGGTGCTTTTAATATCAGTTTATATTCATACATAGTCCACTGAGAAACACACTGCATCTCTATGACTAAATATCACATCACACTCCACTTTAGACTAACTCTAGGTAGTCTAAAGTAATAAAGTCATTAGATTATTAGACTGTCTGCTTAAAATCTGCCAACACTTTATTTTGATGCTCCCCAAAAGACATTCTGACTAACTTTGCTAGTACATAACTTATTCTACTAACCTGAACCCTAAGCTAACAGTCTACTAATAATCTAATGAGAGCTGACATGTTGTTGCAAAGTTACTAAAATGCCTAAAGTTGACTATCGAAATAAAGTGTAACCAAAGATCATGAATAATCTTGTTGAATCACCAATAACCAGGTATAAAAAGACTTGATTTGAACCCAAGATTGTTTTTAGCTCCAACTATAACGTATAACTGATCAACTGTGTCATTCAAGGGCTGTAAAACGTGTTTTATATTTGTGACAGCGTTTTTTGGCAACTCTTTTGACTTAATGCTCACATCAGTTGCCTATTGGAAGAGCATCTCTAGACGAACGGCGTTTACAAAACAGCACCATTCCAAGGCAGAACAATGTTTCTCTTGTGAACAGAGGTCTCTTTTAATAAAGGCCACATTAAGGAAGAAAATCCTGGCTAAAGAAACTCAAAGTTATCCAATCTATAACTGATGATTCTTTGGAGACCATATAGAGAAAGACTATAGGTTTATCATACAGGTTCTTTGAAACACCTTTAAGTATAAGACAATCACTTCCATTAAAAATTATAAAAGCTTCTCCCCTGGAAAGATACTTGAAAACTGAAGCCTCTATATGACTGTACTGTTGGTTGATGAATAGATGAGGAAATCTTTATTCCACACTTGCTTATAATGTTTTCCACTGTCTTCGCTTGCCCATTAACATGTAAACCAACAGGATGAGGTGGAAGGCATTATGATGCTCTGGCTCTTCCAGATCGTTTTAAACGTCTAGTGATGCATGTAAGCTACATGATATGGCCAAGATGGTTTCCTTCTTATTTGTAACCCCTTTATTTGTTGCGCTCTAAATCCCGGGTCTTTAAATGTCTAGACTTTACCGAGAGGGAGCCAAGAGCTCTGATGAGGGTCGACTTCTGAGAAACTCCTCAGACTTCAGACCGCAGGGTCTGGTCACACTGAATGACTTCCTAAATCTCGGTACTCCCAAACTAACAGAGTCAAGTAAACAAAACAGAGCTCATTTGATGAAAAGAGACTCGCAGTGTCGTGAAATGTCAGGGAGACTTTGGCAGATCGAAGGTCCTTTATTGTTGAAAAACCAATCGTTTCCTAACTGCTAGAGGCAACATTTGAATGCAATTTGCTGTTTCGAAGGACTAACTATTAGCGGTAACTTTGTCAAGAACACATGCCAACCACTATCCAAGTAAACATCTATCATTAACCAGATGTCAGATGGGAATTATTCATTTGCAATCTTTTGGTATTGTGTTGTGATGCTTCAAAGCCAGTCTTTCCATGGTGTAAGCTGTTGTAAGATCCACAATTTAAACAAGACTTAAAAAGGGAAGTCGCCAAACCGCATTGAGGATTTGTTTTCATTGTGTTAGTCCTTTCAATAAGCACATCCTTCTGGGACAAGACTAGAGTTGACTTTTTTTGCAGCGCATCTTTTAACTGGAGCACGTAAACACAAGCACATTTCCCCCTTGTTAGCCTCACTTCACTGGCTGCCCGTACATTTTAGGATCCAATTTAAAATTATTTTATCTGCTTTTAAATCCCTAAACGGTCTTGCCCCACCCTACATTTCTGAGCTACTACACCCACTCGTTCTCTCAGGTCAGCTGATCAACTGCTCCTGAATGTGCCCAAAACAAAGCATAAGCTCAGGGGGGACCGTGGAATAAACCGTGATGTGATCTGCCTCTGCCAAGTAGATTAGCCTCTTCACTGTCTGTTTTTAAATCGCTTCTTAAAACCCACTTTTTCTCCTTGGCCTTTGACACCTGACGTTGACATTTTGTTGATTTATTTTATTGTTTCTATGGTATGGTTATTTTTCTTATTTTATGTCTCTTGATTTGTTTTATATGCTTTATATAAAGTATGTATTTTATGTCTTTTATTTATTTTTCTGTACAGCACTTTGGTCCACTTCGGTTGTTTTAAAGTGCTTTATAAATAAAGATTGGTTGATAGATTAAAGAGTCGTGTGCATTTAATTGCCTCATAAAAAAGAGATAGATCTTTCTCAAGCTACATGGGGATATAAAGATCTGTAGCTGTAGTATGTGACTTGATACACCTATAGTTATTATTCACAAAAGTTATGTTGTCAGGACACACACACCCTATCGGTTTCCAGTACTTGAGTGCATTGCGGGCTGATTTGTCAAGGGCTCGTTCAATTAAGTGTAATGAACTGGTTTGAATTGGAATTAATGATTCACATGCAAATCATATTGATTTAGGTAAATGTAATTTAAATTGAACCAATATTGTAAAATCGTCATACTTTCTGGGCTATAAATATCAACGATGACATGCAGCGTGCAATATTACAACAAAATCTACAGCTATCAACTATGGGTAACACTTTATTTTACAGTGTCATTGTTACATATGTTACATGTAGTTACTAGTAATAACTATAAATTAAGCATAATTACATGCAACTGACCCTAAACCAAACCCTAATCCTAACCATATAGTAAATGTATAATATTACTCAATACTTAAATGTATAATTACAGTGTATAAGACACCCCCTAAATCTGCTTCATACTTTTATAGTCCTTGTGAGTACTCAAATTAAATACTTTGCAGTCATATTCGTTAATATTAGTCCATTTTGATTTGACAGAAATAGCATATCATTTTTGTCAGTGCAAGTAATATTTTAGTTGATGTCTTCCATTATTTGTAATAAATTAACAACATTTTCAAACATAATTTAAAATATAGCTGCAAGCAGCAGTTATCGGGGCCAAGCTCAAAAATGAACAACTTGAGTTGCAAGCATGGCTGGGAGCTTCAGAAAAACTGCAACAATAAGTAATTAAATATGTTTTTAGATTATTTTAGTCAAAATGACTGAAAAATCACAAATACAACACTGTAATATTATTAACTTGCTTATCACTTTTGACCGATAGGTGGCGCTGTTATCAAATTATAATGGTGTGGTCAGTGTGAGGCGACAATGACACAAACAGTTTAGTGTCAATATGGCAAAGCGTTGCAGTTACAGCCTCAGAATCAGCTTGGCATCATGCCAACAATTTCGCTGATGTGAATGGTTTGGTTTAACGGAAAGCTTTTCATAACTTTTTGCCGGCATGGTCTGAAGTTGATCTGAGCCAATTTTGGTGAAAATCAGACCAACGGTCTAGGAGGAGTTAGAAAAAATAGTTTTTTAAAGAAAGTCAACATGGCGGACAGCAAGTTAGAGCAAATGTGGCATAATTGGTATCATTGCTCTCAGCATGACCCAAGGAATCTTTCAGAGCACCTTCAGGGCACGATCCCGATGACACACATTGAGTTTCGTAACAATATGCTAATGCGGTCCTAAAATACAGCATTTTAGGAAAAAAATTTAAATGGCAGAGTTTTATCATTTTTGGACAAAGCATTCAGAAGTTATTAGCAAAAAAGGCAAATTTCCATATCTTCTGACCAGTAGATGGCACTGTGACGAAATGCTGTATATAGTCTCAGGTCATGGTTGGGATGACATGTACCAATTTTGGTCAGAATTCGCTAAAGCGTTGCTGAGGTATAGCCTCATGTCCAATTTGGCATGCTCATAGTAGAATTCTTTTGTACGTTATTCGAGAGCGGTTGGGTTTATCAAAAAGCTTTTGATATCTTTTTGCCAGCATGGTCTGAAGATTATCTGATTTGACTTTCATGAAAATCGGACAAACCGTGGGGAGTTCGAAAAATCAGAGTCAGAGGAAAACAAGAATTTTGTATCTAGCCCTTATTGTTCAAAAGTTATTAGCATTAATGAATGTAAGTGAAACTTAAGACAGTTGATGGCGCTAGAGAGATTGAGTTAGAGACTCCAAATTTGCTGTGGTGAATGTTTGGACTGTCCTCCATCACCAAATTTCACAACTTTTTACCATATGTTTCTATGGGCTGCCATTTAATTCCATACCAGAAGAAGCGGAATAATAATAATAAGAACACTAATGGATACAACAGGTGCTTGGCCTCTAATTAGTTATAATGCACCTGAAATTATAGCATACTGTATAAATTGAAACATTGCAACTCCTCTAAAGAGCCTGTTTGAAAAAACAAGTTGGGCTTGCAGGTGAAACGTCTCCAAACGGTAAATCGAAGAGCAGAGTGTATGAGAAAGAGAAAACTTAAACATTTACAATTATGTTTAGGTATCATTCAACTATTTTAACATTCAAACATTGCCTCACCCCTTTGAGCTCACAAACTCTTTGCCATGCCTCTTCAAAGTTCAGACCTTATACTAACACACAACAGTTTCTGAAATCTCGCTTGTCTCTTGCAGGCGTCTCTCAGTGATTTGCTAACTCAGAGAGGCTTTCGGCGAAGCCTGCTTAGACATCTCTAAGAAACAGACAGGAAGAATTGCCGTTTTAATTCACCAAAAACGTATAAAATGGGTTCAGCTAAGGGACGAAGGGTCGTTTTGTAATGTCAAGTGCTGCGTTAAAGTAAATGCAAGAAATTATGCTGCCAACTTAGCTTTCATTGCTTGAACGTGTTTGTGTATGAGTCTACAGTGTGTCTGGATATGTGTATGGTTTATCACTTCACATTGTGGGACAAGGCAGGTGGCAAGATCTGTTAATCAAGGAGAATTATTTGTTTGATTGAGGCCTGGGATGAACAAAAAGTGCATTTACTCTGAAACTATTAGTAATTAAAAGATGACGCTGCGAGATGTGTTTTGTGGCAGGGAGGGGAGCTGTAAATTGTTGTTGTAGATGCCTCTGGAAAGCACAACTTGCACTGTCAAACTATTCAGATAAGAGTACTGGAAGTTAAAATGCACAAAACTGATTTTTAAATGAATATATATATGCATTTTTCAAGACTACCAGTGAGCTCTAAAATTAAGCGACCATACATTTTTCTTTAAAACCACAAGTCAGTGTGAATTTATTTTTATGAATTAATATTAAAGTTAATTTTTTTTAAATCCTTCATCATTCACAATGATTCATGGGATGGGTAATTCATGTCCTTTATAAAGGACATTCAGTTCACATTAAGACATCTAGTCCCCCTTTTTTCTTTTTTGCTTAAAATGTTGTGATTCATCTCACAGCTGGTTGCTTTGCTTCACGACATGGCTTATGGAGAAAATGAATGGGGAAAATACTTGACCTACGACCACTGATAAAGTGAGCGGTCACTGTTGTGCTCAATAATTCACAGGGAGTGATGTAATGTTATCCTAAAATTAACGGATTGATGCTTGAGACTATCAGGGTTAAATGTTGAAAAATACTCCCTGAAGAGTTTTTAATTTTGCGATAATGACCGTCTGACTGTATCACCCCGGCTACCTACCAAATAAATAAACTAAATGGACATGAAATATTGATTGGAACTGGAATTATCTCATTATGTGTTAAGAAAGAGAGTGTAGAGTGATTCAGAGCGATTCAAGTGACATGAAACTAGCACAACTATGCAGGAAATCAGTTGCATGAAACATTGTAGAGTTTATAGAGTTTGGCAGTCATTTTACAAAAATATTTGATCGCAGAAGGCCACGACTGGGCAATCAGAATAAAGAATTCCAGAGAGGGGCATAATAATAAGGTTACACTTTATTTTAATTGTGTATTTTAGATATTTTACTGACTGCAAGTAACTTTGCAACTACATGTCAACTAGCAGTCATTAGAGTATTAGTCAACTTTTACGGTTTGAGTTAGTAGAATAAGTAGAATAAGTTGACGTAGTTGTAAAGTTACTTATAGTTAGAAGTAGGGATGTCCCGGTACCACTTTTTCCAGGCCGAGTCCGATACCGATACTTTCATTTTTGGTACTCGCCGATACCGATACCGTAGCCGATACCTGTATCTTTTATTTTCAATTAATTGAATTCATGCATTTGTCATTTTTAAATGTATTGGTAGAGAAACCAAAAGAATGTCAAATCATATTTGTTTATTAAATGTAAACTTAATTTGTTCATCAAATATATTTAATGCACTGCATATTCATTACTGTATAAATTAAATATAGATGGATCTTTTTGTGAAGTTACAAAAAAAGGTAGCCTATTTAGTCAAGAGTTAATCCTTTGTCTGGTTAACATTAAAACACAGCAGCAGATTAATTCAACTGCTGCCCCTTTAAGACCGAACGCACGGAACCCATTTGAATTATACTGTCTACGTTCACTTGACATATAATATACTTTGTTTACTAGGATACTCGCCAAGACGGGCGTTTTTACATAGTTTTGTGTGAATTCATCCGTACAAGCGCAATACGTGAAAGAATTCCACTCAGTGTTTGCGCGCTGTCTGAGGCGATGGTTTTCGGGGCACGCGCTTTGGATGTTTGAAGTTCATGTAACTTCTTGACCCTGCAAATGTCCTGTAATAATGTCGTTAAACATAAATAAGGTAACAGTTCATGTTTTACTTACATATACGATTTAGTTTTAATCCAAATAAACGTGCCGAGTGAACGATCAGCAATCCAGAGCATTCAACAGAAGTGCTCTCTCTCTCTCTCGCTCTCTCTCTCTCTCTCTCTCTGGTCAGTTAATGTTAATAATAAGCTACATGCCTCGTTTTACTTTCTTTGCCATTGACATCCGACTGAACTACAGACTTTCCACTGGCGTCTTGCGCTCGACCACTGAGCGTTTTTCTCTTATCAGCTCGCGCACCACAGCTATATGCGTTACTATATTTTGTTTAATATTTCACTAATATGATACATTTACTTCATAGACAGCCTTCTTTTTTATCCCCATTATACTTTCTGTTGTCAGTGCTTCTTTGTCTGGACACAAACACTGTACACACGCTGCCTGGTATCGGTTGTTGGTATCGGGGCGTTTTTACGAGTACGAGTACGAGTACATGAGCTCAGTATCGGGCCGATACCCGATACTGGTATCGGTATCGGGCCATCCCTAGTTAGAAGAATGTCTGTTAGTGGACCATCAAAATAGTGTTAGCCGATATTAAGCAGACAGTCTACTAATACTCTAATGACTGCTAGTTGACATGTAGTTGCAAAGTTACTTACAGTTGAATATCTAAAGTCAACTATCTAAATAATCTGTTCAAACATAGGTTTGGACAGCAGAGAAAACAATGTTAAATGCAATAATAAAATACAACTAACTGTATAATCATGCATACTGTAGTTAAGATGGCAAAAAAAGGCTTCTCAATAGACAAATTGCTTCCCAAAACGTTTTTGTTGTTGACATCAAACGCTGTGTCCAATGAAACAGGTCATTCGATATGAATATGGACAGAACAAACTACTTTAGTCCAGTCATGAGAAGTTAATAGCCAGGTTAATATCGCATTGATGGACTTACTATAGAGTGAGATACTGTACAGGAAATAAAGATGAAGAGCTTTCTGTAAACATCATGCAGGAATATATGGTAGAGTAGATTTAAAGTAAATATCAAACTACTATGATGAATGCCCTCTGCAAGATGAGCATATGAACCACATCTATTATTTTATTCTGTCTACGTTACGACAGGTGGGAAGAAGAATGACGGTGGCAATTTCTCAGTATTTTATTCTCCCACACGCTCTCACAGCCCAGGATGTATAAAAGATATAGATGTCGGTTCCTGGAATCTCTAGCTTGGACAAAATTCGATCTGACAGGTGGAAGGTTTGCAAACTCACGTACACACCTACACAGATACAGACATACAGACCATAAAAACACATACACAAGAGAGGGAAAGTGAGGGAGCTTCAAGAAATTCTAATTGAATACTTCATAAAATGTGTGTCTTATCAAAGATGAAAGCCTACGGTCTGATGCACATGAGCAAAACAAAGCCAAAAGCAATTGGATGGAATTGAACAATGAAATCTAATTACAAGTCAATTGCACCTGTTCCTGTGCGAGGATAACAGCCAAGAAACACTTTCATCCTGTGACGCATTCTCCCTTGTAAAGACGAATTACATTTTTTTTCAAAGACACTTATTGTAGAACAGTGAATATCATGAACATTTTGATGCTAATTATTGTACAAAACATCAACTACAAAGGTAAAATAAATTGTCTTTATATAATGGTCTTTTAGGCTTAAATTCTGCTTTGATGATGATCTTATGCATCTGATATCTGTTCTTTTTTTTCGTAACACTACCTGAGAAGTACAGCACTGTCAACAAGCAACATTTTTCACTTTCTACAAAGATCGCAGTCTCATTGTTGATGAATGGTGAACATGGCAGGCATGATCTCCCTCAGGTCCTGTTTGGCCATGGAATGAATGCAGGTGCTGATATTTTGGCGGTCTCCCTGTCTCGGTTTTGAAGAATTTTGACGTAGAGACACAGAAAGTCTGGAAGCTTTATGTCGACAGTTGGGCAACACTTCTGCCATAAAACGTTTCGCAAATCTTGAGTGACATGGTTTGGGGTCAGAGAAGTGGATCGTAGACTCTATCTTTTTGTTTATTCATATTTTGGTGTGTGGTCTCCACATGTGAGCAATATCTTTATAATGCATGAATAACCTCAAATCCCATATAATATTTATTTAAAAGTAATAATACTTTGTGCTCTTTGCAAACCCATGGAGGAATCCAGCGGCTGACCTGTAATGAAATGCTGTATTAAAAAATAATGATAGATTTTATTTCCAAATGTAGGCAAGGAAGAGGCCAGGAGAAAAAGAAAATAAGGCTTCTATTCATTAAAAATGACAAGAAAATCACCATTGGTGACGAAGTGCGTCAAAATAAACGAGAAGGTCTAAAGCTCTTCACACCTGCATTGCTGCTATCTTTGGTCTCCCTTCATATGAGAGGTCAAAAGGGTATGAATCCTTCAGCTTTATGAGTCACAGTTCCCCCTTAGCCCACTTTAATCACTAGGGGAAAATGAACAGCAATACATGAAGAGCTCGCTTTTTAGGTCTTCCCTTTGTGCCTCGCTACCGTCAACGAGATCAAGGAGTTCTTTTTATCTACCTTTCACTTTCGTACATTTCGCACTTCGTATAACCTTGCAGTATCACCTCCTACTCTTTGCTCTGTCAGTTTGTTTGTGCTTTGTGTACATGTGAGATGTACCCATCTAGAAAGATCTCCTATGAGCACGCATGTGTGTCTGTGCCGCTGTGTGCATCCGTGCCAGTATCAATGTATACCGGCCAATGAACCCGTTCACCCTACTCTCTCTCTCTCTCTCTCTCTCTCTCTCTCTCTCTCTCTCTACACTTGCACTATATTAGTTGCACTGACAAGAAGCATAACTCATCCTATTCTCTTCTATTGTACAGCCAGCGCTGCGGAAGCTCTACCATGACAGTCATTCTCCAGGTAATTAGCTAATTAAACAAGTTGCATAGGTCGGACATACTGATTTGAATCATTTCCATAGGGCTGTCACAAAAGGCTATGCACAGAACGTGCTCTAGCTGCAAATTATCCTGCAGAGCTGAGCTGTAAAGCTTGTGTGTGTGGTTTCCGTATGTTAGACACCATACGCTGTGGACACGGTGACAGATAAGTGGAAGAGTATAAGATGGTGCGTAATGAGGTAGGCTAAGAGAGCGTGGCAGTTCGTAGCTAAATGGGTTTCATTCATAACACACATAGATGCGGTCATGCCTAATTAACCCCTTTGCCAAACAGTGACTTGGAGCCACTCGACCTTGACCAGTAAGGGCCGTGAACCATTTATCATGGGGCCATGGACTAACTTCAATGGAAGTGTATGTTAATGATGACTCATAGTTTCTTTTTGACAGCTTCGGATTCAATGCTGGGCAAAAAGGAAGCCCTTGAATTTCATGCACTGACAGTCCGACAGTCCGTCCCTGCATGAGGGATCGTATAATAGCTGTACTAATGACTTTGGATATCTTCCAAACTTACGGCAGCTTATCACGATAGCAGCATGGTTTCCCTGGCTATATCCTTTCTCAACTTGGATTTTCCACAACCTGGTCTCTTGATTACAGTGATGACAAAGTGTCATTTACTTTTGGTGAGCCTGTAACATATTCGGGTAAGCAGATAAAGAACAAACTAGTGAGTCCCTCTTACCTGAAAATATTAGTCTACCCTTTGTGCAGTATGTATTAATTTTGTAGAAGTGTTTATCCAAAGCAACTTTCAGGGGTAATCTCACTGGAGTAACCTGGGGTTAAGTGCCTTGCTCAAGGGTCCAGTGGTGATAGCTCATGGCTTTCTTCTTTGGGAAACTAGCAACTCCCAATTACCGACCCTGAGTTTTATCCACTACAGGACACGGCACTACCCTTTTTCAGCGCGGTATTCTCAGAAATATAACTTTACAAATAAGTCATAAGATGCATCTCCGTGTTTGACACTAAGCTTGACTTGGACAGGTCTAGAAACCTTTGCCAAATTGACAAGTGGACCATCTGAGGTGGAACTTATTAGCCGTTGCTGTGCAGAGGAACCACATGAGGAGGAACTGGATTTTACCACACACAGGAAACCATGTCAATAATGTGTCACTGCTTTGATAGACCGAGCTATGAATGGTGTTTGAGTTTCTACTCCGACCGGGACAACAAGGTGAGTTGTTGTTCAGATGTTAAGTCAACATATCAAAATCCAAACTGAAAAAGCGACCTTGAGAGATTAGTCTTGATTGAAAAAACATTCTGGTGTATGTCAGTATTTTGAAAAATAAGCATTAGTGCAAAAAGCCCTCTCCATAAATCATATCATGCTTTGACATTTGATGTTTTCGTAGAAAAATATATGTTATTGCAGTGGCTGCTGGTGAGTTATACCATTAGTATTTTGTGAAAACAAAAAAGGAGCCAAATGTGAACCTCGAGGAAAGTCAACAAAATACAAGGACAGTTTGTATCAAACACATTAGGACTGCAAAGGTAAAAACACAGAGATCCAGGAGATAGGTTCCATTCGTTGTACCAGAAGTAATAAAATTGCTCATAGGAAGTGTCAGTGTCTGACAGAATCACTTAGGCCCCTGCTGCCTTTTCCTCTGTTACTGTGCTCAGGGGGTGTCTGGTATACTTCCCATCTGGTCTTTCCTCTCTGATTGGAAAAACACACACTCCCTTTGTGTTTTGCAGTTGTGTCAAAGGAAGCCCTACTCATTAACTCCAGTGGAAGTTCAGGTATCAGCTTTCCGCCTTTCTTCTCTGACTTCATATATGACTAGGTTGAAGAGCTAATTCAGACTTATCCCTTACTTCCTGCTTTGGGTGTGACCTCGAGAGTCCGACAATCACCTCACCAGCCACAAAGTGGCTTTGTGGCCTCTGGAACAAACCAGACAACGACTCCTCGACTGTATCTTGGCACCCTCCAATCATTCACGAACCCAGTAGACAAATATTTGAATGGCTGCTGTTCTTACATGCACTGAAGTGAGTGAGAAGTGTCAACATGTGCGCCGGTGGGACCTGGGACCACTGACTATGATGTAACGAGGGGAGCGCTACATTCTCTGGCCCATGCAACAGGCCAAAGCAGCTGGACTGGGTGTTTAAACTGAAGCCTCTCCCCCTCCTCCAAGAACAATTTCCCACTCCGGTTCCACCCCTCATTTCCCACAGCTCCCAGTAAACAGAACACACCCATGGCAGGACTTCAGACACAGCGAACAGACAGCCGAACTTCCAGGCCTGGCTCACGGACATGTGTATATACACACACACACGTGACCGTCATAGCTGCAGTGTGAGGTCTGTTCGGACATGGATCGTGGCAGTAAAACAGTCTATCTTTCCTCAGCACTCTTTCTCAATTGTAGAGGCGAAGCCGAAAGGAGTAAGTACTAGGCCGCCGGGCAGTTTATCATCATCCAAAGCTACAGCACTTTTAAACTAATGTAAGTATGGGAGATCTTATCCATTAGTAGAGACAGAAGGGAATTTACAACGTTTACAGAACATGCTGTAGGAATTTTTTATGAAGCCACCTTCAGAGAGAGGCTTTGGGAGATGTTGAGAGATGAGAAAGGTGAATGTGTAGGATTTGTTGAAAAAGCCCTTTCCCCAAAACCACATGAAAGTGTTTAGCACCTTCTGTTGTTCCATCCAAATTATTCCTAAACCTGATCCATTGTGTAGCATTTCCAATGAAGCATGCTGCACTACGTGATGAATTCCTACCTTGAAGTCGACAGGTGAATGAACTACTAATGAACTACGCCACATACTCCCTCTAAGAGGAACATCACACGTGGAGTAAGTCATGTCAGTCACGGAGACCACCCAGCTGAAGCAGTCGTCATCTAAATGAATGATGACATACAGGTAACAGGACATGTGTGGACTGAGTTAAGTGTCTAATCCAGGGGCCCACGCCATGATGGATATGAGAGGGTCTAAGGAAGAGTGCAGAACATGACAGACAATGTTTGGGGCTGTGGATTTGAACTCCCTAAAACGATCTGTCATTCCCACCCGGCCCCAGAGCCAACTCCCAGCTTGCTGGAGGTGCAGCCCAACATGTGCAAACATTTTTTGGATAAAGAGAAGTAATGAATTACCCTTTTACACTGGACACTTTCCATGTCATCTGTCCCTCCAGTATGTATATAAAATAAATACCCCGTTTTATTTTTAGATGGTATTTAGGAGATACAAACTGCATATAAAAGGAACACTAAGAAACAAGTAGGGAAAAGAGCTGACATAGAGGACCGAGAACGATAAACACTAAAACAAAGACATCTGATATGCTAAGTGACAACTGGCTATTACAACACTTTTATATATTTTTATTTTTAAATTTGGAAAGGTTTCATCCATTGTTAATCTTGTTAGTAAAACTACTGACATAAACATTAACAGTGGATTTCTTGATTTTGTTGGAAAATGTCCATCATGACAATAAAATGTTTTAATTAAAACAAAGTTGACAAAAATATTATATTAAAAAGTAACAGCAAGATATTAAAAGATGAAAACTAAGTGAATACTGTGATTGTTTTAAATAATCCACTCATAATCAATAATGTTGTGGATTGACACAATTGAACTAAAGCTGAACAGTGAATAAACCAGTAAAACAGGTTAACTAACTCACACAAATGCATAATATTCATATGAGATTAAAAACATATGTACAACATAACACAAAATAATGAAAATTTGTTTAATTTATTTTCACATAAGATGCCATTTTAGTCAGAATAAGACTGACTAAAATAAAAGAACATGAGAAGATGAAAAATTGACTAAATTAAAAGTATATTTAAAAAAACAATGCATTTAATGAAAACTGTTGTATATACTGCAAGTATCATTATATTGAAATGAGATTTGTTCACGTATAAAAGAGGAAGGAAATGTTTCCTGGCTTCAACTCTCCAAATGATTTGGTTTTCACTTCTTATGTCTTTAGTTACATATCGGAAAAGGTCTTGGAGGTGTTGGCAAGGAAGGGTTAAGCAAAGTTTGTCTGCAAGACAAATTCCTCTTTTGGGGACGCAGGGCCATTTAGCAATCAGCCAAGAGCCCATGGGAGCACCTGTGTACAATTCCATTCTGAAATAACACCGATTCAGTCATATCCACTTTCTCCATGTGTGACAACATTGTGGCATTGGATGATCAAGTACAGCTGGAAAAATGTACAAGGAGTCTGTTTTTCTTCAAGTCTTTTATGTATATGTCAGACTTGTGACCAGATGTGCATGCCAGGGTCTTTCAAACGATCTGTGTGCAGAGGAGTTTTGGGCGTATGTTTGGCGTGCCATGCATTTTGGGGAAAAGCAAAAGGGTATAATTTTCAAAGTGATAAACAAAGCTGTGGACTTGAGTGTGAATTACATTCTATTCCATGAATGTGATTTTACTGTGATCGAACAGAAGTTCATATTTTAACTCCTTCCCCGCCAATGACCGATTTTTCCGTCATTTAACCTGAAATGAGCGATGTGAAAGAACTGATTACTTCAAACAAACCATCCGAATTAACCGATTTCCAAAAGCTCTAAGACTGGGTTTATTTTTGCCTTGGTCTTTACTGCAAAATCAGTTTTTAAAATGATAATAGGCATGGTTTAGCCACTGTTCCTCTAAAACATTTTCTCCTTTGCTCACCCAGACACACAGTCCCCCAGGGTGAACAGAGAGGTCAGAAGTCAAGTTCTTTTGCTTACCAAACCAAGTGATGACCCCATAACCAGACAAGCAGGAAAAAGCCTCGCCGCAGAGGCTCAGGGGACGGGGGACCTTTTTATTGGAGGGGAATTTTGTGGTATTTGTCTGAGTTCAGAGTGACCAGTGCAAGGGAGGACGCGAATACGCATTCTGGGACAGCGTGCAAAAGCCGGCGCAAAACAACATGCCTGTTTCATTACACGATGAAGGGAGAAGCCACAGTAAGAACGGAACGGATTGAAAGGGAAAGAAAAATACATAATTTAACTGGCAAGCCATGAAGGCAAAATCCTTCTTTGCTATGCATCTCTGGCAGGCAATAGTTTTAAAGTACACTAACTTAAATGGAAGATGATTGTTGGAGTCATTGGAAGCGCCAGGTATCATGGAAACTGTCACAGTGGATGAATCGTGCCGGTCATTGAATCACGTATGCTTTGAAAAACTAAATTGAGGTTGTTTGGGTTTATTTAGATTCTTTTCATCAGCAAGGGTGGTAGTCCTGAAGAGGAGAAACAATTTTAACTGCACTTGAACCTGTCAAAGGTTACATGTTTATAAGACGAGGCCGGCGGTTCTCTGATTAGCTCAAGTGGAAACATTAGGAACGCTGACATAATCTGAATAGCTCAAGTGGAAACCTTATGAAGACTGACATAATCTTGTTGTGAGTTAATTCACTCAACTTGACTCAAACGTCAAATATCACAACCACTAAATGAGACGGACAAAGAGTTTCACTTAAGCACCTGGAATCTCTAAAGTTACATGTTGACACTGATGACACGAGAGAGGATCTTTGCTTAGATCAGATCCAAATAATCGCTCGATATCTGAATTGACTCTAACTGGCCATATCTAATAAGTGAATCATTCCAGCTGCTTCCCATAAACTTTCTGGAAAAGAGTATGCAAGGTTCAAAATGAACACCTTTTGAACGGACAATGCAAGTAAAAGTTGGCTTTGGTGAGCAAATGAATAGGTCAAAACATTAGGAATCGCAACATGGTTAAACGAGTCAAACTGTCAGAATAATAATCTGACCATTCGCTAATGAAAGAAACGTGTGCAATTCATAGATGGACACAGGCCACCAACATGAAAATATAAGGAACAAAATCATGTCGACAGGGGCTGTTAAAACAAGGCCGTTTACATCTGGTATTAAGATGCGTTTTGGTTGATCGGATCAGATCGGAAGTAGACGAGGAAGACACATACCCGTTTACACCTGGGCCCGTATTCTTAAAGATTCTAAGAATCCTCTCAGAAAACTCCTAATTTAGCTTAAAAACTTCTACGTAGGAGTCTTAGCTTAAGAGCTATTCGGGACCGATCTGAGAGCAACTCTGAGAAAGGAGTAAAATTGAATCTTAGTGAGGAGGCGGGGCTGACCCTGTTGCTATGTATGATACAATCTTTTGAAGACTGTGATTGGTTGTTTGTCCAGGAAGGAAAAAGAGCGATTTTAAGTATAGGGTCTACTCACTTCATATAATATGAAGTGGGTCTACTCACACACACACACACACACACACACACACACACACACACACACACACACACACACACACACACACACACACACACACACACATATTATATATACGTATATAAATCCTTTTTTTTTACCATGCTGTTAATTTCCTATAAGGTATCTGATTGCCTTAGAATGATAAAAATTGTTCCACTCTTTCCAATTACATTGATTGCTGTCTATTTAAGTGATGGTTTGAATGTAGAAAACATGGAATAAAAAACAAGAAGGACGAGAAAGCCCAACTGGACAGAGGAACAGTGTTTACTGTTAGCCCTGTTAGTTGATGAACACAAGGCCATCCTTAAAGGAAAATGCGAGCCGGGTGTCAAAGCACAGGGCAAGAAGCAGACGTTGGAGCTTATACCGGTTAATAATAAATTGGGCGGGTACATGTATGGACTTTTTCAGATCTTTCGATCTAATGGATGAAATAAGCTCATGTAATTTACATATGAAAGAGCCCGTAGACGGAAAAACACACGGAGAGCATAAGCTTTAGTTTCTGCTCTGACAGCCGCAAGATAAGTCGAACAGTGTGAATGCTAAAAGAACATTGTGCTTGGTTCGTTTTTCGTCTTCAAACCAAACTTGGGTCTTCAGCCGACAAAGTTTAAATCCCGTCTGGCTAGAGCTCTTCCTGTAATGTTTACACAGTAAGCGTCTTTTGTGGCTGTCCGAACGCTTTCGACCACATGAGCTTCTACACTATGAGAGCAATCCGGTCGATTACGTTTCCAACAACCTCTGGAAGTGGCCGAAAGTGGACAAGCTCAAAACGTTTTACACCAGTATTTAGCGTCATCCATTGTGATCGGATTGATGAAAATGTATCTTAATACACGGTGTGAGAGATGGAGAATAATCTCATCTGAAGTTAGACAACCTCACAAATATGCAAAGAAAAAGCTAAATAATTTCATAAGAGTCAGGGCTTTTTTATATAAATAAAATATGTAAATTATTAAACAATATGATATAATTATATATTAAATATACATTTATTATTTATGTACTATCTATAAATAATTATATATATAATTTTTTTTATCAATATATGCATTTAAATTATTTAAAAATATACAGTATATCATTTTTCAATTGATAGAAAAATAATATATATATATTATTTTTCTATCAATTGAAAAATGATATACTGTATATTTTTAAATAATTTAAATGCATATATTGATAAAAAAAATTATATATATAATTATTTATAGATAGTACATAAATAATAAATGTATGACCCTGGACCACAAAACCAGTCACATGGGTAATTTCTTTGACGTTGAGTTTTATACATCATCTGAAAGCTGAATAAATAAGCTTTCCATTGATGTGTGGTTTGTTAGGATAGGACAGTATTTGTCCGATCTGGAATCTGAGGGTGCGAAACATTGAGAAATTCGCCTTTAAAGTTGTCCATTTGTTCACGATTCTGCTGCATTCACTCATAAAAATAAATGTTTTATATATTTATGGTAGGACATTTCCTAAATATCTTCATGGAACATGATCTTTACTTAATATCCTAATGATTTTGGGTATAAAAGAAAAATCTATAATTTTGACCCATACAATGTATTGTTGGCTATTGCCACAGATATACCCGTGCGACTCGTGACTGGTTTTGTGATCCAGAGTCACATATATGTAATATTTCAATTATTTTAAAAACTTCAGTCTCAAATAAAGAATGGACTTTTCCAAAGATCTTCTTCCGTGTGTGAGATTGTCATCAGTTCGACCACAGCTATTTCCTCTCAGCACTCCCACACTCTTCATTTTAAAATCACACACAGACACACTCCCACCAGACACTCATCATCTTCTGATCCTCAAGGTTACTCACATTCTCACACTCACTTTCTCTTTAATGAGATTAAACGCTGTAGGATTCATAGACTATTTGACGTTTAAAAACAAAAATATTATTGTAGTGATTTTGTGTCTTTCACGTTTCCTCAATATTTGTAATATTGCTGCTACTATTGAGTCTAGTAAAAACATCCATTCTGCCTTGGACCAAGGTAAGAGGTAAGGGCTTTCTGAATTTGTGCATATGAGAGGTGAAGGCTTTCATGAGGACAATCTTGATCTAGAGCAGTGTTCTTCAACCCTGCTCCTGAAGGACCAACACTGGCACTGCACATTTTCTTCGTCTCCCTTATCAAACACACCTGATTCAACTCATCAGCTCATTAACCCAGAGTAATTACAGTTAGGTGAGATTGAAAAGGGTTTGAGCTAAACTCTGCCGGACAGATTTGAGAAACCCAAAAAGTGATCAGTTGAGTTAACTTAACAAATTTGAGGAAACTCGTTGCCTTACAATTATTAAAGGGACACTATGCAGTTTCCGTTTTTGTCAAACAGCGACCCCTAGAGTCGCTGTGGAGTACTTGTATTTAACGTTACTGTCGTAAATACCACTCACATTTTCTTTTCCTTGACTCTTCCGACCGCGTTTTCTTCGTTTTCTTCGTCACCTCTGCCATGATTCACGTCTGAAATGTGTGCTAGTGTCTTCCAGAGGCTGTTTCATATGTTGTATGTATGTGTATGTATGTGTAGATGTATGTGACGTATGTTACGTTGTGATTCTCGCGAGATTTGGCGGGGCGCCACCTCTCAAACCTTCATTGCTGGTTTTGCCAGCTGCACCAACTACCCCACCCCCCATCCCCCACCGCGCGCTTTGCTATCGGATGATTCACCCTACTACGAGTTCGTTTACCATTGAAATGACTTTGAAGCTGGTACAAATCTTGCATAGTGTGCATTTAAGTAAATAAACTGCATGTTTAATCGGAAAAAATAAGTTATGTGGAATTGTCAACTTCACATAACTTAATTTTTTCAATTAAACATTAAGTTTGTGTTTTGTGTAAGTAAGTGAACTGAACACTTTTTTTTTTTTTTACAGTGAGACACCTGAAATAACATTTTCTGACTCATTTTCTGACTTCAACTTCAGCCATATCTGGGCACCACAAAATCATACCAACTCCAATATCATGGCAGCAAGTTCGACCAAGGTACAATGTCAACTTCAGACTGAGACTTCCAACCTGGTACCTCTGAACTCAAGTGCTCAGGGAATCTCAACGCTCCGAGGAACAAGTTCACGCCTGCTCCAGGCTGCCATGCAGATGGTTTTTCAATCCTTCGCTTCAATTTCTTTGTCCTCCTTTACTTTTTCCCATCTCTAAAACCACAGGTTCACCCCAGGTCTGCTTAGTTCATTTCATTGCTCGCCGGTTGCTCCGGAAACCATCCGTCGGCATGGCAACGGCCTACACATGCAAAACTGGAAGTGACGGCGGCACGGGATCCTCCCATTGGCTGAGGACAGAGAGGTGCAGCGTGGGATGCAGGAGGAGGCTAATGTCATGTGCAGCTGGCCGGGCTGGATAACCCGTTTCCTTCTCCGAACGTGTCAGCGGAACACAAACTGAAAACAGGAAAGCACTTCCCAGAGCTCTCCCTGGACTTCATATCCGGGCATCCTGAGATTCGCCGTGCAGGGCGACGTCAAACATAAACAAACAACGGTTTCGTGGCGATAGCAGAAGAGATTGAGTACGGTTATCCTAACCTTCACACCTCCACCCGCTTTCATGGGGAGTAATTGGCCTCTTCGTGATGCTACACTTCTAAAAGACAAACTCGTTCGAGTTTTTCCAGGGCTCTCCAGGGACGCCGTTGGAAGATGGCTGACCTTTGCCAAGTTCTGACCTTTACCATTACCGACACTCTCCGTGGCTGTCATTAAGACTGCCAACTTAAGCTGGAAAGTCTTCCCCAGCGAAGCCTTGGAGAGCTGACATCTGTTTCTTCATAGACACTCTGGGATTTGATCACACCATTATTATGTCAGCAAAAGGTTATTGGTTTGAGTCTTAATTGTCCGTTCTAACTAAATGGAAGGACCTTAGGGCTGAGTACACGACCTTGTGCAGATTATGATTTGAGCGTTATATCATTCAAGGGACTTATTTAAAAAAGTCTCGGGTGAAATGAACTGGAACAGTATAAACAGATGACTCATTCAGGAAAACTCTCTTTAACTCTGGACTGAGCCGGGCAGCTTTCTCAACATGCCGTCAGAACGAGGCTCAGGACCTCAATGCTTTCCAACCTGAGCAAAACATCGCCATCAAAAACACATTCCCTGCACCAGAAAACGCGTACCTGCCCGAGTAGGATTTATGAAACAGGAGTCAGAAAGTATTAGGTGACGTTACGTACTGCATCTGTTGAGAATCTTTGTGCGCAACCAGCTGACAGATTTTGGTATCTCACAATCTTGTGGGATCCATCAGACTCTAAAAGCTTGAAAAATAATCATTTAATGTGTAATATATTTTTCTGGGTAAAAAACTTTTCTTTTGTTGTTGTTGTTGAATGCGTCTTAAATAGGGTGACCATTTTGAACTTGAATACACCTGTTAAAGTACAAGATGCTGTCATGCTACTGAATGTGGTTAAGTTAGTAGCATTGACTGTTATAGTTTGTTAAGGGCCAGATTTAATAAATGGCAAATTAGCATGAGAGCGCAATTCCAAAACAGCGCCGATGGGAGTGGAAAGTTTTGCACATGATCTACTGACGACACGCAATTATTAAAGAACACAAACTCAGCCGGATCATTTCCATAGACAACTGTCAACACAATCTAACAAGAGCAGTGCAGATTAGCGTCTGGTTTAAGACATGTTTTTTTGAGTCTTAAAGGGGTGATGAACTGAGAAATCAAATTTTCCTTGAGCTTTTGACATATAAGAGGTCATCATACTATAAGAATATCCTGTAAGTTTCAGAACTGAAAACTTCCTTGTTAGTCCAATAAAAGCTTTTATTGACAGCAGGCCCAGCGAACGACAGGTTTTTCAAAGTGTTGATCTGTGACGTCACAGGGTATCAAACCCCGCCTCCACAGAAGAAGATCAACGCCTACTTCAACACTGCCTGTTTAGCCCCGCCCACCAACTCGCGCATTACATGACTCATTATAATATGCAAAACTGTTATCCAATCATAGCAGTGGGCGCTTACTTCCAAGTCTTCAATGCGGCACGCCCATAAAAACCGAGCGTTTCAGGAGCTACCCTCAAAAACAGGGTAGAAAATAGCCTATTACTTATTCATCTTGATGTTTCTGAATGTAAAAACCAAGCGAACGTCATAAGTTGACCTCAGACAACAATATAATAATAATAATAATAAAAAAGTCAGTTCATGACCCCTTTAAATAATGGCGCAAACACCAGTAGATTGACTAGAGCAAAACTTTGTAAATCGCCTTGTGTGATTCATTGTAATACTACTATAAATGTTGCGTCTTAAAGGGAAACTCCAGCAAATGCTTATGCAATAAGGTCAGCCTCAAAAATAACCCTGGCCCTTTTCAGCGCTAGTTTCTCACTCTGTCTTCAGTAATTCCTGACAGTCGTTTTTTTTTTTTTTTTTTGCACTGATGCAAGCTGTAAGTAAATCTGGCCCTAAGACTGCAAAATACTCAAAAGGCTCAGAATGCAGATATATGCATTAAAGTTGTGATGAAACTCAAGTAGCGACAGATCTTTTTCTTCCAATATTGCGACAACAGATCATCAAAAAAGATGTATCGGTTTCATGCATCGGTTGTTGATTAGATGGAAGTAGATCTGAATGTGAGCTTGCAGTCAGTTGTCTATTATTGTTGTAATGTTTTACCCTTTTCTCTAGTTTTAGGCCTAATAACAATAACTCTGGCAAAGGGACTACCAATGAAAACTGGCCTTCGGGCTAATTTGGGTACATTTACATTCGTGAATATTGATTAATAAACAGTCCCTTTTCTAAATAATACATAAATAAATAAAGAGGTGGGGTTTAGTCGGACTAAATAATTGAGGAAATCAAGGTTAAAAAATTAAACGGACAAATCGTTCACTGTAAGATGCATTTTGAAAATACACTGGGTGAATTTTCATTTCATGCCGACTGTTGAAGCTTCTCCTCTGCGTTCACTCTCATTGCGTTGTTCTGCTATGAGTCAGTGTCCCAAGTCGCAGGAAATCGGACATGAAAGATTTGGCAGTTAGGCATCAGAAATGGTGCTTATTCCTCTGCTCAGCTAAACAACCCCACAACGCATTAGTCCAGAGCTAAAAGCCTTGATAGGACTGTGAAGTGACCTCGTGCCTTGAACTCACACCTGCGGCGGCTCACGGCGGCCAATAACATCCTCGATGGAGATAATGGCACTTCTGGATCATTTCAGATTCAGTGAGACAGATAAGACTCATTGTGATTTTATTGAACATGGGAAATTTACTGTTATATTTCGCATTATTCAAAAGACAAACCTTTCCAGATGGCCCACGATTCAAGATGCTGTAAAGCAATGAGAATTAGTTTACTTGTTGTCATCTTTCTATCTAAATGTAAAAAGAAAAATCACCTTATCAAATTGGAAAAGGTGCCGTTTAATGAAATGATTTTAAATGTTTTATTACAGCATATTTTTTTTACAATGCAAGTTGTTGAGTATATGAAAATATTGCTGAATAATTATTACAGTAACGGTTTGAGTGAATCTCACAAAAAAAATATTTCTTATTTCACCTCATAATGAAAACTAATTTAAGTTTAAAGGGCACCTATTATGACATTTAAAATGTTCCTAATGTTGTTGTGGGAGTCCCCAACAACAGTTTTACATGCATGCAATGACAAAAAACACTTTTGTTTTCGTATAATATGCATTTATTTGTACCTGATTTGCTCACCGACTCCCAAATGAATCGTTCAACGACTCGTTTTTCAAACCCCTCCTCTGCGCGACGCTAATCTGCGTTGATTGGTCAGATGACCCAGCAGTGTTTTCAGAGATAATACTTATTTTTAACACGGAGTGCAATGATGCTTTTATCAATTAAATTGTATTATAATAATGATTATAGTCCACTGCTTTATAGTTTGTAGTAAAAAACGAAAAATAAGATAAAGAATTTAATGTTATGTTAGCGAGCATAGCCCAGAGTTCATATTGTAAAAGCACAATCAGTCTTTGTTTGCGTTAGCCCGATGCATAAACATAACGTTTTTACAAAAAAAAAATGCAGTTACGTTACTACGAGGTATTATTCTATTCTTTAGACAACTCCGAAAACAACGACAAACACTTCACATATCTCAATACAATTGTCATTGAAGACCTAGAAGCTAAACGGTGCTTACACAACAAACTAAATAATTATTAAGCATGCTACATAAAATATAAAAGCAAAAATTAATAATAACACTTACAGGTTGTGATACGGAGGAGGAAGCTGATGCAAATACACTTGGAACTGAACCTTCCTTCAATATCAGCGGCTCGCGAATCCAAGTTTGATATTGCATTTAAAAAGCAATCGTCTTCAAAATGACGCGAACAAAGGCTCGGACTATACTTCTGTGGTATAGTGAATTGTAGCCACTTAGTCTTCAAATGCTCCTCCTTGGGCAGATGAAAAAAGTTTGCTTTTGAGAACTTCAGAACACAGCGTCTCGTCGCCATGATATTTTCCCTGCTGGCCTTGGAGCGCAATAAGTGGGCGTATCGTATTCAAATAACTTGACAAGTTGACGTCATCTAGTCAGAGAAAAAGCTTCGGTCTTCAAACGATTCATAAAAATGACTCAGAGTCGACTCTCACTTTTGAAAGACAATAACTTTATATACGGTGCACTTTCATATTTCAAACTTTGCAGGATGTTTTTGTTCACTTAGATCTATGTTACACACTACATGAAAGGTAAATTTCAAAATTCCATAATAGGTGCCCTTTAATGGGAGTTTACCACATTTTCACAAATTCAGTGCTGTACTGTACAAAAACTTACCATGATATATACTTAAAATTGTACAGTAAAGTTTATTATATAACACTTTAATTTACAGTGTCCTTGTTACATATGTTACATGTGCTTACCATAGTAATAACAGTAAATTATGCATAATTACATGCAACTAACCCTCAACCAAATCATATTCCTACCCTAACCCTATAGTAAGTACATGTAGTTAATTATTATTACTCGGTAATTAAATATATAATTACATTGTAACAATGACACCTTAAAATAAAGTGTAACCCTTTATAATATTAGACTTATTTCGTTTTTTTATTTGTATTTCTTACTACTGCAGAGAATCGGATGTGCAATGAAAAAAAAAATCATAATGGTCTTTAATTTTAAACAAATGCATGTATGCAATAATTGTACACAATATGTATCCCCTTTCATTGTTGGGTTAAATATGGCATGGGTTTTCGAGAGTAGTACAGTAGGTGCCATTACCCTGAACGCGCAGAACGGATATCTACACGTTATCGATCATTTAAAGAAGGAAATCATTTGGCGACGCACAATCTTTAGTGTGAACTGAACGCGTCGTTATGTCATTATTTCTACATTTGCGGTTTCCTCTCTGATGGACATTCATCAGTTTAATCACAGCCATTATTCCCACTGAGCCGAGAAGGAAGGCAGTGTTTTTCTTTTCCTGCCCGGCCGATCCTGGCAGGATTGTTCAGAAATGTTTATCCCAGCCTGAGGACTTCTCCCGTTCAACGCGACGTCTCTCACTGCACCTTGTTCTGAGCGACGGCCCGCGAGGCTAGCAGTCGGGCGATGACATCATCGCTGTACCCCAGGGTGTCTCGGAGAACCTGGACCGTGTGCTGGCCAATCACAGGGGGAGGATCCGGGCGGCGGGACTCAAAACTACTGAAGCGCACAGCAGGGCCTGTGTGTGTGGGAACAGTAAAGCAAGTAAAAAAGGTTACTTTCTGATACCAAAAACCTCCAAATATAATGATCTCCAAGAATGCAACAATAAATCGACACCACTGTTCAAAAGTTCGGGGGTTTGAAGATTGTGTAACTTTTTTCAAAGAGCTCACAAATGCTGCATTTATTTATTAGAGTACAGTAAAAACAGTCACATTGTGAAATATTTAAAACTTTTCCATGTGAATATATTTTAAAATGTAATGTTTTCCTGTGATCAAAGCTGAATTACTCCAGTCTTCTGTCACATGATCCTGTACATGTATATGTAGTCCATGAGACTGTATGAAGATTTGATTTTTGTTTCTTTAACTCGGCATACCAATAAAAATGGGGATGATAACCCTAAAAAATACATTTTGATAATTTATTTTTATTTTTACATTTTTAAATTTTAAGTTTGAAAACTCCGGTTTCACAAAGCTATTTTAGACCGGTCTATAGTGTTAGACAAGTCTAAAATTTGCTCATAGACTAGTCTAATGCAAGTTAGACTGTTTCACAAAAATAAAGACTGACTTAATGGCTCATAATTTGTGGTTTGCAGACGACGTGGAGAGCGCTGAGAAGGGAAAGGGTTTTTAGGGACCGCAGTAACCTACTGGAAATATATAATAATGAGGAATTCATCGTCGGTTTCGTTTTTGTATCTTTTCTGTACGTCTTTAACGCTCAACGGTCGGATTAACGCTGGTAACTGTCATAGCAATCTTTTTCCAAACATTTATTCTTGTTACTACATTCTCCGCTAAATTTCCCAAGTAAAATGTCCTTGTAACTGTTCTACTCCTCCAACAAACACATATTTTCTTCTGGGATAAACTGCACTGAGCGGCTGGATGCGCTTACTCGATCCGCCATGTTTTTTGTTTTGAAAAGTGTCTTAGTTTACCCAGAATGCATTGCAGTGTAGTCCTACTTAAGATAGTCAAAGTCTTAAGTGCTTTGTGAAACGGTCTGATTTAGATGTCTATCTGAAGTCTGACTATCTACTATATCTAAGCCATAGTACAAAGTCTATCTTTGTGAAACCGCCCCCTACGCCACGATCTGGCATATAGCTGGAATTTGGTGTTACTTTGTTGTGGATCATTCTAGTCCAATTCCCCCCGTTAAACAGCATGATAGTCAGAATGCAAAACATTTACAATGAATTTTAAACAAAGACGACTAAGTGAAGTGTAGGAGGAGCCTTTGAGGAAATGGCTAAAAGCTTTTTCTCCTATAAGTCAAACTTGCAGGAAAGTCCATAAGGCTTCTGACTTACAATCATTGTGGAATATAAACACAGCCTACATATCCAAATGTGGCATTTACAGAAAGATGATGTCAAAATGGATGAGTAGGTCATCTGGGTGAGTCACTTCCTCAGAAGCTTCAGATATTGCCATCATTAGGCGGTATTAGCATATCCTTCCCTTTTCTGGCATCTCTTTTCTTCGTGCAACTACAGTTGATTTCCCTGGGACTAATTGTTTTTCCTCCCCCGTGATTCTACGACAGTTTAACCGATGCTCGTTCCATGAAAAAAGGAAAGAGACATTAACATTCATACATTGTTTTATGCAATAAGGGACGTACACCTACACACTTCACACGTTTGCTCCCCGTTGCGTCTCCTACGCAGCTGCAGGTCACATTCCCCGCGAGTGCCGAAGCCAAACGCGTCCCATAAATGTGTCTTGATTGCTTAACCTCCAACATCCAGAGCTTTTTCACATGTTTTCAAGGGCCTCACACTAAAGACATGCGGTTCTCAAAACAGAGACGGTGCGTGTCGACCAGAGGCAAGGCCTGTCGCTTGTTATTAATGGCACTTTGGAAAGTCTCGTTCTTCAAACGGACTGGAGGAAGACATGCAACAGATGACAGACGGCAACAGAAGCCCGAGCGAGGCGCGAAATCACTTTCTTTCTAGTACGATTCTGTCTCTAGTCAGGCTATACAGTACACAACCATTCCCACATGTTCTCTTTGATTTCAGTGTGCTCCTGATGTGACAAAGATGAGCATGAGACAGCCTGATGTTTAAAAGTGTCCTTTCTGGAGTGTCATATAGTGAGCCTAATAAATAGTTGAATGCTGAAGATGCACTTAAAACTTTATTAATGGATAACAAGATATAAAACTGGCATCTGCAAACAAATGCAGCATTAACTAACTTCACTTTTCTGAGTCACGTTTGCAATGACTTTTAATCAACTAGTGTTTTAGTGGATGTACTGTATGAAGAGATCTCCTCAAGCTCACACACACGTCCAAGCAGAGGAACCCCCAAATGTCCAAATATTTCTTTCTTCATTTTCAACAGTATATCTATTGCTCTACAACTTACGTCAATTAACGTCTTTCTGTTTAGCCTTTGTTTGAAAAGTGTGCTTGTGCTTTTTGGGGAACTCGTTTTTTTATTTTTTATTCCAAAATGTATTATTTTAATACTCCAAATATATTTTTGGGCTGCCATTTATTGTTTTTAAAAGGCTTGGTTATCAAATGCCACTGTATTTTTCTGTATTTCACAGTCTCAGAAAAATATTAATATAATAATAATTAAAAAACAAGTTATTTTGGAGAAACAATAATAGGCAAAAACAATACAAATGAAAGTTATAAAATGAATGTGGATGACTCAGATTATTTGGTTAAGAATGGTTGAAATTAAATAAGATTATTGTTTCTCAGGAGGAGGAGACTATGAAAAAGTATTTACCTGTATACTGCGCTTGAACAGTCAAGTACACACACTTATATGTCAAATTGGCAGTCTTTGTGAGTGCTCATAAACACAGTGGTTTATGTTTTAAGTGAACGTAAATGGTTGGGAAAGAAAGTGCTTGTGTATCAGTATATTAGATCAGTACATTCACTCTTAAAGTGACAGCAGCCCAATAAACCGATTTGCTCTATCGTAGTTTTTTTTATTTCTAGTGCTTAAAGTTTTTATGGTATGTTTATTTATTTTGTGTCTTTGTTCTATTGTATTATCTTTTCCTATTGGTTGTAATTATTTTCTTTGTTCCTATTTTATCACTGGCTGTTTATTTATTTCAGTGAGTTTGAGGTTTTCATTTATTTATTTATTTTAGGGCTGGGGGAATTAACACGTTAATCTTTGCGATTAATTTGAGATGTTTAATTTATAATCATAATTTTTTTTCCTCGTTTTAATGACTTCCTGCTGCGGCTGCAATTGTGAGTGTGCCGAACCAAGTCACCCTGTCATCATGGAGAAGGACAAGGAGTTTTAGAAGGGTTGCATTTAAAAAGTTGCCTGATGGCGCGTTTGACAAAACAAACATGCTGTGTACAATTAGCAAAGCTGAATTCAAATACCATAGAAGCTGGGTGCACCGAATTTTCGGCCGGCGAAAATGATTGGCCGAAAATGTCATTTTCAGTTTTTATCCGAAAGAGAAAAAAGGCTGAAATATGCTGCCCCGCCCCGTTCGGCGATCAGGTTTCATTCTCGCGCAGCTTGTTTAGTAACTTCACTCGGGTCTTGAGCGCCGCGCTCTCCGTTCGTGTGTGTGTGTGTGTGTGTGTGTGTGTGTGTGTGTCGGTGTGCTGCGCTCTCTGCTCAATGTTCCGTTCTGCTCTGTTGTTCACGGCCCAAATGCTCCAATCATGTACCGATCACGCACTGGAAAAGCCAAGTCCGCTCAAATAACGTAAAATTTCTCAGTAGTAGACTTCTGTCTGCAATAGCCTACTGAGCTGGTATAGCCATGCTGGGCAACAAAAATGACCTACTCTGATCACATGCTCTGGTAATAATAGCTTTGTAGGACTATATATACTATATATATTTTGATAATTAGTAAAAAAAAAAAAAAAAAATCTGAGTATGTTGCATAAAACTGAATGAAGAATAATATATTGATGTTTAATATTATTTTAATATAAGGCTGTTTTCTGTTCCTTTTTTTCTGTTTAATTTAATTTGGTGATTCTACGTTTAAATATTGATGATTACAAGCTTGGGGGAAATGCGATTAATTGCAATTAATTAGTACATTTTTTAAATCGATTCCCTTTTTTTTTTTTTTTTTTTACTTGTTAGTTAGGCAAGTATTCGTTTTTTTTTTTAATGTGGTTTTAAAATTGGTAATGAGATTTATGAAATTTCAATTAAATGTTCTCATAAAAACTTACGTTATCATAAAATAAATTATTCACATCATGATTTTGGTCATATTGCCCACCCCTAATAACAATGGAGACGGGTATTGGCGATAAGACATTTTACAGTAAGATAAGAAATTCCAGTCAGTCGTAGGGAAAACTTTCGCACAGGAAATGTGCCATCATGAAGATGAGAGTCAAACGGCCATTTAAATAAAAGAAACATCCAAAAAAGGAGGGAACAACAGATCTCCAACACGATTGTGTGCGTGTGTGTGGTTTCGCAGCCTCAGCAATGCCTTCACCACATCCTCTTCCCCCCTCCCTCGCTTCTGATCGACTGGCCACAGGCTCCCACATCTGCTTCTCCTCAGCCGGTACCGAGGCGAGCGAGGGAGCGGGACTCTCTTCTCCTCCGCAGGCATGGTCCAAGGTTTTCCTCTCGCTCTACCGCAACAAAGCCCACTGTGTTCTTTCCTCCCATTCTGAACTTTATCCATTCACTACTCCTGCTCTCCACTGCACACTTCAGAGGGCTGACCGGATAGTCACGCTGGTCCTAACCTACAAAAAAACTTAGGGCCCAATTCAGTTTGGACTCTTTTGTGGATGGGATTTCAGGCCAAAACCCCGTCGCTAATCACCCACATGTCAATTACAATGCAATCTGGGTTCTTTAGACAAATTCTTTAATCTAATGATCAGTTCAGCATTAAATTAGATTAGATTAATAATGTAATAAAGTTGTTTATTTAAATTGATTGTTATTATGAAGTGATACCAATGGATTGTTCCAGGGTTTCCTTTTAAATCATGAGTGTGAATCTGAAGTGAATTGGCCACACCACAGTGGAAGCTAAATTGTAATTGGAAGAGAAAGGAATGCATTCTGGGAAATTATGAGTTTCATCCAAAACACTGTTAAAAAAATGTGGGGTCAGCAAGTAAAATGGAATTTTTTTTATGGAATATTGCAGTATTTATTATAAATGTTTAATCGGTGCAGATGTTTTCTTTTAAATGTGCCTCATAATCTTTTAGCAAAATAACTTCCCCCTCCCTCTTCTCTTCTCTGATGACGAGGGCGGGGCAACCTGTCACTCACATGAGATCCACCAATAGCAAACCACAACCATTCAATCATCCAATGAATTCCACATGAACAAAATCAAGTCCCGCCCTAAAGTTTCACTCAGATATATACGGAGCTCACGAGAAACTACCGCGTGCTCACGAGAAACTATCGATTGCTCACGAGAAACTATCGATTGCTCACGAGAAACTATCGATTGCTCACGAGAAACTATCGATTGCTCACGAGAAACTATCGATTGCTCACGAGAAACTACCGCTTGCTCACGAGAAACTACCGCGTGCTCACGAGAAACTATCGATTGCTCACGAGAAACTATCGATTGCTCACGAGAAACTATCGATTGCTCACGAGAAACTACCGCGTTTACGAGAAACTATCGATTGCTCACGAGAAACTACCGCGTTTACGAGAAACTATCGATTGCTCACGAGAGACTACCGCGTGCTCACGAGAAACTATCGCGTGCTCACGAGAGACTACCGCGTGCTCACGAGAGACTACCGCGTTTACGAGAAACTATCGATTGCTCACGAGAAACTACCGCGTGCTCACGAGAAACTACCGCGTGCTCACGAGAAACTACCGCGTGCTCACGAGAGACTACCGCGTTTACGAGAAACTATCGATTGCTCACGAGAAACTACCGCGTTTACGAGAAACTATCGATTGCTCACGAGAAACTACCGCGTGCTCACGAGAAACTATCGCGTGCTCACGAGAGACTACCGCGTGCTCACGAGAAACTACCGCGTTTACGAGAAACTATCGATTGCTCACGAGAAACTACCGCGTGCTCACGAGAAACTACCGCGTGCTCACGAGAAACTACCGCGTGCTCACGAGAAACTACCGCGTTTACGAGAAACTATCGATTGCTCACGAGAAACTACCGCGTGCTCACGAGAAACTATCGCGTGCTCACGAGAGACTACCGCGTGCTCACGAGAAACTACCGCGTGCTCACGAGAAACTACCGCGTTTACGAGAAACTATCGATTGCTCACGAGAAACTATCGCGTGCTCACGAGAAACTATCGCGTGCTCACCAGAAACTATCGCGTGCTCACCAGAAACTATCGCGTGCTCACCAGAAACTATCGCGTGCTCACCAGAAACTATCGCGTGCTCACGAGAAACTATCGCGTGCTCACCAGAAACTATCGCGTGCTCACCAGAAACTATCGCGTGCTCACCAGAAACTATCGCGTGCTCACCAGAAACGATCGCGTGCTCACCAGAAACGATCGCGTGCTCACGAGAAACTATCGCGTGCTCACCAGAAACTATCGCGTGCTCACGAGAAACTATCGCGTGCTCACGAGAAACTATCGCGTGCTCACCAGAAACGATCGCGTGCTCACCAGAAACTATCGCGTGCTCACGAGAAACTATCGCGTGCTCACGAGAAACTATCGCGTGCTCACCAGAAACTATCGCGTGCTCACGAGAAACTATCGCGTGCTCACCAGAAACTATCGCGTGCTCACCAGAAACTATCGCGTGCTCACGAGAAACTATCGCGTGCTCACCAGAAACTACCGCGTGCTCACCAGAAACTATCGCGTGCTCACGAGAAACTACCGCGTGCTCACCGGAAACTACCGCGTGCTCACCGGAAACTACCGCGTGCTCACCGGAAACTACCGCGTGCTCACCGGAAACTACCGCGTGCTCACCGGAAAAACTACCGCGTGCTCACCAGAAACTACCGCGTGCTCACGAGAAACTACCGCGTGCTCACCGGAAACTACCGCGTGCTCACCGGAAACTACCGCGTGCTCACGAGAAACTACCGCGTGCTCACCGGAAACTACCGCGTGCTCACCAGAAACTACCGCGTGCTCACCGGAAACTACCGCGTGCTCACCGGAAACTACCGCGTGCTCACCGGAAACTACCACGTGCTCACGGGAAACTACCGCGTGCTCACCAGAAACTACCGAGAAACTTTAGAATGGTATCTATGACCTATAAACAGTAAAACAAGACTTTGTCAATACCACATAGCCATTTCAATTCATTTTAAGTACACTTCTTCACATTCAAATTTTGATTTTAATTCTGCATCCTGTTTCAAAAACCAGGAGCTGAACTGGAATGTAAAAGCCCTTCTCAGTTCAATTCTTATTGGGTTTCTACTCAAACTGCATTCAGCATGTTTAGAGTGTGTTTGGAAATAAACAATGAAATACACCCTTTATAGTTCCCCAAAGAACCCTTCAGTCAACCGTTTTTAACCATATTTTTTTTCTTAGTGTGAATAACATTTCTAAAAATCTAAAGAACCTTTTTCCACTAAAAAACTTTTTCCACGTTTTGTGCGATGGAAAGATTATATGAATGATAAAGGCTCTTCATGGAACTATCAATGCCAATAAAGAACCTTTATTTTTAAGAGTGTAAACATTTTTTTTTTTTTTTTTTGAATGCCCTTTTCTTAATCTGTAAAGCACGTAAACATCATGACACATGTTTGGCTGGAACAGCTTAAAGTAAGATAGTTGTGAACATCAGTACACAGTTCAGAGAGATCTTAGACAGTTCAGATTCTCCCGGAGAGACAGGATTGAAAGATTACGGTAAACCACACTGACATGCTAAATATACAATTGTATTGCTGAGCTAAATTGCTTCTGACGTTTTCCGAGAGATATGATGCATGCATCCTGTGGGCCTCTGATTGCATGTAAATATCATCATCCAACCATAAAGCGCATTTTCCTTCCTGATTGAAAAAAGATTGAACTTCGTTTTCCGGCATTTCCATTAAGATTCCCCTGAGCCGAACTTCATTTCATACAGCAAATATCAGTGACAATCGGACTGTGTCGTGGTCACCTCATTTCCATTCCCTCACAGATAACCGTTTCCTTGCTTCAGGAAAGACAAACCTGTTAAAACTAGATAGTTCTGTCCAGTTCAGATTAGTTACAGCAATCTATATCTAATCTACACCACTTTATCTGACAAATAAACGGAAATGTAGAACACAGATAGTTCCGGCTATAAGATCTGATGGGATGAGTCACATTTGAAGCCGATATTCACACACACCTGTGACCGCACACATCAAATGAGTCCTAAATTAATGCAGCAAGTTGCTTAGCAACTGTAAACGGTCTACAGTAATGAACTTTGTGGGCAAACTGTTTATTAGTTTAGCTTACAAAGCTTAGTGGAAAACTATCGTCAGCTTCTCAACAACAACAAAAAACACATCAAAAAGCCAAATAAATATGCATGTTTTAAAAATGTAATAGTTGATGTGAAAGTTAAATATATACAGTATACACACAACTGTTCAAAACTTTTATTCAGCAAAGATGCATTAAATGAATCAGTGGAGAAATATATAATGTTACACAAAATGTATATTTCAAATAAATGTGATCTTTCTAAAAGAAAATATATATATATAAAAAAAAAATATATATATATATATATATATATATATATATATATATATATATATATATATATATAAAAATGCGTTGTACTGTGAAGGGTCATAGCACTTACATACTGTTGTCCTACTGCTAGTTGAATTGTTTTCTATTGTTTCTCATTTGTAAGTCGCTTTGGATAAAAGCGTCTGCTAAATGAATAAATGTAAATGTAATGTTTAACATTGATAATAAGAAATGTATATTGCAATATGCATATTTATATACTAGTGCTGTCAATCAATTTAAAAAAAATAACTAATTAAGCACACATTTTCTGTAATTAACAGCTATTATTCGCACCTAACATGAAATGTTTTTAATAATCTCCAAATTAACAACATAAAGACGATCTATTTTAAATGTTTAATGGCATCTTTTTAATAAGAACTTTGAATTGATATTTTTATTAAATACATTTCCCCCCTCAATTTTAGCCATTAATTATAGCAATTCAACATTACAGTATAATTGAAAGTCATCATTTTTAACCATCTAATAGGCTTTAAATAATATAACATTTTAATTTTAAGTTAACTTAAACCAAACTTCACATGAACCCATTATAATAGAGTGCAACAGTCAGGTTCTAGAAGTATTTTATTTATTTATTTAACGGTAACTTATAAAGACAACATTAGTTGTTGTTAATCGATGGTATTTGCTTCTGTTGAAGCTGCCAGCCTGCATTATTATTTTAGTTTAGATTAAAAGTAATCATGTTTAACAGCAGAAATCCTGGTGAAAAACTACATTACCTATGATACTGCACAAAAAATCCACCAATCAGAAAGCTGAAAAAA
The DNA here is from genome assembly GCF_949152265.1 of Phoxinus phoxinus. Classification (NCBI taxonomy): domain Eukaryota; kingdom Metazoa; phylum Chordata; class Actinopteri; order Cypriniformes; family Leuciscidae; genus Phoxinus; species Phoxinus phoxinus. Next base: position 24,086,909 of record NC_136899.1, on the reverse strand, counting down.
GCAAACCTTGCCAAAAGAGCTCTTTAGCTCCGCCCACTCCCATGAAGCACCGCAAATAACGTAATGGAGTCGGCCTCTCAAAATACTTACCTATTTGAATTTATATGCATATTTTGCAATAAACCAAAAATATATTGTTTTATATATATATATATACATTTTTGCTTCAAATAAAAGTTTGTAATGTAATGAATCACCTTGAGCTGATTTTCCTTACCCTGCCAAAAATTTTATAAATTATTGCAAATGTGTTCAGCGTCTACAGGTTTGTGTTAACTTTCTGTATGTAATGTGTATGTGAAGAGCATCTCCAGTTCTGCATGGTTGACAAAGCAGAGGAAAAGAGGGGGAAAGAAGAAAGAGAATTTCCCAGTGGAGATCTACGGCGCTGAGTGAAGTGAAGAGAAACAGGTCTCAAACGCAGTGGGGACTTGAGAACGAGTACAGATAATTTATCCTGAGTATTGTAAAAGAGTGATGGGATTTCTACAGGCAAAGCTACTACACATAAACAGTTCTCTAAGTGTACTTGCTTTTACTCAAGCATTTTTACTACTTTTTTAAAAGTAAATTAATACGTTTCAATGTACAGTTGTAATCGAAATGATTAAACCCCCATAGCAAATCAGGTTTATTGGCAAATGTTACACACTTTTAGCTGTTTGCAATGAACAAATGAAACAAAAGTAATTGAAATAGCTCAACACAACAAATGTTTCAAGTGGTTTCCCAAATTTAACTTCTACAGTCTTATAATTATTCAAGCCCCTGAAGAGAATCTCTCACAATAGCACAGATCTACAAAACAGGCGTTGTCTAAAGCACACGTGATGCAACTGATCAAGGGCTTCATTAGTGGCACCAGGTGTGCTTGAGCTAGAACACGTGATATATCTGAACTGGCTAGGTTTGTTGAGTGTCACGTTTGACTGCATGTTAGAAATATGGTAAAAAAAAAAAAAAAGTCCGAGAAGATATCATCGCCCTTCAAACAAGGAGCAGGATCAAAAAAGAAAGATAGCAAAGGTACTAAATGTTCATAGAGATAGCGTTAGAACAGGGGTCTCCAACACGTCGCTCGCGAGCTACCAGTAGTGGAGGTAGCTCGCCAAGAGGCCGTTCACATATCACGTCTTTTGCGCGCTCGAGTTCCTTATTTCAAATGTAGGCGCCGCGCGGTAAGTGCGCTCATAATTAAGGCCCAGGCGCAGCGAGATGAAAAATATCTCAACTTTTCAGAATGCAAGCGCACCGCATGTCATGTGACAAGAACCAACCAATCAGCTTCACCCTTTCCGTAAAAGCATTGAAAGCTCAGTCAACATGATGGGGGTGCACCCAAACACTACGGGTGCTTTTCTCTTCTCCGTAAATAAATCTTGTAGCAGAGCTACAGCAAGCGTTTTTCGGTGGTGGAAATCCATTAGCTACTAAAACTTCTTTGTCGTTGTGGAGAGCGCAGTGCATGGTTGCATAGCAACGACAGAAGCCACGGGAAAATCGGACCGAATTTTACTATTAATAATAAAAGATAAGCTAATGTGCATTGTAAATGTCAGTCATTTATATTTTTTGACTCATTATTTTTATAAAAATGATTTAAAGGCTGAAATATGTGAGGTTTTTATCTTTTTATAAAACCTTTTTGTCAAAACGTTATTTGAACTTGTACATGTTAGTAGATAACATGTTGCAAGACACTCCTTCAAAATCAGGCCATCATTTTTAATATTATTATTTTAATATTTATGTAAACAAAAAGTGCACATTGATGCTAATTTTATTTGTTATTTGCTGGTTTTCTAAAACTTGGTGAATTGTGTAGTATTATTACTCTCTCTGATAAACATGATCATTTTGGTCACTATAATCATGAAATGAAATTTTCATGCCATTTCATCTCTAGTTATAATAAACTACAATCAACTATAATTATGTGTTTTTACAATATAATATGCAAAGTGTTTTTCTCTGACATTTAGGGGTGACGTATATAGGCCTACAAAGGCTATTTTAGGTCTAAAAAAGTTTGTATAGTTGTTAATATGAGAGTTATGAGACATTAATTAAGATATTTAAGTATTGTATTACATGAGTAGCTCTCGGCCACTTTCATTTTCAAAAACTAGCTCTCAAATGAAAAAAAGTTGGAGACCCCTGCGTTAGAAGCATAGTTTTCCAGTGGTTCCACTACCTGGACGAGTCAGAAAAAGGAAGCTATCAACGGCTGCAAGCAGATCTCTGAGAAGGCCTTGAGTGACTGCAAAAGACCTGCAGCAAGACTTGGTGGCGACCGGCACTGAGGTTCCAGCTTGCTCAGTAAGGCACGTACTAAACGCATGCGGTGTCCATGCCAGAACTCCACGATGTACACCAATACTGACCCCAAAGCACAAGAAAAGTGCTCAAAATCATATAAATAAGCCACAGAAATGTTATGATTCTGTTTTGTTGAGCGATGAAACAAAACTGGAACTTTTTGGCCCTATGGATTAGCGGTATGTTTGGAGGAAGAAGAATGGATTATGTACTGAAAAGAACACTCTGTCTATAGTAAAGCTTGGTGGTGCTCGGTAAAGCCCCAGAGCATTAAAAGTTGCATTAAAAGTTGAATTTGGGGAAACCACTTGAAACATTTGTTGTGTTGAGCTCTTTCAAGTACTTTCGTTTGATTCGTTCATTGCAAATAGCTGAAAGTCTGTACATTTTGCCAATAGACCTGATTTGCAATGGGGGTTGAATAATTTATTTTACAACTGTAAATATAGGCTTGTGGGAGTCATTAGGTGTGCTATCCATCCATCCATCCATCCATCCATCCTTCCATCCATCCATCCTTCCATCCCTCCCTCCATCTATCCCTCCATCCATCCATCCCTTCATCCATCCATCCATCCATCTAACACGATCTCAATAAAAGTGCGTATCTATACCACAAATGTTATTTCTCGTGCCATTTATACACCAAAATCTTTTTTTTTTTTTTTGCGTGCATATGCTACACACTGAAAACCCTTGGGTTAGATTAGGGGTGGGGAGTGCGTGCGTATTACACGCCATAAAGTGTGTATCATATGCACGCGAAAACTGCGTATCATATGCACACAAAAACTATTTTTGCCGTATAAATGGCACGAGAAATAACATTCGAGGTATAGATATGCACTTTCATGAGATCTACTGTATCTAACTACTGATACAGATTTAGTTTTTGCATGTGTTCATAATTTCTTTGAATGACAGCCCAGCCAAAAATGATTGCTACACAATTTGGCATGTTTCATTGCATTATCACAAATAAAACAATCGACTCCAATCACAGTTCAGGTCTATCCTGGGAGAAGGGTTTCATGTCCCAGAGTAAGAAGCATTGCTAAACCCCTCTTAATTGCTTGCATCTGTATCCAAGATCTAAACAATCAATTTTATAATTCACAATGCAAGCACGCACACTCTAAGTGACCTGTAAACAAGCCAATACATCCAAATATGTATTTATGAAAATCATCTCTCATGCTAAAACATCCACATTTATCTCTCTTCCAATGCTGTTTCTAGTTTGAAATGAAGAGAGGGAGAGGAAGACATAAAAAGAGTGGGTGAGATTGAGAGTGAATTCTCCAGCGTCCCGGAACGGCAGGCTCGAGCTGTCAAGCGGAGATGAACATCTTCATCTCCAGTGCTTTGAGCCCACGCGACAAGTAGCACCTCTCAGTCCTTTTATTAAACCTTTCAGCTTCTTTTTAACTACTCGCTGCATCTTTAATGGGCGAGGGAGAGAGATGATGACTGAAGAAAAAAAAAACGGAAGCGGTGTCGGATAAAAGAGCCGAATGTGAAACATACATAAGAGTGGGAAACCTCATTATATTACGGCATGAGGAAAAAGAGCAAGGAATTCAGACTAGCAGGCAAGTACTCCTACTTAAATATGAATAAAATAATGTACGAGAGCGAGAGGTGCTGCCTTTGTACACGGAGACGGCAAAGTTAGAAGCTGATCAATTCATTTAAAATCCCTGGAAACAGTGAGTCACAGTTGATTCTTCTTTAAAAAGGCAGAAATAAACTTCAACTCATTCTGGCTGGGTTTGTATGCAACGACCAAATAATCATTCATAAAACATTATGAGCTCCATCACTGTCCAAGTTCACATCCCGAGAAACCTGATGAGCCAAAACACATTTCCGACATAAAACTACGAACTGGCACAAGAAGACATAGTCTAAGCCCGGTTTCCGGTTCAATACAAGTTAAGCTATATCTACAGCATTTGTGGCTTAATGTCCATAACATTCTGTCCCCAATTTATCTTTTTCTTAAAAAAAAAAAAAATGTGGTTGCAAGTGCACTTACAATGGGGAGTCGATGAGGCCAACAGAAATGTGAAGCTCGTTTTAAAACAGCAAGAAAGTCATTATCTGTGATGCTGCATACAGGCCTAACTAAATGAAGTCTGCTTTGACCCATCTCAACCCCAAGTATCAAAGAATATAATTGCTGTATAAATGCATGTATGCCACCTCTGAGCATGCATTACACAGTCTGTGTAAAGACAACTAAATGCCATTTCAGCAGCGGTGCTGTGCCGTCTTTGCACTGTAAATTTGGCATATGAATGTCTGAAAACTGACCACAGATTCTCTTGAGTGAGCTTGATGTGAACCTTGTGGAAAAGCCCAGAGAGATGCTAAACTGAATACGAAAGTAAGATAATTTGTATCATCAGACCTGTGAGACCTTGCCACACGACACACACACACACACACACACACACACTATGAGAATTGGAAGGTGACCTGAATGCTCCTGAAATCAAAACAGCCGGAGGGAAAACTAAGCTTCTGAAAAAGAAATGCCAAGGCTTATGATTTGAGAGCAGTCCCTGCTGCATCATAGATGTTTATAGTGCATACTTCACTACGTCTACAGGGAGAATTACGGCAATATTAGTGCTAACAACCCAAGATAGCTGGCTCAGGGTGACGTCAAAGCAGTTCTGTGTTTCAAGGGGATCTGACAGACTGTGAACATAAACGCTCTCATTCACACAAACTCAGGCCCCAGAGACATCTGAAACTTATCTTTGATGTGAAAAGGATCATCTGCAGCTTTACTGATCTACCTGTCATCTTGTCAGGAAGCCTTCGTGTCCGAAACGGCGTTTCCCTCTTGAATTCTTTCTGAAGAGTAAGTTTGTGGTAGCTGTGCGAATAGGCCATTAATAAAGCTACGCTAAATTGAAGAAACGATTGCTTTTATCTTCATAAAAATGAATTATGAATTATTTTATGGTAACACACACACATTTAAGTATGGGTATCTGGAAAGTTTAGAATATCAATTAGGGGTGGGAATCACAGCATACCTCACGATACGATACACAGTACATTGCTCACGATACCGATAATATCTCTGTAACGATTTAGTCCACTGGAGGCAAGATGTGGAGGACCCAAATGCAACTTTAATTATCAACACAAAACAAAGGCACGAAACAGAAACAAGAACAATGACAGGAAACATTCAGTTACACAAAACAATACTAGACAAATACACAGGGCAAACATGAGGGCTTAAATACACAAGACTAACGCCTAGACAGGGGACACCTGTGAACAATTAACAACATGACACATCAGACAAGGGAACACATGGCAGGATCACATGACTAGAACAAGGGATCACATGACATACATGGAACAAAGAAAAAAACCCAAACCATGACAATCACGATACAGCATTTCTGTTAATCGATATATATTGCCTGACAATCTTATAATGATGATTATCAATGATAAAATGATCAACTTTACTCTCCTTATCGACAGACATATTGTCACCCCCTCCCTTTCTGTCCGAAACCTTGGTATCATAATGGACTCCACCCTCTCATACCAAACACACATCAACCATATCACTAAACTATCCTTTTTCCACCTCCGCAACATTGCCCGCTTTTGCCCCTCCCTTACCTTGTCAACAGCTGAAATCCTCATTCACGCATTCATAACTTCAAGACTTGACTACTGCAATAGCCTTCTATACGGACTTCCTACCAATCAACTACAAAAACTGCAATACATCCAGAACTCAGCTGCCCGCCTCCTAACCCACACCCGGTCAAGAGAACACATCACCCCCGTTCTCCAGCAGCTCCATTGGCTACCTGTTCATTATCGCATTCAATATAAGCTCCTTCTCCTCACCTATAAGTCCCTCCATAACCTGGCCCCGCCCTACCTCACTGAGCTCCTGGGACAGCACCAACCCACCCGCCACCTCCGTTCAGCTGGCACCAACCGCCTTACTCCGACCGTCCACACTAACCGCCGGACTTTGTGGGATCGAGCCTTCGCTATCACCGCCCCCACCCTCTGGAACTCACTCCCTACATCCATTAGAAACTCCGACTCACTACCAAACTTCAAATCAGTACTCAAAACCCACCTGTTCAAACTAGCTTTTCCCTAAACCCCTTGTTGTTTTGTTTTGTTTTGTTTTATTCCCCATGTGAAGCGTCTTTGAGTGTCCAAAAAAGCGCTATACAAGTTTGATGTATTATTATTATATTATTATTATTATAAATCACGATATCTGTCTAACTATGAAAACAAAATGCCCGTGAAAAGGTTAAGTGCAGGTTTTCTCTCTTCTCTTTATTCAATTCCAAACTGTTAGAAAACAGCACAAAAAGTTTTCAGCTTATATTTTTTACAAGCTTAAACTTTTCTTTGTGTGTAAACTGACACATTTAACTACTTATCAACTTTTATATCATCTCAGTGTTAACCAGCTTACTTAAAATAACCCTGGGAATAGTGTTGTCAAATGTACCAACTTTGGTATTTAATTTTTTTTTAAATGTGACGTTACCAGCTTTTGAGTGGTTTTTGAGCGCTTTTCGAGGATTCGTAAACTCCTCTGATTGCCCATTGTGTTCATGCGCTCAACATATATGTCTGTGATTGGCCATTGTGTTCACACGCTCAACATATATGTCTATGATTGGCCATTGTGTTCACACGCTCAACATATATGTCTGTGATTGGCCATTATGTTCATGCACTCAACATATATGTCTGTGATTGGCCATTGTGTTCACACGCTCGACATACATGTCTGTGATTGGCCATTGTGTTCATGCGCTCAACATATATGTCTGTGATTGGCCATTGTGTTCACACGCTCGACATACATGTCTGTGATTGGCCATTATGTTCACACGCTCAACATATATGTCTATGATTGGCCATTGTGTTCACACGCTCAACATATATGTCTATGATTGGCCATTGTGTTCACACGCTCAACATATATGTCTGTGATTGGCCATTATGTTCATGCACTCAACATACAGTATATGTCTGTGATTGGCCATTATGTTTATGCACTCAACATACAGTATATGTCTGTGATTGGCCATTATTTTCACACGCTCAACATATATGTCTGTGATTGGCCATTGTGCTTACACGCTTAACATATATGTCTATGATTGGCCATTGTGTTCCCATGCTCAACATATGTCTGTGATTGCCCATTGTGTTCCCATGCTCAACATATGTCTCTGATTGGCCATTGTGTTTCCATGCTCAACATATATGTCTCTGATTGGCCATTGTGTTCATGCGCTCAACATATATGTCTGTGATTCGCCATTGTGTTCATGCGCTCAACATATATGTCTCTGATTGGCCATTGTGTTCATGCGCTCAACATATATGTCTGTGATTCGCCATTGTGTTCATGCGCTCAACATATATGTCTATGATTGGCCATTGTGTTCATGCGCTCAACATATATGTCTCTGATTGGCCATTGTGTTCATGCGCTCAACATATATGTCTGTGATTCGCCATTGTGTTCATGCGCTCAACATATATGTCTCTGATTGGCCATTGTGTTCATGCGCTCAACATATATGTCTGTGATTCGCCATTGTGTTCATGCGCTCAACATATATGTCTATGATTGGCCATTGTGTTCATGCGCTCAACATATATGTCTGTGATTTGCCATTTGCCATTGTGTTCATGCGCTCAACATATATGTCTATGATTGGCCATTGTGTTCATGCGCTCAACATATATGTCTGTGATTTGCCATTGTGTTCATGCGCTCAACATATGTCTGTGATTCGCCATTGTGTTCATGCGCTCAACATATATGTCTGTGATTGGCCATTGTGTTTCCATGCTCAACATATATGTCTGTGATTGGCCATTGTGTTCATGCGCTCAACATATATGTCTGTGATTGGCCATTGTGTTTCCATGCTCAACATATATGTCTGTGATTCGCCATTGTGTTCATGCGCTCAACATATATGTCTATGATTGGCCATTGTGTTTCCATGCTCAACATATATGTCTGTGATTGGCCATTGTGTTCATGCGCTCAACAAATATGTCTGTGATTGGCCATTGTGTTCATGCGCTCAACAAATATGTCTGTGATTGGCCATTGTGTTCATGCGCTCAACATTATGTCTGTGATAGGCCATTGTGTTCATGCACTCAACATTATTTCTGTGATTGGCCATTGTGTTCATGCACTCAACATTATGTCTGTGATTGGCCATTGTGTTCATGCACTCAACATTATTTCTGTGATTGGCCATTGTGCTCACACGCTCAACATATATGTGTGTGATTGGCCATTGTGTTCATGCGCTCAACATATATGTGTGTGATTGGCTACAATGATCAATGCTTCAAAAACATGTTGTAAATAGACATCTTTGACGCTCTTCACCAAGCGCTTACACAGATACACACGGGAATGTTTGAAAGAAGGCGTCTATCAGCGGATATATTAGGGATCCCGTTAAAAAAAAAAAGTTTCTTAGGCTAGTTAACTTGTGTTCACGTTTCCCTCATTCATGTGTTGAGAGCCACCTCGAGGAGCCATGAAGTACGGTAGTGACATTGTGAGCAGGAAAAATCTATTTTAGAGTGCCTTTTTTTAATAATTAAAATATTGATATTTGGCGCCAGCGTCTCGATTCTCGTATCGCACAGAAAAAAGGACAACAATATATTTTGTCTCAGCCCTAATATAAATACTATACGTTTTCCATCCACATGGGAATATTGCAAAGTGTAATTGAGACAGAAGTTGCTATGGTCTGTTGTTACGTATATGAAATGTGAAATGGCTTCTAGAAAAACACAGGGCAGGACTTCATTTTGTCCGTATGGAATTGATTGGATGGTTGTGATTTGCTATTGGTCGATTTCAAGCAATTGACGGGTTGTCCCGCCCTCACGCCAGTGAACACATTGTAAACTGGTTCATGTTGCCTTTAGCAACAAACAGTAAAAATGTCCTATAAAGATTGCAATGTCACAACAAACGCTGAATAGCTGATCAGAACACGAAGCACAATGGGTTATACTGTATTTCAATAGTCCAATTTAGACATTTAATTAACTTTTCAGCAACATGTCAACTAACTCTCATTAATTTGCTAACTAACTCTGTTAGGTTAGGGTTAGTGTTAGTAGACAGAAAAGTTAGTTATATTCAGAAGAATGTCTGTTTGGTTTACAACACAATGACAAGCAGGACTCCTTTTTGAGACTTTCTGGGGGGAAAAACTTCACCTGTCAATTCATATCACATTTCAGAGTTGACCAGAGGAGACCGCTGAGGGAGTTTGGGAATCTTACGTCAGAGAAGATGTACTTTGCCTACAGCCTTTCTCACCATCTCATGTCCGTACCTTCTCATTCATAAGATTTCCCTCAGGACTACATTCCTACATGCTGCCCGGCTCCGAGATGGAGGACGGGGGAACTATGAGGGAAGCAAGTATGTTGTTTATGTTTCAATAAGGTTACAGATGACAGCCACAAAACCTTGACAAATCATCTGAAGCTCACATCTTATCAGTTCAAACCAAACTAATCAACCTCACTGCACAACATGTGGAAACGGACATCAGTGTGTATAGTATTGCTTTCAGGACCCTGACATCTCTCAAACAGGACTTTATACCCAGGGGTGCACATAACTAGTACGCAGGTATGCATGCGCGACAAAAATCAGGAATGCGTAATGCCACTTGTGTTTCTACGCGCCTTTGCGCACTTTAAGGGTAACTGTCGCCAAAATGCAACCTAGGCAATGTTAATTTCATTTTTTCACAGACGAAAACGAGACGATAACTAAATAAAAACCCGTTTTAAATGACAACCACTATGACAAAAATGTATTGACATTTTCGTCAACGAATAAAAACTAGACGGAAATGTTAGGGAGGGACGATTGGGGGAGTGATCCAGTCAGAAATGATTTGCGCTTGTGGAAGATGCGCACATTTGAATTGTAATGTGCTGATCTACCGGCGGCACACGAGTTGGCATGCGCTTGATGCTCAAATCGTTAAAAAATGTAAATGTCTGGGAGAAAGAGAAGAGCAGACATATGGATAGATCTGAATAAGAGTGACGACGCGAAAGAGCTTTATTCGGTATGTTTTTCTGTGCGAACACACACACACACACACACACACACACACACACACACACACACACACACACACACACACACGACCCGAAGCGTGCAGTCTAGCACATAGACAGCATACAGCGCGCAAGGACTGAATTAAGCTCTCTTTTGCGTCTGAATGGACAGATACACACAACATTATGTCTAAATGTCCGTTTTGGAGAGTATTCACGTAAACACAGTCGGTTATGTCTTTACAGAACGTACAGTGCATCAGTGCAATTGGATCTGCACACTCGGTCTTAAAGTGACAGTGCGTAATAAACCTAATGCCTTCTGTACACTTAATATTGATCAAACAACAAAATAAAAAGAGTAAATTCACTGCTCTTTAATATCTTTAATAAGGATTAATTATATTTAATTTATACAAATGAATATATTTGAACAATCAAATAACACTTCAAATTAATTTTTTTCAAAGGTTTTCTTCTATCATTTTAGGTCGTTTTTTTCACGCTGATATAAATTTAAGTGTTCGTTTTTTTTAATAAGTTTGGTTTTAGTTAATTATTTTATGCTATAAAAATGGGATGTGACGTCATGATTGACAGCTGTGGCCACGCTACATATGGGGTGAGTACCAAACACCATCTCCTGGTACTCACCTGAGTAACTCACTGAAAAAGTTATGTGCACCCCTGGCTATACCTTAATGTGCTTCTTTAATGCATAGTCACATTCTGGACACTTATTACACAAAAATTGGACATGGAATATTGATTTGATCTGAAATTATTCTTTACTTTATTATTTTAAAGAATTCATTACTTTTAAATGAACTGAAACTAAAGCAGTCTCACTGCAAAGCACACACAGTCTCTTCACACTTGAGAAAGTTTAGATGTAGCGCTCAGAGCTGGTGTAGTTCTCTGGGACTGACAGCTAAAGAGCACATAATGTGCATCAGCGTTTATGTGTTCTTGCAGAATACATAGACAATTACATAATGTTCTAGAAGATGGTAAAAATCAAAGTGTTATTATGGAACACATCAAACCCTGTAACATCAGGAAAAGAACAATTCAACACAGTGAGAAACTCTACGGGGTGGGCTGAACCCGCTCAATAAAACCACACGCCAAGAACTAGTAGCAATTACTCGGATAACAGAATCACAGAAAAGTTTACTTTAATTGGTCATGAATCCTAACCATTATTTCTATTATTTGCTGACTTTTCCTAGCTTAAGTCGTGAAGACTTTTTAAATCAAAATGGTTCTTTTTTGGACATTATTTACTCGCCCATGCCAGTCCAAACCCATATGCTGTTGTTGTCTGCGTTTTTTGTGTGAAAAACTTTGTTACACAGCTCTGCCCAACAATAAAAGCCTTCTCGCCTTAAAGCATGATAATTACCATGACAACTATAAACATAAACTTGAAAATCGTTGTAACTCTGAGAAAAGTGGAAGTTTAAGATGTCGCACACCTCCAATACAAATTATATCCCTCATCCAGAGTCCAAAACAATGTCTAGACGCAGTTAATGGCAAAACGGCATTAGTTCAAATATTTATTTACTTAAATTCTTAAATTCTGGATGAGAACATGGGCTAGACATTTTTTTGTGTGTCTTTAGGGGATTCACTCAAATTTGTAGGTTGCAATATACAGTAGTACAACTTTTATAAAACTTTTGATAACACTTTATTTTGATGCTCCCCTTTAGATATTGTGTTGACTATAAGTAACATTGCTCTTACATGTTAACTAACTCTCATTAGAGTATGTCTGTCTGCTTAATATCTGCTAACACTTTATTTTCATTGTTCACCAACAGACATTTTACAGACTATAAGTAACTTTGCTAGTACATGTTAACTTATTCTACTAACCTGAACCCTAACAGTCTACTAATACTCAACTAATACTCTAATGAGAGTTAGTTGACATGTAGGTGCAACGTTAGAATGTCTAAAGTGAACCATCAAATTAAAAAGTGTAATCAAACTTTTATGAAATTAAATGATTTATCGAATATTAATATGAAATCCAATAGGTTTCCTACGAATATTTTAATGACCATTAACAGGAAGAGATTAAAATGATATTCCTAATTAGTATGTTGTGTTCTATTACTTATTTAGTATCTAAACGTCCTTGAAAACTAAATATTAAGATATTGTCTCAGATATTAAGACCTGTTTTTAGAGAATATATTATGAAGTAAGTGTATCTTATACAAGTTTGCTTCTGAAGTAAATGTATCTTTAAAGGGACACTCTACCGTTTTTTCATATTAAACTATGTTATTCTCTTAACTAAGACGAGTTGATACATACCTGAGACGAGAGAGGTATGTATCAACTCGTCTTAGTTAAGGGAATAACATAGTTTAATATGAAAAAACGGTAGAGTATCCCTTTAAAGGATGTTTACATATTTTTTTAAATGTTAGTTTTTTTCAGTGTGGGAGGAAGTCACACAAAGAGTCTTTTGCAATACCGGACTGATTTACGCTTTAACTCTTCTAAAGAAGCAGTAATACTAACAGAAATAAAACGTTCCCACATCATCAAATGTTCACCTTAGCTGGTCAGATTCCAGAGAACTGCAAACTCAGCTAACAAGAAGCTTCTGCCAAGGGCCTTTGGTTTAAATAAAGGGGTTTATTTTGGGAAGTGCCTCACAATACACTGTCCTGCACAATCGCTAATGAGGCAGCTTCTCGCAATCAGCGGCACAAAAACATCCTCTGAGCCCTTTTCGTTCTCGCTCTCTGGTGCCTTAAAAAAAGCCGGACGATGTTTCTTAACATGCATTCCTGTAGTTTCGCCCACACAGGCATCCCTGTGAATGCCTGGTCATTAGCAATTTGCCGATTATGTAATCTGATAACCCTCATTGCTGTCCGATTGTTTAGTAAAAAGCCATTTTGGTCTAATTCAGCTCTAATACATGCACCCCTGACATCCATTACATAACACTTGCTTACAGTCGACGGCAGCTAATGGACAATTTCGCACCTGTATGTTGTCCGGGGCTCCATTTTGGGTTTTTTAGTGCCTCACATTAGATGTGAAGAACCACATTGGGGTTTAGAGGTAATAAATAGTGAGGTACAGACTGCTGTGCTCAAAACCGAACAGCTTATCTACTGCGAAATGTTTGATAACATCACAAAGTCACCAAAGGCGGGAAACGCTCCACATGTGCAGCTGCTGGTGAGAAAAAACATCTGAAAACATGGACAGACAGTGATGTTATGTAAATAGCTGAGCAAGATTAGAGGCCTCGAGTATGCGTTGTGGTGTTACAGCAAATGTATGGGTCAGGGACGAGGAATGCGGAATGGAAAAAGGTGTTTGTTGTGGTTTCTGCCTTCTTTTCGGAGAAATTCTTGACAATCATCCTTGATTTGGTTCGGATGGAGACAACAAACATGCTAACAATGAACTGGTAAACAACCGTTCGAGGCCATCAAAGGACCCGCCTGATTACCCCGGTATCACTCCAGAGACAGTTGACGAGGAATGCATTTGTTTTGTGGTTGTGGGAGCATGCAGAATTCGGGCGCACGTGAAAAAAGATAAAATCGGGTGGGCGGTGAGGATGAAACTTTAAGGACTCTTTGTATGCATAGACAAAAGGATTAACCAACTAGCCATGACAAAACCATTAGCGGTCCTATCCTGACAGTTTTTGCTTTTTAGTCACCGAAGGGACAAAGCATAGATCATTAGCAGGGGTCGTTCACTGGTGTCTACGTACTTGTGTGTTTACAGAGCTGCAAACCGCAACTAAATTGACTGTTAGTAAAACCACCTGTCTGGAGTGAGTCCATCAGGGTATGACATTTGAAGCACCACGAAAACAGCGGGAATCGAGTCGTTGAGAGAAAAATGACTGTACATTGTCTTGGCGACAGCCAACATCTGCATTTAACCTTTCTAAAATTTTGTTTCTCTGTTCAACATTGTTTTCTAGGGGCAAAAAGCTCAGCAGACCGCAGACCTGTCCGTTTTAGGGATCAATGATGGCTTGTTTTAAATATGTGGACGATCAAACGAAAAGACGAGTTCAGAAAGCGTCTCTCTGGGACTCTCACACCGAAGAATGAAAGAGCATGGGGTGATTTTCAAGTCACCGGAGAAACCTTTACTTCATTGAACGGACAAAGACAAGTCAAAACAAAACATCAAAATAAATGTTCGATACATGAGAGTCACAAAGGGAAGTAGACCTCTTCAAAGTCCAAAGGTCTGGATGAGGAGAGAGTCTAGGGATGACTGATATGTGATTTGTGGAGAAATTAAATATAAAAGCAATTGAAAGTTAAAGTGTAAAGAGGTTAAGGGAAGAGTTCACCCAAAAATTAAAGTTATGCCTTTATTTACATCAACATTATGTTGTTCTAAACCCGTTTGGGACTTGGAATATACAAAAAAAGTTCTAAATAGAATTCTAGGGCTCTTGACTCAATTTTAAAGAACGCTTTATGCCAAAAAGGTTCTATGTAAGGAGAAATGTCTTTGCATTGCAAAATACTTTAATGTTTCACAGGTTATTAATTTTTTTTTCTAGTGATAAAGTATGTTTATGAGCTGTTTCAATGTAATTCAAATTAAATATCTAAATTTATTCAAACTAAATCCATAAAATGATCCCATGACTGGAACCCCTAAAAAAAGTTCAGTATATGAAGTGCCTGACAGAACCCTTTAAGATTCTCCATAGAACCTGTTCTTCTAGTCGTTGAATCTTCTAAAGGTTCTTCTAAAGATTTTCCTTTTTTGTTGCAGTAGAAAAGTTGCATACATGTTTTGGATAATGATAACAGAATTAAAATTTTTGCACAAACTTTTCCAGAAACTGGATGCGTTCCCTATGCAAGAATACCACCACATCTCAGTTCCACCTCGGAAATAGGTGCTTAAAAGGGATCTGAATGAAGGACTGCAGGGAATGTTTTGCACTTCAGCGACAGCAAATTCTATACAAACCTGGCACTGCTATCCTTCCTGATGTTGGGTGGTCCATTTCCAGAATAAGGCCATTGTGAGCAACCTGGGAATGGAGACAAAAGAACGTGAGCCAAAGACAATTACTCATGCCATGTTTTTACACTCCTTTTCTTGAAGCTATTAACTTACTGTCTTCTCAAAGACCACACAAATGTGCCATCTTACCTTTGACTTTCTTTTTAACATCGAGGCATCTTTTAGTTTACCCAACAAAAACAAGGTTAGACTGACAGACACGATGACTCAAGATTTACAAACCTTGAAAACACGTATCACGGGAATATGAAGCAGTGCAACTGCTTTCAACATTGATAATAATAATAAAATGTTTCATGAGCAGCAAATCAGTATATTAGAATGATTTATGATGGATCATGTGACACCGAAGACTGGAGTAATGATGCTGAAAATTCAGTTTTAAAATATATTTCAATAGAACATGGTTATGGGGTTAATTCACCAACAAATCCTCATCATTTACTCACCCTCATGCCATTCCCAAAGTATATGACTTTCTTTCTTCAGATTTTTAGGAAAATAATCTATCTCTTTGAGTCCATATAATGCCTTTGGAATGGCTGCCGCTCATTTGACGCTTGAAAAACCACACACAACGACAACGATTATGACAAGGTTACAATCCACATGACCCCAGTGGATGAATCAATGTCTCGTTGATACGAGCAATCACGAGGTAGACGATGTGGCACGTGACGCAAGTACATTGAGAAGTTCGCGTGAGAAGTAACGTGGAAGCACAGAGGACTGCCACTTCTCCAATGAACTTCACAACGCACTTCCGCCACAACGTCACCCTCGTGATAACAGTAGACATCATTAATTCATAAGACTCACAGAGATGGATTCTTTTCCTAAAAATCTTTGTTGGTGTTTTTAAGAAAGTCATAAACGGTGCATGAGGGTGAGTAAATGAGAGAATTTTTATTTTTGGGTGAACTATCCCTTTAAGTTGTAAAACTATTTTAATACTATTTCAAATAAATGCCGCCTTAGTAAGCATACGTGACTTTTGAACAGTAGTGTATTTCATTATTTACTCATTCTCATCGATCCAAGCAGATTTTCCCCCCTGAGAAATTCAAACAGTGCATTTTTGAAGAATAAAGGGGACTGGGGCTGTCAAGCTAACAAAGGACAAAAAAAAAAACACCATAAAAGTGGCACAACTTATTCACCCATATTTCTAGTACAGCGCTCTATACAAAATAGATAGTTTCAAAGCAGACATGCAACTCACACATTACACTTTTTAAGCCATACAAAAATACAATTAATGCCATTATTCTTCGGAAATTCTGTATCTCTCAAAACTTCAACAGCAAAACCCATCAAAAGTCATTGTCCCGTGACCAAACATCAATTGAAACTACCGTAATGCTTCATAATACTTTTAAATAGTGTACACATATGGATGCATGCTTTGTCAGTTTGCAGACTTTTGTCCCATTTCATTTTCATTATGAGACAAACAGTGGCGAGGGCATTCTCAAACTTCAGTCTTGGGCTCCACGGAAAAACAAAGTCATACACGTTTGGAACGACACGAGGGCGAGCGCATGATGACAGACGTTTCATTTTTGGTAAAATATTCTTTTAATCTACTGAATTGTGTGTGGTTGAAGATGAAAGGAAATGTATATGAAAACAGATGATGTGCCTGAGTTGGCATCTTTCTTTGTTGTTCGGTTCCGCTCATGAGACTCCAAATGCCACTCAAAGTCTGGCATGTGTCCCAACAGAATCCCAGGCTCTATGTAGTCTGTCAAAGTGCATTAGCGTCATTAGTGCTATAGGTTCTCATGTCACTGAGCTGAAGCCAGACAGTTATGTAAGATGATGTCCAGACCACCAGACGTGGATGACACCCTTGTGCTCTTTCTCCCTCACTCTTTTCTTTTCTCCTCCACAATGTTTTTCCTCAATGCTCTGCGTACTTCTCTGACCCTTCTGGGGAAAGTTCCAGAAAGTGAGAGATAGACGCTCTGCATCATGTCATGCTTTATTTAGAGGCAGTTTGGGTGTGTGGAAATGATGCGTTCATGGGTAATGTTGAGGATGTGGCTTCTGATTGGAGAGCCTTCTCCTTCTCTCTTGAATCTTTCCTCCAACCTTCCATTCTCCAATGCCGCTTGAGCCGGCTTTACATTAAATACATTTTTGATGTCAGTTATGATTTTTGCTTGTCAAGATTGTAACCTACGACACCAATGAGATTGGTTAAAGCGCATGACAGACTGTGGGACATGTTTGCATTGATTTCAGTTTTGCGCACTGATGCATAAAACTGAAATGGTGTTCTGTAAACAAAAGCAAGTCCTTGTGCTATTTTTAGTAAATGATTTTCCTGGCAAAGATTTTTTTCTAACTAACTTTTATGACAGCCACGATTGGGCACTTTTAGCCCTTTTAAAACACACTTTTCACACTTTCATGCACTTATTTTTCTTCGATCACTAACAATGTCTAACACCTGATATACAGTACTGTTCATGAATTATAGTAGAATTCTGTCATTTTTGTCATTTTCCCCAAAAATCAAGTAAAAATCCCACCACATTGTCCATCTCCACCATCTCAAATCTGTGTTTAATAGATACTGTGGCAGATTTATGTATTTAATGTATCCTAAATGCACAATTTTTTTGCATAATTTGGTAAAAAATAAAATACATTTAAATGTTATGTGCAAACTTGTTCGGGGTGGTGGTAATGACATCACGAGACAAATGGAATTTTTAATTTTGCTAAACATTTTCCCATAATAAAAACAAAATGGCATTTCACGCTTTTTTTAGAATATAACACTAGTTTTAATGTAACTGTGCTTGATTTTCATAGTTTAAGATTGAAATACTGGGACATGGGTAAAGTAATAAAATCCAAACATAAAAGGCATTTGAAAAATGATTGATGGTAAAAAAGTAAGTTTCAATGTGACCTTCATATAACAAAAAGGAATTGCTAAATGTGAAGAAACACCCGATTAATCAACTGTGTTTTTTTGTTTTTTTTTAACAAATCTCTTTCTTTAGCTGTTGTCACCCGATAAATTGTCTTGTGTATCCAGACATTTGACTGACGGTCTATAACCACTTCAGTTGGCCAAAGGCCATCTAGGAAGAGGCCACCTGACTGACATGTAAAGTGACCAAAGACAGTAATCTTTACTGGAAAGTCAGCATATAAGATTTAGACTTTTTTGGCTCCTGCTGCATTACATGAGTGTATGAGTGTCAAACAGCAGGAATGTGGTCAAAACATTTTGAGAGATGTCTGTCAAATGACAATAGTAATTGGCCGTTCGCAAAGACCCGGCCCCCTTAGTTACTGTCGCTATGTCCAACAAGCTACGCCGCTCTCACACACACCATGTTCTCACGCAGTGAAAAATACATCGCGGAGCAGAGAGGAGACTGGCAACACACTGACAGACACAGACCAGGTTACTTTTGGGTTACTTTTGATATTAAACATATTAAACAAAGTCTCACCTTTCAAATTTGGTCATTTTTTTAAAGAAATGTAAACAATAAATATCGTTTTGTGGCTCTTTAATGTGTCTGACAGATCGCTGTGTCGCCTCAGTTAAAGCCGCTCGTGAACCGATCATCTCTTCCTTCTAGTTCATTTATAGCATCAAATAAACATGAATGAACATCAGAAGGAATGTTGTTTTAACCGCGGAAAGACGTCAGTACACTCCGCTTCTCAAGTTCAAATCCTCCCATGTTAATCTACTAACTCTCCTGACTGCTTTGTCCGACAAAATGGCGGATGACGAAGTATGATTGGTCAGATCACCTGTCAATCAAGCTCCATGCGAAGGGTCAATTGCAAAGTCAGTTAACCTGCCGTCGATGAGCATGCCACACTAAAACAATCCAAGACTTCCAATTTTGCTTTTGAAAACAGATCTCAATGATCTACAAATTTAGTCTCAGATGGCAAAAATCACAAAAAAAAAGTCCAACATGTGTGCATAATGCTTTAGTCAGCCTGATCATATTCATCACAAACGGCTCTGGGTTCTGAGAAAGGGTTTGCTCATTTTTCGTATAAAAAGCCATAATATGGGACCAGTTAAATCAAGCTGAATCATTGGGCTCTTGGCTCGGCGCGTCCAGCCACCCGCCATACATTCATCTACCTCAGTCAGTGTGTGCATCAGCCAAAATATCCCCCGTTTGCCTTTGAAATGCAAATAGGTGAAGTGAGGAAAGAGAAGTGGAGTAGACACACATTTTGTGGGGCGCATGGATGATGCGCAGAATGGACACAGACGGCTCTGTTACACAACTGGAAGGAGAGATAATGGGGGGAAGCATAGAGTCAAAAAAGAAGAGAACAAGATGATGATGTGTTTTCCAGGGAAAACTTAGTAATGGATCTGGAATGACTCCTTTCAGGAAAGAAGATTCTCCACAGTGCCAAACTGATGAAGGTGACCATATATATATATACAGTGCTTGAGTGCATGAAGCTCTCGAAACTCTCTATATTATTAGGACATGTATGTATGTATGTATGTATACTGTGCGCATCATGGCATGATAAAAAAAAATCATCTGGTCCTTGGCAGGTCTTAAAATGAGGTAAATATAACCTCAGATGAACAACAACACATGACATATTACAGTGTGTCATTGTTTATTTAACAAAAACTAGGCCAAAATGGAGAAGCCATCATGTGTGACAAACCAAGTACACACTTACTGCTTTCATAGGAATGAAGAGGTTTAGTATCAGTCAGGCTCTGCTAATCAAACGTCTTTGGTTAATTGAACATCAGCAAGCGTGACCAACTCTATGAAAGCAGAAGTTTCGTCAGTTTGCTGGTCTGAAGCATTCAGGTGTGTGTTAACACAATACCAAGGAGGAAAGACATCAGCAGTGATCTTAGAGAAGCAACTGGGAAAAGTTACAAGGTATTTTCCAAACGAATTGAAGTCCATCATACAGTGAGGAATATTATTCACAAGTGGAAAACGGTCAATTCACCCTGAGGTCAGACTGTGCAATGCTCAGAGAAACTGCAAGAAACCCGAGAGCTGCATCTCAGACTCGACAGGCCTCAGAGAGATGTTACATGTACAAGTAGAAAGAGACGGGACTGGTATGGCATGTTTGGAAGGGTTGCCAGGAGAAAGCTTCTTCTCTCTGAAAAGACCATGGCAGCACGGCTTAGCTTTGAACAGTTGCTTCTGAACAAACCTCAAGACTTCTGGAACAATGTCCTTTGAACAGACGAGACCAAAGTGGAGATGTTTGGCCATAATGCACAGAAAACTAAACTCAGAATATCAGCACAAACGCCTCATAGCAGCTGTCCAGCACTGTGGCGGAGGGCTGAGGATTCGGGCTTGTTTTGCCGTCACAGGACCCGGCACCTTCAGTCAGAGTCAAACACGAACTCTGAAGACAAATGTGAAGCCGATCTGTCCGACAGCTGAAGCTCGGCTGAAATCGGGTCCTGCAACAGGACAGTTATCCAGCATATTTACACCAGAATGTCTGAAAAAGAAAAGAATCAAGGTTTTGCTTCGGCCCAGTCAAAGTCCAGACCTCAACCCGACGGGAATATTGCGACGGGACCTTAAGAGAGCTGTGCAGAAACAGATGCTCACAAACCTCAATGAACTGAAGCAATGTTGTAAAGAAGAGTGGGCCAACATTTTTTTGTTAAATAAACAATGACACAGTGTAATATGTCATGTGTTGTTGTTCATCTGAGGTTGTATTTACCTAATTTTAAGACCTGCCAAGGACCAGATGATATTTATTATGCCCTGATATGTAAAACCATATCATTCAAAAGGGTGTCCTTTCTTTTTCACATGACTGTATATATACTCTGTATAGACTGGCTCGATTAAGCCGTTCTCCTCTGACCTCTGCCATCAAAAAGACATTTTCGCCCACAGAATTGCCGCTCACTGTATATCTTCTCTTTTTTCGGACTATCTCTCTCCATCTCTCTCTCCCTCAGTCTCTCTATATCTCTATATATTAGTACTATCAATTAAACATTTTGGTAACACTTTACCATCATTAGTTAACATGACCTAAGAAGCAACAATACTTCTTCAGCATGAATTAATCTTAGTTAATATAAATTATAACTTTTACTAATACATTATTCAAATCAAAGGTTGTGTTTGTTAACATTAGTTAAAGCACTGTGAACTAACATGAACAACGAGCAGCTATATTTTATTAACTAATATTTACAAAGATTAATAAATACTGTAAAGAATGTATTGCTCATTGTTAGTTCATGAACACATTAACTAATGAACCTTATTGTAAAGTGTTACACTTTTTTGTAATGAATCGTGATTAATTGCAACTAGCATTACACTTTTTATGTTGAAAAACTTTCACATTGAGTCTCCAAAATAATGTAGGAACAACATAAATACAGTATATTTAAAAAAAAAATATATATATATATATATATATATATTTTTTTTTTTTGTAATATTTGTAATTATCTTTAAGCACTATAAATGAAGGCCAGTAGATTGCAACATAGTTGACTTATGTTTCCAGAATGACTTTTTCCAATGAGTTTTTTAACTCATCAAGTGACTTAAAGTTTAACAAGCTACAATTTCTAAGAAGCCTCCAACTAAACTGACTTTATGGCAGATTACAATGTGCAAACAATGTGTTTACCGATTCACTGAACACAAAAATGAATAGTAAATCTCAAAAGCTGGCATAAAATAAAACTAGTCATATTCCCAGTAAACAAATCCAAAATGTGGAATAATTCAGGAACTCATTCATCACACATGCTCACACATTACAAGCTGAAATTATTTCAGGAACAGACATGATTCTGTCACAGTTTTATAAGATGAATGGTTGGAAAGTTTCCTTCAGATGAGCTGATGTGCCTTCTCTCAGTCTGTGAGAGAGAACAAGATTGCTTGCCACATCCTCCCTTTGCAGATTTGGAGGCTGGTTGGGTAACTTATGGCTTTTTCTTTATGAATTATTCGGTCAGTGTGACTTTCCCTAAGTATATGACGACCTGAGTGACGTCAGAAGCTCTGTGGATTGACATGTCATCAGGAATAGAGAGAGATGTGAGTCATTAACTCTATGAGAGCTCACAGACAAATGAAGGAAGGACCGGATTGGATCAGAGGTGAAAATGGCTGATGGATAAGAACAGAGATGGAAATGGAAATATGCAGAAGAAAGATTCCTTGCTTACGTCACAGAATCAACTAAAACACATTAGTGGTCTTAAGGTGTTATGGTGGGTTTCCAGGCCATTATACAGAGGCGTCATCCCCATTCAATCCCACACGTGCCCCATCTGATTTACGAGCCAAATGGATTTTGAATGCGACTTCCAAAAGACAAAAGATTTATTTTTACATTTGATAATTAATCTCCACAATTATTGTAGGTACAAAATTATTAGCGCCCCAAATTCCTCACCATTTAGTCAATTTCACCGTGATGCCAATATATGTACACTCTAAAAAAATGCTGGGTTGTTTCAACCCAGATTTGGGTCAAATATGGACAAATCCAGCCGTTGGGTTAAATTTTTCAATTTAAAATGTTAACCCAACGGTTGGGTTCTTCCATATTTGACCCAAATTTGGGTTAAAACAACCCAGCATTTTTTAGAGTGATTTATGCGATTAATGCAGGAGTTCTTGCATATGGGTGGTTGGCGGAATCCATCTACAATTTTACAAAACATTAATTTGTCAACACAACCTAAGAGTTTAAGCTGAAAAACGCTGCCTCCGCAGAAAGCATATGGAGTTAGGAAGGCAAATAGGCAAGTCTGAATCCAATGTTAGCTTCACTTCCTGTCTCCCGAAATATGTATAAATTGTTGCCTTTGATATCCCACAATCCTGTGCTTCCATTCTGTGACAAGTAAGCTAATAAATAAAGATGGCATGACGGTTGGCAGAGTCGGCTCTGTTTCAAACAAACAGTTGGATAACAGAGTGCTGTAAAAGCTCTGACAAGCTTAATCTTATCAGCGATCGCATAACATTGCGTTCAATGGACATCTGGGTAAATTTGGACAATCTTTCATTCAGCATGGTGGACCACAAGTAAGATTTCATCAGCCGCAGGCATGATATATAAATATAGACAATGAAATGGTGGGGAAAATAATTTAATCAAACTAAAACTGCCAGTAGGTGGCGGCAAATCATTGTCTTAACGAGTGAGTCATTCAATCAAACGATTCCTTCAAAACATGGACTCGTTCGCAATGACTCTACTGTGGATTTGTTGCGAAATAGAGCAAAAACAGACAATTTAGTCATCACCAAAGCTCTCTCTATTTTGTTGTAGATCAATAAACCGTTACGCTGCCTCAGAACTTTCGTGAGGTCTCTTCATGAGCAAAAGCTGCTTGCAATGTCACTAGGCAGCAAGGCAACAAGTCAGCAGCTTTCAGACGCAGCCTGTGACGCAGGTGCTGTGCGTTTCTCTGAAGGGATACAGAGAACAGCCTCTGATTCGCAAATGAGCTTCCAAACTCAGAGATAAGGTGTAGTTTAGCCTTGCGGTTTCCAAAACTGATTCATTTGTCACATTAAGATACAGAAAACGTGGAAAACGGGCTTTTAATGTTCTGGAACAGCGACAGAAAGCGTTAAAAAGGCTTGATTGATCTTGCTTTGGTTCATAATTAAGAGTTAAAAATATATAATTAAAGCTGAAAACACTGTAGTAATTATTACATTGAACATTTAAGGAAAGTTTTATTATAGATAATAATTATTTTAATCTGGGGTTAGGTCAAATCAAAATCAAAAAGTCAAATTAGCTGTTTTCCATAGGCACCATGAAGGCCGATCAGTGGCAGTCGGTGTTTTGCTCGGGTTCATTGTAATATTCTTTCAGGATTTTAACCCAGTCCCCTCTAAACACAAATTACACCACTATCACGTATCAGTCAATGCCAGAACGTCAATGGTGCCCTATCCAACAAAAAAAAGTGACTAAACTGATCAACTTCATATCGTTTCTCTTAGTAGGATGAAAATAATCTGTTATTTAAACTGCGATTAAATTATATACAGAAAGTGATCAAAGAACACTCCCTTTCCAATCGCCCAAGCTGTCAATCACACAGCATGAGTTTACCTGGACACTTGCCAAAACTCCCGTTGTGTAATCAATGCCGCTGTTACACTGCAAAACGAAGTTCTCACTGTAGTTACATTGTATTTTCATTGTTATTTGGTGAAAGCATTCGTGAGTGCGCAGAAATTACGTTGCAATGATGAGATCACTGCATTCACGTCATCTGCTTAATGCTCGTTACTGCAACCTTTCATGTGATGGGAGTAGATCTAAATATAATGCTATAATCAACACTTTCCACGATTCGTTAATCTCGATCGGTGTTATAGTTAAAAACGTAGTAAAAGATTGAGAGATTTCTACATGTTATACTAGCTATTTCACATGCAAACATGTCAGCCAATCACAGCAGTGGGCGTTTACACTGAAGTCTCACAGCAGACACGCCCCTTCAAACAGAGCGTTCAAATCAGGGAAGGAAAAATGCCTTTTATTTCTAAATACGACCGTTTTTTATGTAAAAATCATGCTAACATTATAAGGCACCCCAGGAAACATAATAAAATAATCAAATAATCGCGTTCATGACCCATTTAAGTGTCACTGAAGAAAAA
The DNA here is from genome assembly GCF_949152265.1 of Phoxinus phoxinus. NCBI lineage: Eukaryota > Metazoa > Chordata > Actinopteri > Cypriniformes > Leuciscidae > Phoxinus > Phoxinus phoxinus. Next base: position 24,061,716 of record NC_136899.1, on the reverse strand, counting down.
AAAGGAGAGAAAAATGAAAATCCCCATTTATATTTTCATCACTCTGCCTGCTCGTGATGAAAAATCTGTTATAACCACAGGGATACAATTATGTTTCTCTGAACTGTAAAGTGGCTTTGACCTCAAACAAACCTCAAAATCAGCAGCCTTTGTAGCAAACGCTTATAAATTTGCAACTTAATCATAACTAAATATTATATCTGACAGTGGCTTCCGTCTTCTGGGTGAACAGCACTAAATAATCAAACGAAACTGGCGGGACCACAAAGTCATTTCAAGTTTTGTGAGACATGTGGACACCAAATCTGAAGCCCGAAGCCTGCAACCGTCTGTTAAACTCTCATTGTGCCGAGCAATAAAGGCCCATGTGCCAGCGAGCGCCTGGCACAGCAGCTCCATATGTGTGCCCTGTTGCCCCTGCGTGTGGTTTAAACCAGATCACTGTGTCTGTGCGCCGTAAAAGGCCTGTTTATTTGTGTTTCTCTCACGTTTAATGGCTGCCTCCGAGGCCTTCTTTCATCCACAGAACTCTTTTCTCCTCCCCCCGGCGCTCTGCGCTTGAAGAGACCACGCTTGGCAGTGCTGTGGTGGCGTAGGAGTAATAAAAAAATAATAAGGCTCAAACGTTGATCGATGGCTTTAATTTAAACATCATACATGTGTTATTTTTGGTCCATCAGAATTTATTACGCTTGCACTTTCCGTTTTATGACAGTCAATGCAGCGCGTACGCAACCTGACGTGAAAGTTAAAGCAATCAGCTCCTGCCTATGGATCGGAGGAGGAAGGCGCTATTACAAGGAGCCATTAGGTGTCAGGTTGTCAACCAGAAGTGATATATGCTATACTGTTCGCATGCTTGAGTTATGGGATTCAGAGTATTAAGTTGACTAGTGCAGGCTGGGAATTACAAAGAAAATTTGTTTTGTAACGTCACGTTAATGAGAGTGCTTGTGCGGCGGGATTGCATTGATATTCGCTTTTTTTGCAATTCATTTAGCTGGAAGTGCTTTATATAAATATCTTTTTAAAAATAGAATAGAATTTAATACATCTTATAATGCATTATTGCTTCAAAAAAAGTATATTTAAAGCATGAATTAAACCTTGTAATGCACCTTATAAACCATTGTATGTATTGTAACCACAGTTATAATACTTATCTATTCACTGTTACACCTTTAGAAAGTATAATGCATTAAAACACATGACAAATTGTAACAAATATTATAATGCATTCTAACTTTGGTTACAGTTATTTATGACAATATACAGTATGATGCATTAAAAAGTACATTATGAATACTTTATAATGCATTATACATAAGTGTCGACATCTGAATCTAGAACTAAGATGAAACTTTGCATGCCCTTTTCTGAAAACAATGTAATTGTAATCACATAATCTAACACAGACGGACAGTGACTCACAAATGGAAGACAGTTCAAATTTAGATAGTTTTAACGTGGACGGTGTGGTATGGAAAGTTTGCTTCAGAAGCGGGCATGGAGAAACAATTAACTAAACCACCGGTCACTGGCAACGGATGAAATCTACACTGACAACGAGCGCTGAAGGAAAAACTTGCCAGGGTGTTACCATGCCACTGATTCCAAGGTGGTTGAAGCTAAATCAAAAAGCTGACTTTTGTTGACGACCAGCTAACATTTCTTTTAAAAATGACCCATGATCCCACTATACATTTGGAGAAACAACCCAAAGTAGATGTACTGATCCAGAAAAGCTTAGGCCCCAAAGGTAAAGTAAAGTAAAAACAGTGTGATTTGCAATAGACACAGGCGAAATGATAATACAAGCTTCAGCAACACATTGGGTTGAACCTTCATCCTCCGTTGTGCCATTAAAAAGAGTCATGTGATCACGGTTGATGTCATTTGCCACCATGGCTTTTTCAATGACGTTCAACTCGCATTGAAGGGAATATCAGATCTGTCCACTTACATGAGAGACGCAAATGCAAATATCCGATTCATGTCAGATTTATTTCCACATATTAATGAGGCTTGAAACCCATCTGAGAATATCGGAATCTATGAGCATTTTTCCTGCTTACATGTTCGCCGGTCATTTCCAATCTGTGCCACATGGGAGGAAAACTATCTGAATTGGGACACTTGAATCATGTATGCATTGTAAATGCGGCCCAAGTCTCTACTTACACTCGGTCACTTTAGTTGATTGATTATTCAATCATGAAAAGAGAAAGTGCAAATGCTCTACAAGACACATTTGAGAAAGATATCAATTCAATCGCTCAAAGCGGTCAGACTCAGGATGTGGATGGAGATGCGTACAAGACGTGACTTGGTCAAGTGTAAATACCTTTGGTTGTTCAGGCCACATGCAGTACATAAACTTTACATCTCCCAAATGTAATTACGTCAGCGTTCTGAAGTTTGGGAGCCTTGCGCTTCACAGATGAGCAAGCAATCCTGGATGAGACAGTACGGAAGGAACAACAAAGTGAAATTCAAACACCATGTCACATACAATGCATGTTATCGGGAAAGTCAAGACGGTCGAGACTATCATGAGTTTAAAAAGGCCGGTCTCTAGAGTCTCTAGATCGGCTTGAGTACTGACTTCAATAATTAACCTACGGGATTGGTTTCATGGTTTATCATCCACCATGCAGATATTGAACATCTGATTGATAAGATTATGAATTGTGCACCTCTCCTCAACAATAAGCATGATTTGATGAATTGTTGATATGCTATTGTTAATGTTGATATTCTTAATTAACTAAGCAATTGACTAACTAATAAAAGTAGTACTATTCATTGAACTAATCATCAAAATGGAATCTTCATAGATAATTTATAAAAAAAGCTAAACAAAAACAATTACCAATACAGATTAAACTTATGCCAATGGGGTTTTAAAGTATCTTAAGTATCTCACCAAGCCTGCATTTATTTAATAAAAGATAAACTAATATAAATATATTTAATCAAAGTAAATTATTCCTCTTATCAAAGCTGCATTTTCAGCATCATTACAAGTCTTCAGTGTCACATAATCCTTCAGAAATCATTTGAATATGCTTATTTGATGCTCAAGAAACATTTATGATTATTATCAGTGTTCGGAGTTTGTGGAAACCATGATAAATCTTTTCAGGATTATTTGATGAATAGAAAGTTCAAAAGAACAGCATTTATTCGAAATATTTCTACTATGTAATATAATAAATGCCTTTACTGTTCACTTTTGATCAATCCAACCCGTCCTTTCAGAATAAAGAATTATATTTCTTAGCAGAAAAAAAAGGAGTAAAAATGCCTGGGCTCAAAACTATCAGATGTGGTTTTGATAGCCTGTGAAACTAGAACATGTTTTTTGAATATTTGCATGTTTTTTAGAAACCAACGTTTTATGAGTCGCAAACCTATGATTCAGCAAAAAAGAAAGTATATTTAATAAAAAAAATAATATATTTTCATTGTTTTGTCAATTGTTTGCTTATTAGGTCATCAAATTATTCGAGAGGAGTGTAATCGATTACAGGTCATGCGTGGATTATAGTGCCACGCTAAACTGTATTCAGCCCGGGCCTATTTAACTAAAGTCCTGAGACCATCAATTATTGGAATGAAAACCTAATATAGTCCAGATGTGTCCTGCTGGTTTCCAGAGACGCCGTACTGAGCACAGACTCTTTTCATCCTCTCTAAGCATCAAACTGATCATGAGGTTCTGCCTAATAATGATAAGTAAAAGAGAATAACATGCAAAGCTTACTCAAACAGGGATGCATTAAAACCCGAATCAAACGCCTTAAAGTGGTTATGCATGATTTCGATTATATGGTTTTTAATGCTCTTATTTCGGCCCATAATACACGAACCAACTGTCCGGAACATTCTGACAGGTCTAAAGATCACAGATAACATCCAAAGATCTAGATGTCAGATTAAGACATCATGTGAAGAGATAAAAGACTGCCTCGTAGCTTTTCGAGAGACCCCCCCCGTCCCCTTTCTCCCTCCCTGCAAATGTGTCACTCTAATGAATCACATTTACAATAGTTTACAACCCTGATTGCACTGTAATCCAAGTTGGAATTTGATCCAAACGCTTGTCTAAACCAGCCTCATTATATTTCTTACAGATGGCCCACTTAAGCTCCCGTTACATTTAATTGCAACCGTATGAATGCGATGTGTCATGAATACATGTGTTGAAAGCGCTGGAGATTTTGACCTGCCAGGTGTTGTTGGGGTTTAGACACCGCTGCGCGAGTCTGGTCCGGGACGAGTATGCATGGTACCGCCATTATACGCTCTTTTAAGTCGAAAGTTGGTTGCTTGTGCATCCTGGTGTTTTTCCCCCTCCATTTTTGTTGATCAAACGATAACGCAATGATGAGAACATCATGTTTTTTGGGGCTTGAACGAAACGAGCTAAAACCTCCACTTTGCATTTGCTCAGTCCGTCCAAGTTCATTCCTGTTTCCTACTGCTTTCATTTTTCTTTTCCACACAAGTGTCAAATCGGCTTTCACTTTCTTTTGATATTAAGGCAGCTTATATGAAATGATTAATCCGCATGGTCCTGGGAGCCTTAAAGATGGATATGATAAAAAATACATGAAGGCAGCTTGTCAGCGATCCATGTGGTCATGCTGAAGAGAGGTGCTGGGACTTCAGACCCGTTTTGTGCTGAGAAATGTGCCATGTCTTGGGCCAACAACATTTGGATTTCATTTGAATGCCAAACAAAACAAAAGCTCACAACAATCCTGCGTTTTTATTTTGATAGATATGATCCTCCCAGTGTTGTGGAGGTTAAATTTGAAGCAGACACCCCGGTGAACCTCATTTGTCGGTGTGTGTGTGTGTGTGTGGCGCACGGCTTTGATTGCATCTATAGGCTCTGTAATGACGATGGCTTATCTCCGGGCTGAATGTCTGACAAACACGGCTCCGCTCAGGTCACGAGGAAGTGTTCACCGCACTCTTCTGGATGAAAGTGAATGGGAAATGTTCCAGGCCTGCGAGCTCATACGTCTCCACGTTTGATTTTAGCTCATTTCCTCTGCTTTGACGGCACATGCGCTGGATATTAGCCTCATCAAGGAGCTTGTGTGGTGGTAAGATGATATTTAAATAAGGTGGGTGATGTTTTAATCTATGCTGGAGTTTATACCGCAGGGTTTGATGAATGCCAACATGAGGGTGTTTAACACGAAAAGCACATCTTTATCATGAGCTCTTTTTATTAAATCTGGATCAATTACTTTTTTGTGGTATTTAAAGTAAAAAAAAAAGTCAAAGTAGTTTAACTATTCTAATACTCTAAAAAAATAAAAGTCAAATTAAAGATTACATCGTGTTAATAGGTAATTGAAAGCTGAAATAAAATATAAATATAAGATGGAAATGTTGCTTCGGCAACTAACTAAAATAAAGATGTTAAAATTATTAACACTAAAACTAATAAAAATAATAATTAAAGCTATTCAGAAATTTCAGAAAAAAGAATATTATAATAATATAATAATTACACTACAAATATATAAAATATCTATTTGAAAATAATAATAAATACTATAATATTAAATAAATAATACTAAAATAACACTGATTACTAAGCAGTTTAACATACAAGTTTAAAATTTTATTTTGTAAAATAATATTAATATTTAACTTGTGTCATATATATAACCAATAAATCCAAACTTTAATTTTCAGAAACTTCAGGCACAACTTAAATCCAGTTTATCATCTGTCATTGACTCATGTACACTTCACAGTATTACTCTGAAGCAATAAAATGAAATGTTATTTGCTATAAAACGTATAAAAGTGGTCATCTGATGGATACATTAACGTATTTAACTTACGAGCAAAACAATAAGAAATGGAGAGGACATGTTTGTTTGGTGTCATGTCAGCAAGACTAACGGCCTGGAATAATAAAAAGCCAAGCATGGACATAATGAATTAAAGCTCTTCCACTGCAGCATCTGAATGGATGCCAACCCTGTGAGGACGATTTACATATTTGTTCAGTGGAAAATGCGGTTCAAACTTTGGAAGTGCTTTTCAGCAATTCGAAGAAAGCGCGATTGATGAATGTTCCTAAAGAATATAAAAGATATTAAAATTCTCAGAAACTGCAAGTCTTCCAACGATGAGCGTATATTAAAATGGCCCTGACTCAGTTTTTTGGACAGACAACCACTGTTCCCCAAGACGGCAACTGATACTTCCTATTACATCTCCAAAGGCCTACAGACAACACGCAGCCCTAGTTGGAGGAAAGCCCCAGAGAAATGCCTGAGGTCAGGCCATACTGTCGAAACATCCAATTTACCACACACATTTCTTGGGCTTTCTGCTTTCAACCCAATGACATTACAAACAGCCCGCAGACTTCAGGTTGACCTTAGCTGGGCTCCGAAGGGAGTGAGCAACGTCCGGGAACTCCAGCGTCAGCCCTGATCAAGTGCTTCACAGCTTCTCACCTCTCACTACCAAAGGAGGAACCGGGATGATTTTGTCTGAGCCAGCAACTGAATGTGTGTCTTGGCACGAGGCTCTGGCTTTATGGACGACTGGAAGACAGCTGTCTGCAGGAGCATTAGTGTAACAGCACCACGCTGAGGGAAACGGGTTAAGGTGCGCTGAATAAGGAAGCGCTTATGATTAATGACTGTCAAAACATCATTTGATATCAATGCATACATCTTCAGTTAGGATGTGATGATCCGAATGACAGAAAGGAAACCCCATAGCTCTCGGGGATCAATTGACCGTTCGCAAAGACCCGCCCCCTTTAGTTACTGTTGCTATGTCTGACAAGCTACGCCGCTCTCACACACACCATGTTCTCACGCAGTGAAAAACACACGCAAAGCAGAGAGGAGACTGACAACACACTGACAGACACAGACCAAGTTACTTTTGATATTAAACAAAGTCTCACCTTTCAAATTTGGTCATTTTTTAAAAGACATTTAAACAATAAATACCGTTTTGTGGCTCTTTAATGTGTCGTGACAGATCGCTGTGTCGCCTCAGTTAAAGCCGCTCGTGAACCGATCATCTCTTCCTTCTAGTTCATTTACAGCATCAAATAAACATGAATGAACATCAGAAGGAATGTTGTTTTAACCGCGGAAAGACGTCAGTACACTCCGCTTCTCAAGTTCAAATCCTCCCGTGTTAATCTACTAACTCTCCTGACTGCTTTGTCGGAGAAAATGACGAAGTATGATTGGTCAGATCACCTGTCAATCAAGCTCCCTGCGAAGGGTCAATTGGGCACATGTGTGATTTGATGATGCACTTGTGAGCAAGGCATACTTTCCTACTGCAAATGCATCCAAGTTTACAGGTATTAAAAGAATTCATGGTCTCTCATCATCAGCCAATTCCAGAAAGGCTTATAAAATCATGAAGGGATCCATCATTTATTGGTAAGATTTGTGGTGAATGGACCCACATATGCACTTCTATACACTGACCAATCTGCTTCCAGCATATAAAGATGGCGTTAAATCTGCACAGGAGAAATAAATAATACTTATGCCCAATGAACGTCAAATGTTTGGAGTATAAGTAACAAAAGCCGATGCGGCGAGTAAATTTCAAAAGTAGAAAAGGAACAAAACAAATGTTGCTCAGGGGAAAGGGAGGGAAACCCCTCCGTCAAGCTGAACTTCCTCAAGTCAACGTGCCCAAGAAAACAAAAATGGCTGAATGTGTCCAAGAGGCCATAGCACAGACAGGATCTACCTAATGTTTACACAGGTGGGCTTCTATTCAGCCATGTGGTTGGCAAAGAGAAAGGCAGACTGGGATAGGAGAGTGTGATAAAAGTCAAACTGAGAGAGACGGAGAGATAGGCGGAAACAGAAGAAGGGAAGAAAGTGGTGTTGCGACAAACACAATTACAAGGAAGGGGGGTTGATTGATTGATTGACATTGGCGAGAAGTTCATTGGAAGAGGATTGCTTGGTCCTCTTTTCAGCACACAAAAGTGATTCAGAAGACCAAGTGGTAAATAAAACGTGTGCTTTCGCTGTTTTATATACTTTCATCATTAAAATCGACAAAACTCTTAAACACACAGCAATCTTAAACACTTAAAGGGAACAACAAACATGACGACACAAGTATAATTTAGTAGTAAATGTAGTATATAAACCATAGAACGAGAGCTCAATTCAGTATTCAAGACTCGGATTTGTTTGTTCGCTTGTTCACGTTCATGTTCTCACAACATTGCATTGTTAGACTTAATAAAAATGTTACCGGCCAACTGGCGATTGACACCGTTTCATAAACTGTATATATATAGTTAATCATGCATTTACGCATTTTAATTTTTCAGTTAAACTATTTTTTTTTTTAAATATTTAAATACAAATATTAGCAATTACAAAATTGTTTAATAATTAGATCTGATATAACGATGAGGCATAAATCATACTTATGGACATGGTGCCGTAGATGAGATAAAGACTTTTTTTTTACTTTTTTTAACTACTTTATAATAGTTATTTTCAGAGCGAGCAAGACATGTTAGTCCATACGTGTCTGTGATATAGTTTATTAATTTACCTTAAGTTCAACAAATCCTGACAGCTGTGTCACCCTTCAGTTTTCATTAAGAGAGCTTTGACATTTCTTACAACTCATTTTCTCATACAGAGAAGATTGTACAACTTTGAAGTGACATGACATACATCAGGACCGAGACACAGGACTGTGATTTCTGCCAGAGAAACACTTTTTTTCACAGAATTTATCACAGAATTATAGTCCCACTCAGTTTGAATGGACGTTTCTGGCCAAGTCCATGTGTCTTTAAACTTCTGTTAAACTTCCATGTGTTTGTGAGGAGAAAGATAACAACGCTCTTCATCAGTAAGGGACTATCTGTGCAGCCTCCATTTACTTCAGAGAAAGTTCCTTTGAAATCTCCAATTACATGCTGAGATTCTCTTCTCTGCACCCGTGACAGTGATTTTGCCAAGTAGGACATATCTTTTGTTGGTCCTAGAACAACACAACTGTCAAACACAGTTGTAACCTATCCCTTACCCTAACCCTATCCATTAACTGACCCTAAAATCCCACTGGTTGAAAGAGATGTTGTTCAAAGACCAACAGGGATGCTGATCTAGAAACCTACTTTATCCTACTTGGCAAGATCACAGTAAGCGTCCCGCACCAACCAGGACAATCTCAGAACTAAAGGCCGATAGTGGCTCAATGCCTTATTTTACATGGGCCACACTGAAATGTCTAAAATATAAAGGATATGGCCCAAAACAGTGTTAGTTTTTCTTATTATAATCCAAACCTCAGTATTTAATAAGAGCTTTGGTATGTGTTGACTTCTAACATTACATTTTTGTTGTAGTTTAAACAAGGCTTCCCAGTGTAATTCAGCAAAATATTAGTATAATAAAAAGTTATTGGAGAGAGAAGAGTTTAAAAAGGCACGATACCATTTCTGTTCTTCTTTAATGGAGAGAAGCCGTTGTGTCTCATTTAGAGGGAAACAATATTATTTATACCGACATTATGAGACAGTACAAAGTTAAACATGGCGTACTTGACCCAAGAGTAAAGACAGGCCTTTGGAGATTATAGAGTATAATACCCAGAGCAAGCAGAAGAAGCAAAGTTAATGTTGTTAGAAGAGATAATTAAGACTTCAGGGATGTAATTTTGTGATAATGTTGCATTACACACACACACACAATACTCTGGCATCTTGTACGGTAAACAAAACGAATTGAAACGTAAAATAAAAAACAAAACACTTAAGCAACCACACAGCAATTATCTGGCAACCACCCACAACGCTTTTAGCATCTTGAACAAAACAAACAAACAAACAAACATAAATGAAACGAAGCAAAACAAAACCTGAATTGTTCTGTTTTGTTCTTGTTTTAAAGCACTTTAGCAACTGGACAGCAACACACAGGCAAACAACCAGCCTATTGTGTGTTCGTGTTTTTAAAGCTTTTACAAACACTGCTAACGTTATTTATGGAAATGAGCTCTCAAAGATAATAATGCGCTTCCATGCTAACATACAGTAACAAAGACATTGACGGCTGATGTTTAAAGATAATAGTCAATCATTTTCAAGATGAGGCTCCAAGTAGAATATGCTCTGCCAACAGGCATACCCAACGAGAACTAAACAACTAATATATGGAAAATATCGCAGATATTTACGCACCAGTATGAGCGTTGCATATAGGGGGCCCCAGATTTGGAACGAGATTGACGATGGCCTTAAGGTGTTGTCCAATATCTACAATTTTAAGAAACAATTAAAAAAATCTTATTTATTAACCTATATTTAGTATAAAATGTATTCCTCATGGAGTACTGGGATGTATGAGTATGATTGTATGTGCATGAGTGTATGTGTAGGTATGTATTATATGTATGTCTTGGTGCGTTTTGCGTGCACCTTCATTAATCATTTGGTTATTGGTGATGACTGTTGCCTTACTTGAATTACTTTACTTCATGCCCCAAATTATAAGCTTTTTGTAGCTTCATTGGGGGACCCATTCGCATTTACCCAAATGAATGTACAACTACGACTGTGTTATTATTGCAATGCTGTGGTATTTGTGAATAAACTTAAACTCAAACTCAAACTCATGTTCCCCGTTTAGATACATGTGTGAAAAGCTTTTCTTCTGAGAGAAGAAATCATCAGTGATGATTAACATCTCACTAACACAAGAAATCAGACTGGATTTTGACAAACAGCTTTCAGACAAACAGCTTTTAGGCAAACAGACCTGATTTTCAGGCTAAATGGTAAGTCGACACTGTCTGTGTTTATAGAGGTACAGTCATTTGACTATTGATCTCTTTTTTTTTTAAAGGAGTGGTAAAAAGCCATTTTCACAAGATGTAAAATAAATCTCTGTCCCCAGAGTGTGTGTACCTCACAGATATTTTTATATAACATGTTAAAGTTGTCACTTTTTGAGGGTTTGCAAAAACGCACCGTTTTGTGCCTGGCCCTTTAAATGCAAATGAGCTGCTGCAGAGGGCGGGGTTTCAAGAACTCGTGTGTGTTAGCAGCTGCGATTACCTCACGCACACACACTAAAATGACAGAAACTGTTCTGCCTTTAATGTTAAAACAGAGTCAAAGATGGAGAGACTCAAGAAGTGACAACATGAAGAAGCAAAAGGACGTCTCTGAATGGTTAGTTGATGAATTTATGTTACTGATGTGGAGTTAACTATCTTCAATTAGCATATTCTGTCATGATAATCTATAAACCGCTCGTATAGGAACTGTCGTGAGATCCACACAGAGTGACTTTCTATTGCATGTGAAAAGATGGATGCTAAAGTTTGAGCTGACTCACAAATGTACTTGACAACAACAACTCTTCCTCTTCTCAACATGAACATGCGTTCCCGGGGGCGGGCCTTATGTACATTTTAGGGTTGGTGATGTCACTAACCCGGGAGGAATGTCATGTAGTCCATACCAGCCGTTTGTTGTAGTCCTTTTCTTTAAAAGCAAATATCTCCCTTTGCTTTGAATTTTGAGCGTTGTAACTTTGCAGATGTTGTTTATGCTCAAACAGCAACAAATCTCACTAACTAAAGTTAGAAAAGTGAAATCCTAATCAACCACCCCTTTAAAACATCATTGTGAAGGATTTTAAATGGGTTGCTTATGACTGTAGACCTCTCCTTCCACACATCTTGGCATTATTTAACACAAATATGTCTGTAATGTACCTAAACTAAACAAAATGCTTTTACCAAATTTTTGTCACATTTGGGCTATACTCACAGATTGTTGATGTCTGTACGTAAACATAGCTGCTGTTTCTATTAGTCTTTCGGTCAATGGAGAATTGTTGCACATGTTAAGTTTATCTTGAATCCAATTCGACAGCCCAAACATGTTATCCTATCACTACAGGGAATTACACATGCTACTAAAGAAAGTACTAAAGCACAAAAAGTTCTGACAAAATTGAACAAAATGTCCCATTCCATTCAAAGGTGGATTTAAAAGCTATTCCAGTGCAATGAGCCATTTAATTGTGTAAATGATCCCAACAGAACATGTTTCTGAATCTTTAAAAAGCATGTAGTATTATCTGTCTAGTAAGCCACAGGACGGACAGTTCCAACTCTCAAATGTTTTTCCCCTCACAATTACTCTTTTATTAGCATGTAAACCGCCTCTTGCTGAAGAAATGGGACAATGTTGCATTTCAAATTACATTGTGTGACAAGCCACAGCATGTTGCTTCAAACAAAGAACAGACTAAACCAATTGAAGATATAATATTCAAACAAAATGACTTCACTCACGTCGTAATCACTCGAGACATATTGTGTAACAGCATAGACAAGAAGTCTTACCACCTGCTTACTGAGGATACCTAAGGCTTGTGATATTGATACCTCTGTGAACAAATCCATATGCAACACTTGATGTTTGATGTTTTGATTTTGATGTCAGATTGCATTTCTCTTCTCTTTCACAAATGACAGTTTGGACTGGGTCACACTGTGGCTAAATATCATATGATATAAGATATTAAGGGGTTAGATTGTACATTTTGTTGTTATATCATTCTTTCCCCTGAGGTCTACTTATACATTTTAGTTATGTTTTTATGTATCAAACACAATCATACTGTATTTCAGTTTGAGATTAAAACCTTTCCCTAACCCGTACAATTAAACGGTTTGTTTTTTCTATTCCTAAATCTTTGAGAAATATCTCATTCTGCATGTGAAACTACATACTGTGCTTTGGTGCTCAAACAGAAGTCAATTACACTGATGAGCCAAAACATTATTACACGGGTCACGGGTGAAGCAAATATCGTTGATCATCTCCTAACAAGTCCACATATTTAAGTCTGGGGAGATTAAATGGTAAGCAAATCAGTTCTCGTAATCAACAGGTTGATGCAGGAAAAATGGGCAATAAAGATCTGAGCGACTTTGACAAGAGCCAAATTGTTATGGCAAAGCGATTGGGTGAGAGTATCTCTGAAACAGCAAGTCTTGTGTGTATTTTCCGGTCTGCAGTGGTGAGGATTTACCAACAGAGGTCTGAGAAGGGACAAACCAGAAACTACCGACAGGGATGTGGACGCCCAAGGCTCATCGATGCATGAGGGCAACGGAGGCTATGCTGTCTGGTCCGAGCCAGATCTACAGATCTATGAGGCACAAGTCACACTAAATTTTAATTATGGTTATGTGTCACAACACACAGTGCATCACACTCTGCAGATCAATGATGACCCCTGTCCACCATCAAAAGTGCCTACAATGGGCACGCGAGCATTGGAAGAAGGTGGAAGAAGCAGTGGAAGAAGGTCGTCTGTCCGTAGAGTCCCTTTTCTTTTATTTCACGTGGATGGCTGTGTACATGTTTACCTGTAGAAGTGATGGCAGCAGGATGCACTGCGGGACGACAATGACTTGCTCTGGGCAATGTTCTGCTGAGAAACACTGGGTCCGCCCATTCATGTGGACGTAACTTTGACACAGGCCACCTTCCACCAGGAAGCGGTATCTTTCCGCAGGATAATGCACCCTGCCACACTGCACACATTGTTCAGGAATGGCTTGAGGAACATGATGAAGGGCCTTATCAGACATTTCGTGCAATGCAGCGCCAGGCGCGATGCAAGTGTGTTTTGCTAGTTTCAGCCCGACGCAGTTATCATTTTCACATTCTGCGCCAAAGTACCAGGCGCATTGTTGGCGCTTTGCTATTTTGAGGCAACTGTAATAGACTGAGCCATTGACTAACTGAAACCTGGTCTAAAGTCAATAGCGCAATTTTTTTTGTTATTTAAAGAACGCGTTAGTAATGTGCGCTTATAGGCGAGTCCACAGCGCTTGTACACTTTGTTCCGTATATGGTCTGCGCTTTAACCTCGCACATGAGCAGATCTGTTTCCTCGCTACAGAAGCGTTCAGTCTTTCCGCTTGGAAATTCCACCATGTAAAGAGTGAATCCGCCATGGCGCGAGCGCAACTGTTTTTTAAAGGGAATGGGAAATTGCACTCTGTTTTTAGCATGTTACGCCCAAAATCACACCAATTACTCATTGAGAGAATAGGAACAACCCTTTTAGACCATGCGCCGGGTGCACCGATCATTTTTCCCGTCGTTAAACTAGCAAAAGTGGATTCGGACATGCCCTTAGTACACTTGCCGCTTTAGACCTTGCGCTTAGATCGTTAAAATAGGGCCCGAGTTCAAGGTGTTGCCCTGGCCTCCAAATGACCCAGATCTCAATCCAATTGAGCACCCGTGGGATGTGCTGGACCAACAAGTTCAATCCATGGCACCCCAACCTCACAATCTACAGGACTTGAAGGATCTGCTGCTAACGTCTTGGTGCCAGAAACCACAGAACACCTTAATGGTCTTGTAGAGTCCATGCCTCGGTGGGTCGGTGCTGTTTTGGGAGCCCACGGAGGACCAACAGCATATTAGGCAGATATTCATAATGTTTTGGCTCATCGGTGTACAGTTTTTAAATTAACTATTTATTCCTATTAGCCTGTGAAAGATTCCTAAAAAGATTCAGATTGTCACATTGTGATATTAATATTAATCCATTGAAATGCAAAATACAAACTGTCAAGATTGAATGAAATGATCAAAATCCTTGATAAAAATGAATTGCAGCCAGTTGTTTCTCACATGGGGATCATTCGGAAAGTGCAGACTGGTAGATGTTACACCGGTTTGACAGCTCATTTCACTCTTCTAGTGTTAATGTCGGTATAATAGCATCTATTTCCTGTGTTCTTCTCATTAACTTATCATAACTGGGCCGGCCAAGTTTTTGACCACGGAACAAACATCACTGATATATAAATGTGTGTACGTTCATATTCTGATTCAATTGATTCATTTGTCTGACAAAGTTCAGAACGGGACGTTTTTGCAACTTGGATTGAATAAATGCTTCTTCTTTTGTTTTGGACTGAGAAGGATGTTTTGACTTCTAAAAAGTTTACAGAGCACATCAAAAATATGTTCTCATCATACGGCCACTTTAAGCTTTTTAGAACTGGTTTGTCAGCAACAAGTAAAACACTGATGAAAATAACATTAAATCTGACACGCATAGATTCTGCACTGGATTTTGGCAAAGGCGGGACAGTCTGTTTAAGAATGCAAATGCACAGCGAGCTGTGGAGGTGAGCTCAGGACAGGAGACTGACCCAGATACAGGGTAAAGCTTGTTCTGGGAGGCACTCCTGGAGTTTCACCGACGGGCCACAGCTCAATGAATGTGCAGTGCACTGAAAATAACAGATGACGGTGGACTCAAGGTGGTCCACTTTCCCCTACAGGAAGTGTAATATGTTAAACAAATTAATTACATGAAATCCATCACATTTTTCCATAAAACTAAAAAGTGCACTACTGTTCAAATGTTTGCAGTCAGTTTTGTTTTTTATCTTTTATCTAGCAGTGATCATTAAATTGATCAAAAGTGACAGTAAAGACATTTACAAAAGATTTTAAATGAACACTATTCATCAAACAATATGCATCATGATTACCACACACAAATATTAAGCAGCACAACTATTTAAACTGGTAAAAATAAAAATTTCTTAAGCAGCAAATCAGCATATTAGAATGATTTCTGAAGGATCATGTGACACTGAAGACTAGAGTAATGATGCTGAAAATTCAGCTTTGATCACAGGATTGAATTGTATTATAAAATATATTTGAATTGAAAACTGTCGATGTTCATGTTTTAGTCTATTTTTGATCAAATAAATGCAGTCTTGGTGAGCATAAGAGACTTCTTTCCAAAAACATTTTTAAAAATCTTACCAACCCCAAACTTCTGCTTGTGTAAGTCTATCATTGGCCTACAATCCACAGCAATGCATTGTTTGTCAGTTTGAGGTACGAAGCATCATTCACACAGGTCATTCTTGCATCAAGTTTGTGTGATATATACAGTATATAACGTTAATAAAGTCTTTTAGCTATAGTGTCACATTTTTTAAAAAAATCCAGTGTCTCATGCCATGAGCTTCATGTTTTTGTCATCAAGTTAAAAGTATATTTTCTTTTAGATTAGATAACATAATCTAACATTATTTATCATATAACTGAAAAATATCAAATTAATTTGACAGCCTTAGTTTTAAGCAATCATTTATTAAGTGTGATGTTATGATTTTACACAGTGCCTTCATCTCCTTTAAAGTTATGAGTTTAGATTTTTTTCTCCAGAGGATTGACAATGAAAGTGAAAACCAATCCCAACACATCCAAGTTAGTGCACTCACTGTATTAGGAGCAGTGAGAAGTGAACACACACACACACACACACACCACAGCAGTGGGCGATTAGGTGCCTTGCTCAAGGGCACCTCAGTCATTTCCTGCAAGTATTGAGAATCGAACCCGCAACTTCGGGTTACCAGTCTGACTCTCTAACCATTAGGTCACGACTGGCCCCTCTGAATGATCAACAGAACAAAACATTCTTTCAAGTGAAAACAATTTTCAAAATGTATTACAGTTAAACACAAAACATCTGTTTACATACGCATTTAGTAGATGCTCCGTTGGCAGCAGTTCCAGCGTTGAGTCTTAGGTCTCTATCAGCTTTGCACATCTGGCCACTGCAGTCCTCGTTCATCTGCTCCAGCTCAGTCATGTTGCATGGAGATTGTGAGTTAACAGCCCTTTTCAAGTCCACCCACCAATTCTCAATTGGATTGAGATCTGACTTGGCCACTCAAGGACATTAACATTGTTTTTAAGCCATTCCATGGGCTTGAGGTCTATACTTGAAGTCATTGTCTTGCTGGAAAACAAATCTTCTCCAAAGTCACAGGTGTCTTCCATCGGTTTTCCTCCAGTTTTCTGCATTCATTTGACCCTCGGAAGCCTACCAGGCATCCCCACGGCTTGATGCTGGACTCAGGATTCACAGTGAGGATAGTTCATCTCTGACGATGCACAGAGTTTAACGTACGCCAAACATGGCATTTGCTTTGATGACCCAAAAGCTTGATTGTGGACTCATTGGATCATAAAACCCTCTTCCAGATGGCTTCGGAGTCCACAACATGCCTTCTGGAAAACTGTGGGCCAGATCTCATATGACAACAGTGGCTTTCTCTCTTTGCTCCTCTGCCATGAAACTGTGCAGTCTCAGTCACAGAAACTTGTAACTGCTTCATTGGAGTCTTGGTGGCCTCAACCTTCTCGCAAAGCCGCTTTTTGAAGACCTGCGCTAGGTAGATTTACAGCTGTGAACATACTCTTTCCATTTGTTAATTATTGATCTAACTGTTCTCCAAGGGATATGGTGTAAGTTCTGCCATAACACTGACTCACCAGAAGTTGGTCCTTCCAGAGAGATGTGTATTTATACTACAATCATTTGAAACCTCTTGAGTACACACAAGCGAACTATTTATGTGACTTCTAAAAGCAATTGGCTGCATCGGTGATGATTTAGGTGTGTTGGGGTGAATACTTGTGAAATCCGTTATTTTGGAAATTTTTTTATATTCGTAAATATTTTGGATCATTTTGAGATCTGTTTTCACTTTGCCATTAGACTCGTTTTCTGTTCATCAGTGCCAAAAATTCAGTCAGTTACAGTATATTTATATGTGTGAATTTGGACTACCATAAACTAGTTTGGACCAGCATGGAAATTCAGTTAAACTGGTCTTTCCAGCAGTGTAGTCCTCCATCAATATGAACTGTATTATCATAAAAAATAAAACAAATTGCAAGTTGCTTCATATTTATGGTACAATGGAAAAAGAATGCTGCTTGTTTAATTTACTTTAGTAAAATGAGGTAAAGCAACACAAATGAGCAAATAAACACAATTTATTTTCATTGTTTTCAGTCCACTCAAATATGGACATTTTAAATTCGACATGTAAAAGAGTTTCTGTTCTTTCATTCGACTAACATGTGACAATGTCAGTGCAGCGACACTGAAAATGTATTTCTAAAATCAATATAAATTAATTTTGTCAAAGTTTTAAGTTTGTAAAACTTGACTTGGTTAAGCGTTACTTAATTACATTTTTAGTTAAGGTAAATTTTACTTAGTGGCTTGTACCGGTACTTTTTTTTTTTAAGTACTACATTTTTTACAAATATATTTCACAAAATTGTACTTAGGTTTTTTTCGGTGTACATCTGCAGTTAAGATTTGCCAGATGATGAAACCATTGTCTGAGATGCTTTAAAAACATTTTATTTGTAGTGAATCTTTCAAAGCATATTTGTGGTTCAGGAAATCCGTTTCAAGAAAAGCAAAGCTTTGTTTACAATATGATGCAACATCTCTCAAAATGTACCTTAAAAATTGTTGGTCAGCCCTGAGTCACTGTAAAAACACTGATATAACAAAAGAAACAAAGAACAGCCGAGCCACACCTGTTATGATGAACTGCTTCAGTTTACGATCAGGTGGTTTCTGAAGTAGATCAAAAATGATTTTTTTTTAGACTCAGATGCAAGACAAGAGGCACACGACACTCAAAGTAGGGCTGGGCGATATGGGCAAAAAAAAATATCACGATATTTTTTTTTATATCAGTCGATATCGATAATTATCGATAAATGTCAAATATTTATTTATTTCAAGTTTAAAGACAGATTTTCACTCCTAAGTGAAAGCTGTAGAAACCAGAGCATTGTGTTTTTAAACTACTCTTTATCAGAACATATCATGACAAACACTTGCCAAACAGGTGAACATTTCACAAATCCGAGGTAGAACATTCAAATATTTGTAATTTTTCCTTCACAAAATAAATATCTTTATTTCAGTATTAGCTTGAGTTAGGATGCAGATTTACTATTATATACAATTTATGTTCATTAACAAAAACAGTAACATCTGTTAAAAAAAGTAACAACATTATTTTTATTTGGTAAAATGTAATATTCTTTAGTTTTATTAAAATTAACCATTGGTCATCCAGCATCATGCATTTAGATCATGATAACCACAGATAAAATGTAACTTTATGGTTCTATGGTATTTATGAAAAACAGTAGCCTAAATACATTATTAAAAACTGTAATTATATTTAATTAGTCCTTTAATACATTGTCTACATTAATAATAGTATACAATTCAATATATATATCCCACATTTAATATTACTAGGCTAACGTTACAGTAACGTTAAATCCGTGGTAAATGATGGGAATGTGTAGACGGAGAAGCTTCTGACTGTATCGCTGCGCACAGTGTTTCTCCTGTTCGTCAGCGCGGTCTCATCTGCCTTTAAACTGGTTTAAATCACTGAGACATTTGTGTTCCTCGCTGAATACAAGCGCTTCTCACTGGATCTCTTGACCGAGACCGATCAGAGTAAACGCGTCTGCTCTAGTGAGCTCGCGCTGCGCTGCCGTTTGAACTTTGAGCCGAGCGGATAAACGGTCCGTGTGGCTCGCGCGGTTCAAATGAGATTTGTTCCGCTTTTGCCGCGAAAACATTATCGAACATTTATCGAGCTCTTGATATCGTTTTATCGAGAAAAATTATATCGCGATAATTAGTACTTGAGAGTACTTGTGGGAATAAACAATTAAAACACGAGTGACAAAGGTTAAAGACGTCCATCTAATGCATGTTGTTTACATAGGAATAAAATGAATTGCAATAAACAATAAACATCACAGTCAGATGAAATGACATGTGCTGTAAACGGCCCCTTACCAGACCAGGCCTCTAAATAGCAGCTGGCCATCAAAGCATGAAGCCAGATAACTACATAAGATAACTAGAGCATGAACATACTGAAGTCCTGACACTATATTTTAAGTAAACAATGGAGAGAGTTGTCTCCATTTGTCATCAATAAAACAAAAATAAGATCCATAAGTTTGGTAATCACTATATCTGATGATTATCACTTGATCTTATTATTGTGAATCAGCAATTGCAACTGTGTGGAAAAGGCCCTTTGTAAGAAATGTACAAACCTTCTGTATCTCTATATATAGTTCCCACTTTAGCAAGTATTTAGTCTTAGCCTAAGAATGCACACTGGCCAAACGCAATCTCTTCACTGACCGTCTAATGCACAAGAGAAAAAAGAAAAGAAAAAAGTGGCTGAAATAATTAGTTTCAATCTGATTGAGTGGCACATTAGTGCACAGGTTTGTATTAGTCTGCCAGGAAAGACAACGGGGGTGTGCATAACTACTGTTTCTACTATTTTGGTTTGTCTAAATGACTAATCAGTTGTGTATAAGTTGTGTATAAGTGGTTTCCTGTGACAAGTTTCTTAGGGAATGTAAAATAAAATACTTATTCTTGCAACTGGAATGTCCGTCAAGCAGAGCACACTGAAAACATGAGAATTCAAGAACCACTGAATATATATACACACCTTTTTCCACTATAATGAACCTTTTGTGCATTTGAAAGGTACCATGGATGATACAAGGTTTTTCATGGATGCCAATAATACACTTCTACAAAGTGGTATTGATAAATCAACCAATCAGGATCCTTCACAGGTGCTTAAATATACGATCTGTTCAGGAACTGTTATTTTGGATGTTCTGGCTAATGAGAGGATGCTGACTTTGACTAGAGAAGGGGATTGGACCGAGTCACTTGGAAGCGTCTTTGCCATGTTCCCACGGGAGGCGGCTGGAACACGTTACAAGCTTTTAAGTGCTTGGAGATCGTGTAAGATTCTGTCAGACCACAAACATTTGGGACAGGGGAAGCATGGTGTGCTGTACAGACAAAAATACATGCATACATAAATCAAGAGAACTTTTAAAAATACTCCCAATAAGGGTTCTAAACTTACCAAGAATTATCACTTCTCCTTTATCGCTAACAGTGAAACTATATTTACAGCAAAAAAGTTTTGTTAGAAAGTTTGTTCATAATTACATGATGGGACTCGACACAAGCATCTGGTTTACTTCAATTTTACACTGAGTGGAGCTTGTTCCCAGAGAGTGGCTTTGTCACAATGTACCAATATGATTACAGCTTTAGCAGGGAAGAGCTTGTTTTCAATAATAAAATAAAAAAATAAAATAAAAATGACCCTAAAATATAAGAAACCTAAAAGTCACACATTCGTCAAACCCGAATAGTCACTAAATCTCTATAGACCGGTTTCTTCTTTCTGTCATTTAGTTCAAGACCGCAAAACTAACTAAATCTATGTGTTCAAAACATATTTTATATTGACAGGCAGATTTCTGACCATCTTAACAAATATCATATGTGAGTGTATTTAGTCTAAGGAAGTTATTTCTTTGGACCATGCTGTGATAAACTGTGTTTTTCAATTACGGGACACATGAATATAGGGATACTGTGTTTTCTGGGATGACATTTAATCGATTTTCCATACCAATAACATAAATCATGTCTAATCAAAATATTGACCATGATTTTTAACTGCAGAAATGAATGGCATTATGCCACAAGCTCATGGGTTTGGAATCTCAAACGCAAATTTAATTGTTAAATTGCAGGTCAAAATGCACAGCAAGCTCATTGAGTTTGATTTGAGAATAATTTGTAAACAAAAGCCACACAGTGCGCAGTGTTCAAGCACTGGCCAGAGACTGACCGACAGACTGTTCTGAGCAACAAACTGAACTGCCAGTCATCATCACGGCACAAAAAACATGACGGGAAATCTCCGTCTCATGGGTGATAGGAATCCGTCCTGCCTGTGGGAAAATCAATATCGTGGTCCAATGTAAAGAATGCAGAAGGGCTGCGGGCACACTCATCTCTAATTGTGAATGGATGAAGAATCAAAGCGTGTCTGTTTAGTTAGGCCATTCTTTGGAAAAAGCCAGAACGAACTCTAAAGATTCTCAGACAGCTTTGCTTTTGCTTGGCATCCTTGGCACAAGTAGCCATTTCCATCCACATATTTTTATGCGCATTTTGGGATATCACATAAAAAACCTACTGGATGGAAATGGCAATATGCACATAAATTCCAAAAATGCGCATAAAAAAACTGAAAATTAGTAATTTTTTATTCGATGAGAAACGCGTATGAGGGAAGCATGTGACAGCGATGGGACGGAATGACTGGACCAACTGGTGGTTGTTCTGAAATGCATGAGCAAATTGTATTGTGTTTCGACTGCACGCTCTGAGACGCAAGTAATGAATTATATACGAAAATGATTGTAGGGCTTCCCCTACCTTTCTAAGTGATATTAAGCGCCAGTTTATCAGGAAGTGATGATTTTGTTCTCTCAAACTCACTGGATGGACACGCTGCTTTTATGCGATATTCCAGTTTTGCGATTTATTTGCAAATGTTAAAGCGTCGTACCTTTTTTGGGTTCAAAATTATCCAAAATAAATTTGAGCAAGTACATAACCAGCCAGTGTTCAAAAGTGTCTGCTTGCCTTAGCTCGATTCAAAACGGTAAGCTTGTAATAATGTTTTTAATTACAGTGGTACTGGTGGATTTCTGCTGGAAATTCAAGCATGTCGTTGCGTCATTACGTCACATCTGTACACATGAAGAAGAGTATCGGCTAGTAGACTATATTGCTCATTACGTCACATCTGTACACATAAAGAAGAGTCTCGGCTAGTCACATCTGTACACATGAAGAAGAGTCTCGGCTAGTAGGCTATATTGCGTGTGAGGATGTTGGAGGTGGAGATTTGTAGCCTTTTCTCACAGCTTTTGATATAATTAAACGTATTAATTTGATGGCGGAACCAGAAAGGTTCAAACGACAATCACCAGTGACAAGATTCACCCGTTGTAAAATGCAAAAGACTTCGTTCGGACTTCGGAGTGGCTACAGGAAAAAAGAGACTGCAACCGGCCCATGCGAAAACAAGGATACATATCAGAAGGGCATTAAATGTCGTCACGCAATGCTGATGTTGTTAACATTAACAATTTGAGAACGAAGTATAATTTGCGCGGTTTTATGTGATATGATAAGCGATCGTTAGATTTAATCAGCGCGATTTACTGCTATGCTTTTTTCGCCTTAGTTGGTCAGAACAAAAGTGGATGTTACTCACTTATTCAGATGACATTTTCCCGTGAAAACTCTTATGTTGGTCATATTTCCAAAAAGTATAATCTGTGATTCTGAATGCCAGTATCCACACCGGTGCGGTGACGGAGAGACACACATTCTCCTCAAAACATTGTGTTCATCCGCGCTGTGCCGTGCCGAGGCACAACTCACGTAAAGTTGATAATTCCGCGAATTAATGCAATTGCAGATTTCAAACAGAGATGGCGATAAAAGAGGAAAAGCTACGGACTGCAGCTTTAAGTTAAATAAGTTAAATTTGCAACTTTAGATGGAAACATACCTAGTGTAGTCTTAAAGGAATAGTTCACCCAAAAATGAAAATTCAGTCATTTCCTTACCTTCATGATGATTGAAAACCACCTGAATCCCTTACTTCCACTTTCAAGCATCATAAAAATAGTCCATATGACTCATGCACTATATTCCAAATCTTTTTTAAGCCATACGATTTTGAATCATTATTGAGTGAAAAGCTTGACCTCCACCAATAGCTAAAAAAAAAAAAAAAAAATCCAAAAGCTAACAAGGATGGAAATGTACATTTGTAAATGGATAATTTTTTGAGTAAGATATTTTAAAAAAATTGGTTCATCATCAAAAATCTTAATGAGTTGTAATGATTCATTCATGAATCAGACTAGTTCAGTTCCTGGGTCCATATGGACAACTTTTTTTTTGTGTGTGTGTGTGTGTGTGTGTGTGTGTGTGTGTGTGTGTGTGTGTGTGTGTGTGTGTGTGTGTGTTGTCTTTTTGCCCTTGAAAATGCATGAAAATAGCATTTGTTCCAATCACATGAATGTACATTTTTGGGATAACTTTTCCTTAAACTGGGCTTGATCGATGTTCTTCCCTTTCTCATTTACACCAGCTTTTGGTTTAGCCTCATTTAAACACGAGTTCATTTTATACAGCTGAAGAGCATATTGGTAACCAGTTGATCTTGAAAATCTGAAAGATGATCCTGTAAAGAATGTTACCCCACAAAAAGCCCATTGTCTATAGTCTATGAATACAATCTACCTAAATAAATAAATGGTTCATATCTCTGATGATTCTCAGACAGAGCTGGTATCCAGAGCAAAGAGGACCTCTATAGACAGAAACATTACATTACAATTACATTACAAACACAGCACATTACAGTA
Source organism: Phoxinus phoxinus (assembly GCF_949152265.1). Lineage (NCBI taxonomy): Eukaryota > Metazoa > Chordata > Actinopteri > Cypriniformes > Leuciscidae > Phoxinus > Phoxinus phoxinus. The sequence goes on along the minus strand of NC_136899.1, from coordinate 24,037,460 downwards.
TTGTGACATATCAGCACCCCTTTACATCTTACAACTGAAATCAAATAAGCATAAACACAGTAGACCACCATGGACCACACCAAAGGTTTACAATGGTAGACAATATAGACAAGCTAAGACGGTTCTAAAACAAAGGTAGACTACACAGACAGCCATAAATTAAAACCAATTGCCAGAGCGACTCTTTCATCTCATAAAAATTCAGTGTAAAGTTTACTAAATGCATCAAAGTACAGAGCTTTTGAGAGCTGCATTCAAGAGACAAAATCAGAAACCTTTCCCCTAAACACCCCTGTTGTTTAGATACCTGAAAACGATCATTGGGGGAAAAAATAGACAAAAATAGGAGTTGTAAAAGCTTTCAAAGATGTTTGTTGACATATGCAAATGTTTCCCAGGTGCCTTGTGAAGCAATTGTGAAAACAACAAGCAATGGCAGGGGAGTGTCCAGTAAAGGTCATTCTGGGACAGTTCCCATGAACAAACAAACTCAGACGAACACAGATGGTCTTGCATTCAAACAATTACCATGTGTGATAATTGCTTATCATAGCCAACATCTAGACCTCATGTGCATAATGATCAATACTCTATATTGCATTTAGAGTCTCAGTCTGAACATGAAATACTGTCTTCAAGGACTTTAGGCTTTTCTGCAGTGGCTAGGGATATTAAAAAAACATCTGATAATTAAAATTGTAATAATCATTAGAATTCTTATAAATGTATACAAAATAAAATTAATTTATTATCCAAAACACAGTTTGTGGACTAAATGACACTGAAAATGAAAATCTGAATGGCTGTTAGATGCTGTTTGACTTCCTTCACCATTAAAAGTAGGTGTTAAAAACAGACAGTTGCACAGCGCTTTGTGTACCAGGGTAAAAGTGGGAGAGAGGCTGAATTGTCACTTAGCTGTCAGCTGTTTTTTACGCATTGGTCTGAACAGACATTGCATGCAAAAATCAGAACATGCATGGTGTGAACAAGCCTTTACAACTCATTGGCGTACATTTCACATCTGTTTTATTAAAGGGGTCATAGACTGAGAATTCAAATGTTCCTTGATCCTTTTGCAGTTAAGAGTTTGTTATACTATAAAAAATACCCTGTAAGTTTCAAAACTCAAAACTTTCTTGTTATTCCAAAAACTGCTTTTATTGAAACCAAGGCCAGCAAACAACAGAATCTAAAAAGTGGAGACTCATGACGTCACAGGGAAGAAAAAGACTTTGCAGAAGAATATCAACGCCTACGTCTACATCACCGCGCCGTTGGCCCCGCCCACTGGAGCGTTAGTGAATACTGACATGAGAACGAGAAAAGATTGACACAGGATCAATAATGCACTGTCTCAGCAGTTTGTATTCGGTGCATTTCACTGTGGATTATTTGGTAAATTTCGGCGCAGGCTGTGCAAACAGACTTTTACAATATGGATCTGCCAGCAACACCACAAACATGTAAGCAGGCTAGTCATGTTTATTCAATGCCTGATCTGTGATCAGTGATTTCTGATGTAATTATTCAAGTTTAGACAGATTATCTCTCAAAATCGTTCAATACGGTTTATGCATCAGTAAATCAACTTGATTCAGTAAATCAAGCCAGTGACTAAATCAACTTCACGTCGTTTCTCTGGGTAGGATGAAAATAATCGTATCTAAACTGTGATTAAATTATATAAAGAAAGCGATCAAAGAACGTTCCCTTTCCAATCGCCCAAGCTGTCAATCAAACACGTGCGTTTATCTGGACACTTGCCAAACAAAACTCATTGAAATCAATCATCATGAAATCAATGACGCTGTTACAATGTACAACGAATCTCTTACTGCATTTACATCGTGTTTGCATTGTTATTTGGTGAAGAAAGCATTCGTGAGAGAGCAGAAATTGCGTTGCAATGATCAGATCTTTTCATACGAGATCAACCGACTGTCTGTCATCTGCTCAATGCTCATCACGGCAACCTTTCATTGTCACGGGTGGGTTGTGGAGGATGGAGTGAGGACTCAAGTGCTGAAGTGAAGTAGTGTTTAATTAAGTAAAACATAAATCAAACAAACAAAGGAAAACCAGGTCCCATGAACCAATGACTAAATCCAAGAACATGATAATGGCAGGCACAGAACAACACACAACTAAACACCCAGGTAACATTAACAACGAACGAGCACAGGACAGCTAACACAGGGAGACTAAATAGGAAGGCAAACAAAGAGGGTAACGAGGGAAGGCAGGTGGAACAAATAAACCAATAATTAGATAACAAGGGGGAGGGACCAGACAATGACAAGAGCACATGGCCCCAACATAACAAAACACCCATGTGCATCACCAGACAGGACAGACATGTGACATTACCCCCTCCCTACGGAGCGGCTACCAGACGCTCCATAAGACCAGGGCGGGACGGGAGGGACAGACCAGGGCGGGACGGGAGGGATAGACCAGGGCGGGACGGAAGGGACAGGCGACGCGGACAGTTCATCAGGCGGCCAAGGCGAAGCGGACAGTTCATCGGGCGGCCAGGGCGGTGAAGACCCCTCGGGCGGCCAGGGCGGTGAAGACCCCTCGGGCGGCCAGGGCGGTGAAGACCCCTCGGGCGGCCAGGGCGGTGAAGACCCCTCGGGCGGCCAGGGCGGTGAAGACCCCTCGGGCGGCCAGGGCGGTGAAGACCCCTCGGGCGGCCAGGGCGGTGAAGACCCCTCGGGCGGCCAGGGCGGTGAAGACCCCTCGGGCGGCCAGGGCGGTGAAGACCCCTCGGGCGGCCAGGGCGAAGACGACAGTCCATCTGGCGGCCAGGGCGGAGACGAACAGGGTGAAGACGACCACTCGGGCAGCCATGGCGGTGAAGACCCAAGCGGAACAGGAATAGACCCTTGCTCAGGAACAGTCACAGACACCACCGGCTCAGGAACTGCAACAGCAACAGACACCACCGGCTCAGGAACAACAACAGCAACCGGCTCAGGAACAGCAAAAGACACCGGCTCAGGAACAGCAACAGACACCACCGGCTCAGGAACTGCAACAGACACCACCGGCTCAGGAACTGGAACAGACACCACCGGCTCAGGAACAACAACAGCAACCGGCTCAGGAACAGCAAAAGACACCGGCTCAGGAACAGCAACAGACACCACCGGCTCAGGAACTGCAACTGGCACCACCGGCTCAGGAACTGCAACAGGCACCACCGGCTCAGGAACTGCAACAGGCACCACCGGCTCAGGAACTGCAACAGGCACCACCGGCTCAGGAACTGCAACAGGCACCACCGGCTCAGGAACTGCAACAGGCACCACCGGCTCAGGAACAGCAACAGACAGCGGCTCAGACACCGGCTCAGGAACCAGGGCGAGCAACTGGGACGGTCCCGGCAGGGCGAGCAGCCCGGGCGGGGCCGGCAGGGCGAGCAGCTCGGGCGGGGCCGGCAGGGCGAGCAGCTCGGGCGGGGCCGGCAGGGCGAGCAGCTCGGGCGGGGCCGGCAGGGCGAGCAGCTCGGGCGGGGCCGGCAGGGCGAGCAGCTCGGGCGGGGCCGGCAGGGCGAGCAGCTCGGGCGGGGCCGGCAGGGCGAGCAGCTCGGGCGGGGCCGGCAGGGATGGCAGTTACCTCCGGGCTGGTCTCTGGGTTAGAACCCACCAGACGACCCGATGAAGAGGTTCCTCTCCTTCTCCTCCTCCGTCTCCGGACCACCGAAATCGGAACAGCAGACACTGGCTCCGACTCAGGAACAGCAGACACTGGCTCCGACTCAGGAACAGCAGACACTGGCTCCGACTCAGGAACAGCAGACACTGGCTCCGACTCAGGAACAGCAGACACTGGCTCCGACTCAGGAACAGCAGACACTGGCTCCGACTCAGGAACAGCAGACACTGGCTCCGACTCAGGAACAGCAGACACTGGCTCCGACTCAGGAACAGCAGACACTGGCTCCGACTCAGGAACAGCAGACACTGGCTCCGACTCAGGAACAGCAGACACTGGCTCCGACTCAGGAACAGCAGACACTGGCTCCGACTCAGGAACAGCAGACACTGGCTCCGACTCAGGAACAGCAGACACTGGCTCCGACTCAGGAATGATCTCAGGATCCACTGGACCCGATGACCGGACAGCTCTCTTCCTCCTCCGCCTCCGACCACGCGGAGGTATAGCCATCTCGTCGGTCACCACTGGCGTAAGGACAGAGAGCGTAGACTGCTCTCTACCAGCCGGTGTTGAGTCCTCCTGGACCACCGGGCTAGGGAGCACCGGACTTAAGACCACTGGTTCTGGGATCAATCCAGGTTGAAGCGGGGAATGGCGTCGAGATTCCTCTCGACCATCTCCTCTCCTCCGACCTCCACGTGTTCCAGAGAATCTGGCGAGGCGGGTCCCCTCAAAATTTTCTCTGCCAGATGGCCAGGTCTCCCTGGTGTTGGTAGAACGTGGTTCCGGGAAGCTGTCAACAGTATACCCTATTCCTCCAACTTGACCTCTGGCAGCCCTCATCTCTGCAGTCTTTCGAGCACCTATGACGAAGAGCTCAAATAATGTCATAGGAGGCCCAGATCCTCCTCTCCTTCCCTCCTGGGTAGTAGCGGAAGGAATACGAACCCCTCTACTGCTGGAACCAGACATCATGGCTTCTAGTCTCTCCTTCCGCTGAGTCCTCAAAATGGCTCGTTCGTTCTGTCACGGGTGGGTTGTGGAGGATGGAGTGAGGACTCAAGTGCTGAAGTGAAGTAGTGTTTAATTAAGTAAAACATAAATCAAACAAACAAAGGAAAACCAGGTCCCATGAACCAATGACTAAATCCAAGAACATGATAATGGCAGGCACAGAACAACACACAACTAAACACCCAGGTAACATTAACAACGAACGAGCACAGGACAGCTAACACAGGGAGACTAAATAGGAAGGCAAACAAAGAGGGTAACGAGGGAAGGCAGGTGGAACAAATAAACCAATAATTAGATAACAAGGGGGAGGGACCAGACAATGACAAGAGCACATGGCCCCAACATAACAAAACACCCATGTGCATCACCAGACAGGACAGACATGTGACATTCATGTGATGGGAATAGATCATGATCAATACTTTTCAAGAATTCCTTAATCTTGATAGCTATAATGGTAAAAACTTAGTAAAAGTTTTCAAGAGAGTTACTAACCACATGTAATACTACCTATCTCAAATGCCAACATGCCACCAATCACAGCAGTGGGCGTTAACACTGAAGTCTCACATCAGCCAATCACAGCAGTGGGCGTTAACACTGAAGTCTCACATCAGCCAATCACAGCAGTGGCCGTTAACACTGAAGTCTCACATCAGCCAATCACAGAAGTGGGTGTTAACACTGAAGTCTCACAGCAGCCAATCACAGCAGTGGGTGTTAACACTGAAGTCTCACATCAGCCAATCACAGCAGTGGGTGTTAACACTGAAGTCTCACATCAGCCAATCACAGCAGTGGGCGTTAACACTGAAGTCTCACATCAGCCAATCACAGCAGTGGGTGTTAACACTGAAGTCTCACATCAGCCAATCACAGCAGTGGGCGTTAACACTGAAGTCTCACATCAGCCAATCACAGCAGTGGGCGTTAACACTGAAGTCTCACATCAGCCAATCACAGCAGTGGGCGTTAACACTGAAGTCTCACATCAGCCAATCACAGCAGTGGGTGTTAACACTGAAGTCTCACATCAGCCAATCACAGCAGTGGGTGTTAAGACTGAAGTCTCACATCAGCCAATCACAGCAGTGGGCGTTAACACTGAAGTCTCACATCAGCCAATCACAGCAGTGGCCGTTAACACTGAAGTCTCACATCAGCCAATCACAGCAGTGGCCGTTAACACTGAAGTCTCACATCAGCCAATCACAGCAGTGGGCGTTAACGCTGAAGTCTTACACAGACACGCTCTTTAAAACAGAGCGTTCAAATCAGAGGCTAAAATCAGGCTTGGAAAAATGCCTTTTATTTCTAAATTGTGACAATTTTTGATGTTGAAATCACACTAACATTATAGGGGCACCCCAGGAAACATTATAAAATAATAAAATAATCCAGTCCATGACCCCTTTAAGTTTGTTTACGTGCAGATGTGGACAGTCCATACCCTGATTCGATCATTACTCACCTACATGACGCATGAGTTCCCTGTGGTTGAATTTTGTATTAATATAAAAATGTTTTCCGGACTCAGAAGATGCCAGAGTAGGCCTACTGAGCCAACTAATAATAACCTATTTCAAATGAGCAAGTAGTCCTCAAGTCTTAAAAATGCAGAAACCCTCAAAAAGACAGAAATTTCAAATTCTTGACAATTAAAATTCTGCCAATATGTTAGCATGAATTCATGGACTCAACACAACATTTGGATCACAGCACAGTTGACAGGATTCCACCCTAGAGGTGTTTTGACTCATTTCTCACATGAAGATCGCTAGATGTTGCATTCGAGGTGAAAATATTGGACTCACACTGTGCAGTCTTAAGAACACCCTTCATTTGTTACAGATGGTTTGAGGTCCACAACGCAGATGAACACAGACATTTGAGAGGATTCTGTGCCAGCAAAGAGTCTCATGACCGACCAGATTCTCATTTGGGAATTCATTAGGCTCGGGCCACTGCTCTGGGCCGGTATTTTTCCTCTGTTCTTCACCTCCAGAGGCCCAATGGCCATACAGGGCAGGTAAAAGGAAGGGCACTCCATAAATCAGCTCCCTTTCTTTGTCCATCCCCTCATTAACATCTTCAAGTACACATGAAGAGTGTCCCTTCATCTTAGTTCATCTCACACATCTCTGTTTTTTGAGAAATGCATTTAAGGCGAGACACGGCAGGCAAAAACATAGTTTTTTTTTTTCACTGGTCAATTTTGAGATTTTGGGCTATTTGTCTTCAATAACATGTCTTCTTTCAGACTTGTGGTGGAAAAAAGTCCAAAATACACATTTAGCTCTTTATTTTACTACACTTTGTCTATTTGCGTCTGTAGATTTCTCATAAATTCAACAAAAGTTGGCGTTCTAAATCAACGCGCTGCTCCGCGATCGCTGTCTGCTTCCTTTAATGTCACACACGTCTGGAAAGCTCTCTCTCTGCTGTACAACGCTGTCGGATCCAAATATGGTCATTTCCTTTTAATCAGCAACCAATCGTGAAAGTACAATGGGCATTTAACTGTAAAAGCGAAATCTCATTGGCTGATGTCAATTTCTGACAGCGTGATTGGTTCAGATGCATCACGTGACGCGCTCTGACATTTTAGATGTGTGTTTTTGACTGTTTTTCTGCTCAGTTGAAGGCCATAAATGCTGTGTTTATAAGTTTTGATGTGATTTAGGTGGTTTGTATTGTTGTTGCTAATGATTTGATAAGATATTGTGTCAGTAAATAGTTGTTTCCACTAAAAAAGTATGATTTTTTACATTACAAATCTTTAAATGCCTTTTTCTCAAAATTAGTGTTTTGTCATCCTCCAGTAGAAACATCTCAGCCTATGTAGCACCGATGTACACCAAACTTTCCAGTTATACACTTAGCAGTATTCTGCAGATATGTTCAGAGGGATTTGTTAATAAATCATTCCTGGCCTGATTTATGTGACATTTTAATCCCAAAAATATGGCGAAAATCGATTTTTTTAAGGCTATGGACAGTATATTTTGATTTCCTAGGTAATGAAAGCATATATCCTGAAATCCCTCTGAACATCTTTTTTCATCTTATGTGTAAACAAAATGAAAAAAGAATTTTGCACCTGGCTTTATCATATGTTCAGATCTATCTACTGAAAATATATGCAAAAGTGTGCATATTTAATGAGATAATGCATCATTTGCATAATTAAACATACAAATTTCAAGAACTTGTAATACATTTTTTTTATGAACTTGTGTAAGTAATCAACTGAGGAAGTTTCATGGTGATATCTATCATTTTAAAATTGTACCCTATTCACCTGTAGTGTCTCGCCTTAAAAGAGGAACCAATGCGCACTAGAATTTATTTTAGATTATCAGACATGACGTCGTGGATTCTTGGAAGTGGGTCTGAAAGCAGGATCCATGGGACGTGCTTTCATACGTGAAGTCGTTGACTGACTGGGCAGCTGCTTTAGGTTACGGATGATCATCAGTTGAATATCTCCACCTGCAGATCATCATATGAAGACGTGCACAGCTGTGCTGCTCCACACCATCACCCAGGACCATTAAAGAACGGACCCTCCTATTCTGAGAGGAAGTTGAGGTGATGGCTTGAGGAGAAGTACAGATTCACAGCAAAGTATCCATAACCGCTAGAGGCGTATCAAAAGGGGCATATCAAAATGCACATGTGTAGGGACATTTATGGAGCCGTGTAGACATACAAAGTTAACTTTCAGAGCAGGGTTTCCTCCTCTCTCACCCTCGGAGGATGGCAGGATGTTTGGGGACCGTTTGGACATATAAATGTCCTCCCACGAGTCAGAAGGCATAAATTATTCCATATCACAGCACTATCACAATACATCAGGAGATGCTTTTAACTCGTGTCTGAAACTTTGATACTTCCTTTCGGACGGAAACAGGCTCAGGCTCATGGAGAGGAGACATGGTGAGCCTGTTTTGTACTCAGATGATGCAACTCTCAACCTCTGCTTTTAGGCTGCGTTCAGACCGTCAGTCCAAATCCGAATTTTGTGCATATCCATTTGAAATTTGATCTATGGATGCTTGTTTCCGCCACAGAATGAAAAATAAAAAAGGTAATTGTGACTTTTTATCTCACAATTCAGACTTTTTTTCTCACAATTGTGAGTTTACACCTACACCAAGTCAGAATTGCATGATATAAAGTCGCAATTGTGTTTTATAAAGCCAGAATTATGAGATATAAACTCGCAATTGCAAAAAATATACTTTTTTTCTCAGAATTGGACTTTATAACTCGCAATTCTGAGAAAAGATGTCAGAATTGCGAAATATAAAGTCGCAATTGCGAGAAAAAAAGTCAGAATTCTGACTTTATAACACGCAGTTCTTACTTTATAACACGCAATTGCGACTTTTTTTCACGCAATTCTGAATTTATATCTCATAATTCTGACTTTATATCTCGCAATTCTGACTTTATAACAAGCAATTCTGAGAAATAAAGTCAGAATTGCGAGATGTTAACCTAACAATTGTGAGATAAAAAGTCGCAATTAACTTTTAAAATGTTTTATTCTGTGGTGGAAACAAGCTTCCATAGATCAGATTTAGCACATGTGAATGACAAAAAAAAAATAAAAAATACATGAAATGTGATTTCGAGCCACATCCATATGGTTTGAAATCATATTCAAATCGCATTTCTGGAAATCCGTTTCAGTCTGACTGCTCTGATCGGATTTCGCGTGGTTTATGTGACTTTCTCACGCCACATAAAACATAAACGTCAGATGTTGTTATAGGAAACATGCTGAAAGTTGCTGCCGAAACAAGGCTGTGTTGTTCCAAAGAACCGGACGAGCAGAAAATGGCAATATGACGGAGACATGTTTGTAAAGATGAAGCACAGAATAAAGCCGCTAATACCAGCCTCCGGTTCTGCCGCCGCCTCAGAAGGCGCAGTAGTCCAGCGCGACGGCGACACATTGTCATGTTGTAAAATTTAAATAAGACAAATCTCTATTGCAAACGTATTCCTACCAATGCAACGTCATTGCCATAGAAACCAATGCAGATATTCCAGAAAACGAAAGAGCTGCATGGACACACAAATCGGACCTGAACAATTGAGATACACAGACCAATCATTTTAGATCAGATTCCAATCGGATACACAAATAATCAGATTTGGACTGACAGTGTGAACGTAGCCTTAGTCACAATGAGAGTATCCATTTTAGTATATTTAGAGTTCTGTCATAAACTCGGCAAACTACACTGGGGTTTAGACTCGCACATGTGAAAAAAAAATGTTATTTATAAAATAAGTAAAGGAATTAAGTTAAGCAACAGTAATTTTTAAGAACAGCACAACTGCAGTGTCATACAATATGTGTTGCAGTGTGAACCAACTTTGTGAATAAGAATAGCGGTGCATTCATTTTTAAAAGACTTTTAAAATTATGCCAATGTGTTAGCATGAATTATCAAAACCAAAAAACATTGGATAAAACATGGATAACAGCAAAGATGATATTTATAAAATAAGGGAAGGAATTATGATAAGCAACATTATTGCACACACTAGATAGACATCTTTGGCCATCGCGCTCACATCTTGTGTCTTTTGCAGGATCTCGTGCACGACAGCGCTCGAAAAACAAGGCTCAAGTTAAAATAATGTCATCTTTTAAAGGAGACCTAGCGTGTTTTCTCCATTCAACTGCCCTGTGTCTTTTTTTTAATTATGCTTTGTGGACAGACCCTTGCTGAGGAGTCCATGATTTCATTTTCTTTTTACATTAGATGGGATGTAAACTATTATTTTAACCAGCATAAGGAAAAATGACTAAATCCATAATCAAGGTGCAGGAGAAGCGTCAAAACCACAATCAGAGAAATCCCTATCCAGATGGATTCGATTTCTCCAAGGACTCCGGAGTTAGCCAAAAAACATTAGGTGATTTGCTCCGTAATTTTTTAACTGAGGTTGTGCAAGAAAAAGATAGACGTGTTTACAGGATTATAATCACAAAACACATCTGTGAAATACTTTTTTTTTTAACCTTCTCTAGTTCAGTCCAAATAGGGAGCACAACAGGGAGAGGGGAATGGGATACAATATGAGCCAGAATTAAATCCTGGTTTCCCAAACGAGCACTACAGCTTGAGGTGTTTTCGTGAGCATGTGTGCTGAACCCGACTACAGTTCTGACAAACATCCTTATTCTTTTTAAGTTTTAAATATAATTTAATTGAGCACTGGAAATAAGTCAGAAATGTTCTCCTAATAGGACTGTACTATAGACCTGTGAAATACCTGGACACCCTATATGAGTGATTAAAAGCAGAACAAGAAGCACCCAAATCATACATCCCACTCTGTGTTTGAAGAGGCTGTTCGGCCTTTCCGGCTCAATAAAGCTAGAGGACACACCTACACAGGACACCTACATAGAGTCCAGGACGCAACAAATGTCACGTTGTGCCGCGCCACAACAGCTTCAGGATGGATGAAACAAAATGATAATTGCAAATCCATTTGTTTTTCTAGGTGAGAGCGCTTGAAGTACGTCAGAAATAAAACAGATCATCAGTTCACTGTTGGGAATTTGTCGTATCGGTTTGCGCCGCGCCACGCCACAGACAGTGTAGACAGCATTACTGACTATAATGGGTTCGACTTTTGTCTTGTCGCGTTGCGCCGCTCGCGTCTGAAGTTGACAGTGTTAGGCCCCATTTACACTGCATGGTTCAAGTGACCCAATTCCGATTTTTTCCTCTCATGTGGCACAGATCGGATATGACCGGAGAACGTGTAAGCAGGAAAAAAATTACACATGGATTCCGATATTCTCAGATCGGTTTCAGGCCTCACTCATATGTGGAAATAAATCGGATATGAATCGGATACGTGCATTTGCGTGTGCCATGTAAGCAGACAAATCGGATATTCACCCGTAAATGCGAGTCGTACGTCATTAAAAAAGGGGACGTCTTTATACTTCAACTAGTATACTTTAAAATAGTGCGGAAAGTAAAACACCGGATAATAAGAGATGTACGGATGCGCTCCAACGTCACCCAAATCCGCAGCCAAAAACAAATCATCCAGCCGCCACTCACCCGCAGCAATAATTTTTTCTGATTTAAGTATCCGCACCCGTTGGTCAAATGACTATTATTCTTATGTGTTGTAACGCGTGAGGATAAATGGATTATCATCACCTTCACCGGCGGACTCGGCGAACGGTTGATGTGTGCATCTCTGGTATAATACACTGATGAGTGAGCGCTGCTTTTAAATTAACATTTCTTTAAAACAAAATTTATTCGACATAATTTCATTTTCTTAATGGCATAAACAGGCTTTACTCCCTTGAAACGTAAACTGGAATGGAACATGCTCATATTTGAGAGAATGTAGTTCATATTTTCGGTAATAATGATTTATCATATCCACCCGCGACCCACCCGAAATGAATCAGAATGTTATTTTTATTACTTGAGATATCGCGCTGTTTTACTTAATTTTCCGGGTCAGAACATCTAAATTGAGTTGTTTCGGCAGTGTATAGTGTAAATGCAAATATTGGATACGGGTCACTTTTAAAAGATGATGTAAACGGGTCGTCAAAAAAATCCGATATAGTCAGCAAATCGGAATTGGGCATCAAGACCTGCAGTGTAAATGCAGCCTTAGTTGTGGTTAGGACCGGGCTGTCCAATCCTGCTCCTGGAGGGACACTGTCCTGCAGAGTTTAGCTCCAATACCAATTAAACAAACCTGAACCGAGGTAATCAAAGTCTTCGGGATTACAAGAATCGTCCAGGTAGGATGTTGAGACAAGTTGAATCTAAACTCTGAGGGACGTTCCCCCTCCAGAACTTGACATCTTGGATTGGGGACTCTTAGCCAGTTGGGCACCATTAGGCTAGTGTACTTCAACATCTATAATGTAATTCTACAATATTGGGCCTATTCCACAACCCAGTAAACTGCCTCCTGGCCTCACATCCATGCCTCCTGGAAACATCCTATCTGAAACTGTGGCTCATACGTGAACGGTTTGGAAGGCTGTACACAGACAGCAACTCCACACGGCCACACACATAGCGCTCTACATGGGAGACTTTGAGAAACTTTACATGGGAGAAACTGATTGCAATAAAAGGTATCAAACGCAAATAAAATGAACAAATACTCAAATTAACAAAGCATGCACATATTTTTGAGTAAAACAGTCAGTTTTATATTATTTTGAAAGTTACTACTAAACTACTATAGTCCTTTTAAGTATTGAGTGGAAAATAATTAGGGATGCATCAATATTAAAATTCCATCCAATTTGATAAGCTGATCATTTTTGTCATTTGGTCAGCGAAAACCAATAAATGGCAGCTGTTAACTAAAAATAACTAACTAAAAATATTAGTTATATTTAATGTTTAAATTTGATGAAGGCACATGTAAACCACATGTAAAAATAAAGGAAGCGAGCATGCAATTATCAAATAAGTGATCAGTTTAAAAAAAGCTCTAAAATCAGCCTAACCAATAATGTATAGAAATATAAATAACAATAAATCAGCATCTAATTTTGCCCACCATTTTGGATGAAGCCCAACCTTAAAGCAGCTCTAGGTAACTTTTCAACCTTAATAATATATTTCCAAGTCTCTTGTGATGGTACATCGACTTACAATATGTTGAATGACACGTCTGCCATAGCCTGACGGGGTCTGTAGCGTTTTTAATCGTACTTTTAAACTTCGGGTTTCGGGTAGTAACCGGCGAACAAAGAGAACTACAAAATTCGACTGCTTTACGGCATATACGTCACTTCCACCCCCACCCCCACTTCCTTAAAATCGGACGTGCGAGCCAAACTAGCGTTTTTTTTGCCAAATGTTATATTCATGGACGAAGCAGCACAGAAAAGCAAGAAAGCAAAGGTTTTGTCGGAGGAAAGCAAAAAGAGGAAACGAGAAAGTGATCGCATTAAAGGCAGAACGAGGATCAACATTGTTTCTCGCTGGCGTGAGCTGAAGGAGGAGGAGGGGTGCCCGATGCCACCCGTCCCGGTTCTCCAGGGATTGTTCTCTTTTTTGAGCGACAGTCCCAGAAAATTAATATTCTTTCCCGGGACACGAATTGTCCCGTTTTTTTGTGAAAATGTACTTCTAAAGTAGAATTTCCTGGTTTCAAATTAAACCATTTCCGTCTACTGTTACTGTGTTTTCTTCATAGTTGTGTACAGTACATCCAATCCTGTGTCCGTAAACGGGTAAAAACCATGGTAAAAACTGGTAAAACAGTGGATTGGCCAATGCCAGGCGTTTACTTTTATTTGATTGGAAGCTCAACTTATCGCCTAGCAACTGCCTGTGCTGTCGGTCGGTCGGTCGCGCGCGCATCAACACACATCCAAGATGATACAGTGTGAGTTTAGTTGCTAGCTAGCTTTTTAAACACAAATCAAAGGTGGCAACCGTATGCCCGACCGATGCGGACTTTCAAAATCAAATGAAAGCCTATGTCTAAAGGGCGTGTACAAGTTTGGTAGAGGCTACATTCTTGCAAGTAAATATATAAGATGTACAAAATCATATTTTAGGATACCTAACATGTCTGTGATATTTGTTTATTTGTCTTGCCTCAAGCTATAATGCAAATCGATTTGTAAAATTTGCAGATTCATCTATGGTAGCTTGATATTATAATATTGACGATATATGGTTATTATATCTACCACTCAAACATTGCATTGAAGTATCATATAGATTCAGTAAAACGGTAACCAATAGACTAGGCTACTATAATGATGCTGGGTTGTAAACGTGAGCATCGCGATCATTTGTCGTTTGAAAAAAAATAAAACCCATGAAATTATATTCATATCATGACATGCTGAAATATATGCCACTGTACCTGGATGAAGACATTTCACACGCGACGCAAGCAGAACACTTGCATGTGAACTCCTCCTACAGTGTTCAGGGCTATCCATAGACAGTATGAGGGGCTATCATGGTTGTCAACAAATGCACGTGCATGTAGGATGACAGTTTACGACAGTAGTAGAGGACAATACTGTTTCCCAACTCTAGGGGGACCCCGAGAGCAAAAGTTACCTGGTGTTACTTTAAAATGTAATGTGAAAGGAACTGGTATAATGGTTTGTGTAACAAGTAAAATAAATAGTTCAGTTGTGCTGTTCCAAACCTGCATGCTGTTATTTTTTCATTGAAAAACAAGAAAAAAAAATCAATATGTCTTTTGAAACAATTTGATAGTTTTGTTGCTACACCGCAGGTTTAACACCATGATGTTTGGTCACAAGGCAATAACCAATGATGCTTGATGTTATTGATGTGTAACTTGCACTAAAATATTGAGCATTGTTTTGAGAGCTGCATAAAGACCTCCATGATCAATCTAAGAGAAAATAACTTGCATTTCAGTTGTTCGTTACACAAAGCGATCACATAATGTTATAAAGATGTAGAATGCAGCACTGCTGTGTGGAAAAAAGCTGTGTGAGGATTCTTTGAAATCCGCACCTTTTTGTTCCACAGACAAAATAATAGTAAGAGGTTTGAAATGACATAATTTCCTTTCCACAATAAAATATTTGTATGTGTGGTACACTGGGAAAAAGGTCAGTCTAGCCGTAAGTCATGCGATCTGGCCACCCCCAGTGAAGTGATTCAACCATATGAATCACATTGATTTTCATTTCATTTCATTTCTCTCTGATCCTCATTGTGAGACGCATTCATTCGGAAACGTATTTGCTCTCCACAGCTACGAATGCTGCTTAGTTTAACTTTTTTTTGCTAGTACTTTAATGCAGACCAGATGTCCACTTGTACAATTCACTCTTAGTGAAGCCCACTCCAGTCAACAGCTGTTTAGTTTAATTGACTATGACCACCGGGTGGATCCCATTGCACTGTTCATGTGAAAAATGCACCACAATCACGCTCTTCCCTTTCATTCACTCTGCTCCCGGGGAGCTTAATCCCAACGAAACAAAGCAAACAGTCCACTGGCTGGTCAAACAGTGTATGGTACAGTGACTCAGAGAGATGAAAAGAGAAGGATGGGGTGGAGTTTGCAGTCGGGACAAACAGAGCAAACGGACATAACATTCAGCAAGCTCACGGCGTTCTGTTGTAGATGCTAGAACTTCCTCCAAGATGTGCAAATGAAGGATTAACAAAAAAGCACGTGACACGATATTAAAGACTACCAAGGATAAAGAGAAAAGTTGTGGTTGTGGAAGCAGACGGATATGCGAATGTTCCACGAAATATTGGTTGAGAAAATAAATGAGTACATCTTGTTTGACTGACTTCAGCAGATTTGCAATCACTTCAATTAAAGTTACTTGTACTTATCAGCGGAATTTGTAAATCAACTGTTTTTTTGTTTTTGTTTTCCCACAGATGGTTACTCTATACAAAAATATCAAAGATGGGTGGACATTGGAGGAAGACCATGGGAAAATCAGAGGCTTGGGAATTCACACTGTAATTTACACCAGTCCTTTTCCTGACATTCACACAAAGGCTCCAATCATTTTTGTTGTACCCGTTTATTCTTGCTAGAGAACTGTCCAAGAGAAATACTAGCAACCATAAACCAACATATCCCATAGAAGTGTCATCTAGGTTATGTTCCTGACATTTATTGACTGCAAAACGAAGTAAACTGACAATCCTCTTTTGTTGTTCAGTTACTGCTCCTCTTGGGATGAGAAAAATCTGATATTATCCAAGCTGATGAGAAAACCAAATCATTTAAATGTACAAATCAAAGTGGGAGAGAGTGGGGTAAGGTGTGTCACCCCTTTAAACTAGCACTGTAAGCAATTTTTGTCATTAGACTATTTAGAAAGAATTAAATTGTTCAGATGAGAAAATTGATATTGAGAAGAGCATTTGTATAGCAGCCTACAAGTTAGTAAATACATTCAATATAATTGTTAAATATATTTTATATATTTAATTTTAATATGTCAAATTATATATTTGTTGTCTGTGCCGTGGCAAATAACTAAAATAAATGACTAAACCTGACACAAAAAAAAGACAGATGCATTAAAATTACTAAATTTAAAGCTAAAATTAAAGCTGAATTGTTTTAAGTAAAAGGCAATACAAAATATTAATCAAAACTATCAAATATAAAATATATAAAATCATTAAATATACATAAAAATATTAAACATAAAAAAAGACAAAATGTTAAAAATTGTTGAGACACCCTGCAATATAATTTAATAATTTAATATTTTATGTCTATATATGTAAATTCAGGGGTTTTATTCAATAAGTTTTACTTTCTGTAGCTCAAGGTCGATTTATATAGTACATTACAATATATTTGTACACGCACATACACATTGTAAACACATAAGGCCACATATAGCCACATGATCCAAAATACATATTAAATAGATAGACAAGGATGATATATTACGAAGTGTAAGGAGTAGTGAATTCCATAATTTAGGAGCATATTCACTAAATGATCTTCCAACAGTGGACAACCGAAAACGAGGAATGGACAAAAGAACATCTGAGGGACTGGGCAGGGCAGTCGAGTAGAGTAGATCAGATAGATAGCAATAATCCAATAATTGCAATAATCCAGGCATGATGTGATTAATGAATTAAGATTTCAGCATCAGCTAAAGTGAGAGAAGTTCGACGACGTGCAATATTACGAAAATGGAAAAAGAAAAAACAGAAGAAATATGAGAGGCAAAAGATAGAGAGTTGAGTCAAATAAGACACCAAGCTACGGACAGATGAAGAAGGCTTAACATGAACCCCATCAATATATCAAAGGACAGGTCCATCCTTTTGACTGAGGCAGCAGAGCCAATCATCAATATTTTACTTTTGTTATTATTTAATTTAAGGAAATTCAGCGACATCCAATGCTTGATATCCCTGATACATGCAGTGAGTGAGTCAGGCAGGGATGGCCTATCAGAACTGGTGGCAAGATAAATGTGGCATCAGCATAGCAATGAAATTGAAGTCCATACCTGCGTATGATGTCACCAAGTGGATATATATATATATATATATATATAGATGATGAACAGTATTGGACCAAGAACTGAACCTTGAGGAACACCCTGTGAAAGCAGAGCAGTGGCAGATCTATACTTTCTGTCGCTGATGAAATGAGCCAGGAAAGAGCTGAACCAGTGATGCCGATATCAGAAAGGCGAGAGATAAGTATTTCATGGCAGACTGTGTCAAATGCAGCGCTTAGATCGAGAAGCATCAAGATGTTTATTAACCCTGAATCCACGGACAGAAGAATGTCCTTACCCACCCGAAGAAGAGCAGTTTAAGTGCTATTAGATGGGCGAAATCCTGACTGAAAAGGTTCAAAAGGTGGCACAGCTTGCCCCACGCTCCTCATTCAATAAATGCTGGAGTCGATCAGCTTGTCAATCTATCTTATTCACTTGAGTATGGATTTGTGATCTGGAAGAGTCAGTAACACAAATACAAAGGTCTTTTGAGGTTACTCAAATTTTCCAATAGTTTTACTCCCACCAAAAAACAGCAGTGAACTTCTCTTCAACTGTTTCTGTGCTCATTCATTGTAAATACAAGATCCATGCGGAGCAAAACAGTTACTAAGGAATAAAGTTCATCATGTGCACTAGGATCCAAGCGTGTGTGTGCCGAACCTATCTAGTTACAGTACACGGGTCTGTCATTTTCACAAGGGCCCAAGGCCATAACAATGGCAAAGATCCTCGAGTATTCAGCCAGGAAAGTACAACTGAAGTATATGCTTTCAGAGAAAACCTCCATTACTCACACACTACAGTGACGGAGACAATTCAACCTTACTGGACCTTCTCACGTGACTGGACCAATTACTGTAGCAACAGTCTTGGACCTCAACAGGAGACTGTAGGACCTCTGTGACCTGCTGCATTGCTCCTTGCAACATCTGTTTAAGCTCCACTGCTTGGCTCTTCACTCATTTGGGTGCATTTGAAGGTCCACGGGGCCCGGAAACATCCCTTTACTTGTAAACATTTGGTGGAAAACTCTGCTGCGAGACAACACCAAGGTCGGTAATTATCAGTTATTGTGTGCAGCTGGTTTACTCCATCGTCCCATTCACTCGGAAATCACAGAGAGACATATTGCAGGAAAACTAAAGGTCATCATTCAATCCTTTGAGTCACACTTCATTTTTTGTCAGCAACTAATGTCGTCCTTAAGGCATTACATTTATATCCATTCAGAAAATTCATTGAGTGTTTGTGGTTTCTTGGCCCTTTTCACAAATACAACAATACACTTTGATGTCCCATGGCCATTTAAGTAATAGAGGCATTTTTTATTTTTTAGAACTAATATATATCGAACATAAAATGAAACCAACAGGAAGAGAAGCTAGTTTTAAACATCAAATGTCTGTATCCCTCCTTAAAATAGTGTTTTTTGGCCCACTCCATCTCGTACATCTGACCTTTTTGACTGTAACCAACAACTAAAATCATACAGTGAAATGAAATGACAGTGAAATTGCTCTGAAAGAACAGATTAAGGGGTTGGGGGTCATTTTGTTATGAACGCACTGACAGGGACCCCTGGACAAAGTTTTGCTTAGGGCCCCTAGAAGTCTAAGCATAAGGCATTGGCATGGATAAGGCAAAAAATTTATGAAGTTAAATGATACAGATTGAAGCTATTCAACGTGGTTTAGCAGTCATGTAGCTCTAGTTTTGAACAAAAAGGAAGACCAAGAAAAGAGCATTTTCCCAAAAAAAAAATCAAAAATCAAAAAGGATGATAGCTTGACCTCATAAGTCACAACAACCTGGAGATCAGGGCGGTGTGGATTTCACTCTGAGCCCTGCATGGATTGTTGGAACAAACTCAGGCTTAGACTGATTATGCAGTTCAAACAAGATTCAGATAAACAGGGTTTCATTCACACATGCACGCACTCAAACAAAACAATAACATTCAGTTATTCAGTTCGACTTGGAAGCTCAAAAAAGGAGTTGACTCTTCTCCAGAAATTCTTCTCCTTCCTTTTTTTTTTGTTTTTTTCATCCGTGTGAATACTCAGCATTCAACCATGCTCACATCTGGGAGCCATTTTGTCCAAGTCCAACATCTGTGCCTGGCACCTGATACGACAGGAATGATGCTCTGGTAACATCCAATATTAATATTAATATTTCACCGGACTTAATCCAGGTGTGTGGCTCAGTGGTGAAACGGCCGATAACCTGTGCATTTTTGCAACATTCAGGGAGCAACCGGGGACCAAGACTGATGGCCAATAGCTCCAGACCAAAACATAACCCAACTTTCACGGATGTGATTTTTGAAAATGAAGTATAAGCAACCTGATACTGCGTGCCTGGGGTGCATAGAGGAACAAGTCAATGAACGTCAAGCTAACGTCACTGGAAACTAGAAATGGGGCCAATAAATATCATAAAAAAAGTTCAAATGGTTCAATTCTTCACTTGTTGGATGACAGAGAACCAAAAGAAAAGGTCCGTCAAAAACCAAAATGATGATGGAAACTCCACAGACAGTCTGAAAGGCCAAACAACACTTTCGCTATTAATTTTCCTCCTACATTCAATGGGTTATAAATTAAGCTGTAGTAATTTTACCAAAACCCAAACATGCTTCAAAGGACCAATGGAAGATGAAAATAATGAGAGGCTCAACCAGAAGTTCTCATCTGTGCATGCCAGGATAATTTCTTCAATACTCAAAAACCGACTTCAAATCCCATTTGGAAGAAAAAGATCTGTGTGGTTGATCAGTTTCCATTGATGTAGAACATTGTTTATTTGTGTATCATAATCAAGTGAGAACTGCGTAAAAGCGCCTGTGAGCACTTAAATGTTCACAGTTGTTGAAATTACATTAAAATACAAACATCCCCACCAGGCTTCGGGGAGGCCGACATGACTGATAGTTGAGAAATCCTGAATAATGCTTGTGCTAACTTGGTAAATTCTCTAGCTTCACAAGAGGAAAATGACAAGAAAAACAGGAAGAGTTTAAGTTATGCATGAAGAAGGAAGAACACTGAATTATAGTGTTTCAACAGGCCAAAGTTATGGATGAAGGTCACCCGAAGAATGGCAGATTTATTGACCAGGTTTAGTTTCCATCTCTGGTCAGAAGTGTTCAACCCCTACATCAGTTCATCAGGTCACATGACCTACATGAGTTTCATTGACTGCCCTACCCATATTCCATCTGCTTTTCCCATTCGTCTAGTCATAGCTCTCCTCCTCGTCCACTAAGTCTTAATATCACCCACTCTATCTTGCTCTAATACTAACCTCCCCGTCCATATCCTCCCCATCTGGTTTTCTGTCCTGTACATGTGCAGCTGTCCCTTCTCCTGAATCATCTCCTTAGCTCGCTCTTCACGTCTGTCGGATAATTTCCTCTGTGCCCTTGCAGCTACTGCTGATTTCTCCAGTGAACGCTGGATGTTTTTGGTTTCGCCGTTCGGTCAAAAGGAGCAATGGCTAACAGATTTGTGTTGTCCACTGACAGATATGATCTCCAGATGGAATCGTCAGCTCCGGCTGTCAAAAGTTCACCAGAACGCAATTTCGCTGGCTGTTTCTCGTGAAACTTCAGACGATAAGGACGCAGGATGTTCAATACATCTTCAAATGGACAAATTGCTTGCAACAAGTCGTTGGAGACGAATGAACCAGGTTTACAGTTTATAAAAACAATGAATGCTGAGACTATTTTAGGTTTAGACATACATGTCAATACTTCTTAAAAATAACAAATATGTTATCAAATTGCATTGCATTATTGTTATAGTATTGATATTATGATTATGATATGATTAATTAAATGGACGGCTTGTAACTTCAAGGTTGCAAGTTCAAATCCCACGAGAGTTGAAAATGATTCCTATTCTGCTCTTAAACAAGGCACTTAACCTCATGCTACTCCAGGGAAAATGACCCTGGTATACTGTAAGATCATCTGTTAAATAGTAAAGAAGTACAGTGACAATGATTGACAACTTAAATAGGGCAACAACTGTAAATGGGGCCAGGTTGATCTATATGTCCTGAATAATGCTTGTGCTAACTTGGTAATTCTCTAGAAAAACAGGAAGAGTTCAAGTTATGCATGAAGGAAGAACACTGAATTATAGTGTTTCAACAGGCCAAAGTTATGGATGAATGTAATAATTGCACCTGTAATAATGGCAGATTTATTGAATGACCCTGAGATTCTGCTCAACCATCTGGAGTGTTGGGTTGGTGTCCAGGTAACAGCCCTTCAGTGGTTTGCCTCATATTTAAAAGACAGGACAGTTGCTGTGAATCTGGGAGACTGCTCTTCCACATTGGTCCCTTTAGTTTGTGGTGTTCCCCAGGGGTCGGTTTTGGGACCATTGCTGTTCTCTCTGTATTACTTCCTCTAAGCACTATTTTTCGGAAGTATAGTATTTCATACCACTGTTATGAATGAATGAATGAATGAGCCATTTATATAGTGCTTTCATATGTACTACTGTACACCCAAAGCGCTTTACAATCATATATGGGGATCTCTCCTCAACCACCACCAGTGTGCAGCATCCACTTGGATGTTTTACGTCTCATCCGAAGGACGAAGCTCTTTTGACAGTATAGTGTCCCCGTCACTATACTCTGGCGTTAGGACTCACACAGACCCCCTGCTGGCCTCACTAACACCTCTTCCAGCAGCAACCTGTTTTTCCCAGGAGTCTCCCATCCAGGTACTGACATGTTTTTCGTACAATACTAATGTTGACAAAAATAAAGGCAGACATGAAGAACAAAAAAAAAAAACTGCTTAAGACATTATCATAGTATCAGGCTACAATATTAGTTTACTGATTTTAAACAATGAGGATGGAAATAATATGTTCAAATACATAAGCGATTCTACAACTACAGGCACTTTTGAGGTTGATTTATATATTCATTTTTATTATTATTATAATAATTTTGAATGAAGAACAAAAAATTCATACTTTCTTTGATATTTTTCTTTTACCTCTTTAAATTTGTTATGAAAATATTAGAATGCATATTAGAAATGATAATTAAGTAATTTAAATATTTTTGACAATTATTTTTTTACCCATTTTCACTAAATATGTATTAGTTTATCAGTCATGATACACAAATTATGACTTCAAAGTATTTAGAAGTTAGGGAGATCCATGGAGTATGAAGTATTCATAAAAGGCAATGAAATTAGAATTATTGAGACAAAGGAGTTGGCCTTTTTATATAAAAAAAAAATATCAAAGTCACCATGAAATCAAAGTTGACAATTACCGTTTTTTATGGAATATTGCAGTATTTATAAAATTTTAAAAAAGACGTGTTACTGGCGTGAGGGCGGGGCAACCTGTCACTCACATGAGATTGACCAATAGCAAACCAATCAATACCATCCAATTAACCCCCATTGACAAAATCAAGTCCCCCTACATTTGTTCTTGTTCCAGAAGCCGTTCGACTTGGACATACATCACAATAGAGAAGAAAGGACTACCGCAACTTTCTGTTAAATTCCAACTTTAAAAATGTCCCCTATAAGTTGCTATCAAACACAATAAATTATTTGAAATTGTGGTGGAAATGACACATGATGTTTCAGACAATGATGATGAAAATTTGTTAGTTGAAAATGTAACTATTGATTCCAAAAATTGTGTTTTTAATGTTGTTTTTAACATACTTAAGACAACCCATGTCCAAATTCATCAGACAACACCACTGCTGAGTATTTTCCACTTAAAACTGAAGTCCTGTGTACCAAAGTATTTTTCCCACCGTCACAAACATGTAACCAATCCCGTAAACGTGCGGGGCTTTTCCTATCATTCTTGTCATGCTCTGTGTGCATTTCAACACAGTAAGCACAAAAACAACTTTAAGAAGGGACAGGGTTTTTTAATTTGCATAATCATAATTCCGCGTATAATAAATGAGACAAGAATGTAAAGTTATACAAGTAGGCATGAACAAGGGGGGCTTTAAGAAAGTTTCTAAAAGTTTAAATGTGCCAATAGATAATATAACCGGACAACATGCCAAAATTTTAAAATTTCTATGCATCACAGATAACAATGTGACGTGGTCACAGTCTCTGTCAGTTTGTTGAGAGAAATGTGTATGTTCTTGTAAAGATTTTTGTAATCTAACACATATATTCTTGTTCTCATGTTGTTCCCTGGGAAATGACTGCCGAAACGTCGAAATGCCTTCCATTAGACAACTATGAATGACTAATATGTAAAAAGTAAAAGTATAGTGGAAGGCTAAATATAGCAAACCACAAAAATGTAATATTGATAGCCTCACTGGAAGTTCAATGAGTGTTTCAAATCACCAAGGACAAAAACAATAGCTGTTAACTCTGATCATGTGATGCGGTAGAGCGAGAGCCTCCACACGCTGATGGGATCTTTAAGTGCAAGCACTCGCTGTACCAACATGTGGTAGGAATTAAACCGTGTGTGTATGTGTGGAAGGAAACTTCTGCATCTTTGGTGTACAAAAACGGGTTCAAATTCCAGCAGTGTTAAATTCCTTGCTCTAGGGGCCTGTACATATGATAGTGTTTCACTTTTCACTTTATTAGCTACTGATGTGGATCAAAGAAATGGTCTGGACTTTTGTTTTGTAACTAAGCAAGTTTAGCTGATCAGTGTTATCCCGGCAATAACAGTGGACGCTTGTTTTTCACAACTGCACGATGTTGTAGATATTACAAGACAATCTATTACACTAATTATTACCTAGGGGATTTACTAAGTAGCTAATAGGCAATGCTACCAACTTAACTACTGTACAATTTTCAGTAGCATGACAACAATAGTTCAGCTAGAAACTTTTCCACTAAAAACCTGCCTAGATAGATCGATCGATAGATAGATAGATAGATAGATAGATAGATAGATAGATAGATAGATAGATAGATAGATAGATAGATAGATAGATAGATAGATAGATAGATAGATAGATAGATAGATAGATAGATAGATAGATAGATAGATAGATAGATAGATAGATAGATAGATAGATAGATAGATAGATAGATAGATAGATAGATAGATAGATGATAGATAGATAGATAGATAGATAGATAGATAGATAGATAGATAGATAGATAGATAGATAGATAGATAGATAGATAGATAGATAGATAGATAGATAGATAGATAGATAGATAGATAGATAGATAGATAGACAGACAGACAGATAGATAGATAGATAGACAGATAGACAGATAGATAGATAGCAATTTAAAATAAGGTTCCATCTGTTAACTTTAGTTAGCCTACCTATATTAGTTTATATGAACTAAAAATTTAAAATATATCTAAAGCATTTATTAATCTTAATGTTTCAACATATACTAATACATTATTCAAATCAAAAGTTGTATCTGTTAATATTATTTAAGGGATTTGAGTTTACATGAACTTGCAATGAATTTCTATGGACTAGCACTAACAAAGTTTAACAAAAACTTATTTTTATTATAGGAAATATTTTATTTATTTATTATTGTTAGTTAATGCATTACTAATGTAAGATTATAACTAAGGCAACCTTATTGTAAAGTATAACCAAAAATATATTCTGGCATTTCTTTAAAAAACGAATATATATATATATATATATACATAACATAATATATAACATTGAAATTATTTAAAATGTATAGATTGTTATTTTTCATATTATTATTATTATTATTATGTAGATTCAATGTAGTGTTGCAAAATGTATACAAATAACATAAAATAACAATAAAAAAATGCAATGAACCATATAGTTATGTTGCAGAAGCAGCCAAACTACAATGTCAACATGGACAGCTTAGCCTTGACAACCAGAATATTAATACATTTTTGTTTCCTTTTGTACAATAAAC
This sequence comes from Phoxinus phoxinus, assembly GCF_949152265.1. Classification (NCBI taxonomy): domain Eukaryota; kingdom Metazoa; phylum Chordata; class Actinopteri; order Cypriniformes; family Leuciscidae; genus Phoxinus; species Phoxinus phoxinus. Next base: position 24,011,820 of record NC_136899.1, on the reverse strand, counting down.
ACTTGTCTGTAGCGAGTTGAGTCGCCACTTTAGATCCAATGTAAAATCCGTGTCCTGAAGCAAAACCACTGCTTTAGTTCAGTTTCAGACGAGCCTCCCCAACACCCATGTGACCTCAAACTAACCTGAGGGCTGGAGAACACCTGCTGAATGTTGTTGATAGGGCCACAGGGGACACCGGTGCCTTCGAACCGTCTCAACCACTCTCCAGTCGTGTCCTCCGTGAACCTGAGGGAGGACAGAGGCATGAATGAAGGTTTGAACAGGGACAGGAGGACACGATAACACGAGCTCAAATGCAAGTCATATGTGGCCACTTCCTCTCTCTGTCCCTTCAGGACAACAGCACTGTGTAAAACCACCAACACTCTTCTGAAAGATTTTACTTAATATGCCCACTATAATTAAAGTGAATCCAGGCTTCTTTTTCTTGCAATATACAAACATATAAGGTTTCTCGTTTTATAAACACACTCTCACAAAGCATGTCTTCAGTGACTGACGCTGATTCACCCAGTCAGAATGTGCCGTTCGAATTTTGTACAGACTTTCTTAAGGTATTTCGGTTCACAACAATCCCGTTGTTGCCAAAAGTATTATGGATGGCTTGAGGGTGTGCGAACAAAATGTTTTAATGTCAAAAAACATTAAGTTAGGAAAGCTTTTGCAGTTCTCACACTTTGACAGCAAAATGCATCAGACGGGCCATAGCAGAAAAGTAGCAGAGAGAAAGGAACATTTTTGGTTTGTTACTTTGCAGATCCACAGCTATTCCTCCAGCATATAATGTTGCCAGCATCATTTAAAGACAATTAAATGGTATGTATTACTCATTTTACTTTTGATTGAGATTGTAAAGATGCAACAGATTTTTAGCATATAAGGACTTACATATTAATCTATTTCTCAGATAAAGCTATCCTATGGCTTCGGAAGATTATAAATATAGCTGATGAGACTGCTTTTACATCCTCAAAACAGTCCCTGTGCCAAACAACAAATAAAACAAAACAAAAACAGAGCAGGAAATGATATTGAGCGAACCCCTGGTGTGTCATGGTCTTAAAACATCAGGTAGAAATATAATGATAATTATGGATTAATTCATGAAATATTCTGTCATCCTTTACTCACCCTCATGTCGTTCCAAACCTTCTTTCGTTCAATCTTCAGAACACAAATGAAGATCTTTTAGATGAAATCACAACTACCACTTTGACATTTCAAAAAGTTAATAAAGAGATCGTAAAACTAATCCATATGAATTGAGCGGTTTAGTCCAAATTTTCTGAAGAGACTCGAACACTTTATATGATGAACAGATTTAATTTAGGCTTTTATTCACATATAAATATTCATTAGTTCAAGCATGTTCACTTGATGTGCGAGAACCAATGAGGTTCATTCTCGTGTTACGCATCACGTTTGAGCTTCAGCAAGAACCAATGAGATTCATTCTCATGTTACGCATAACGTTTGAGCTTCAGCAAGAACCAATGAGGTTCATTCTCGTGCATTGAGCACATACAGTTGAGCTTCTGTTTATGTTCACTGATGAATGTTTATATGTGAATAAAAGCCTAAATTAAATCTGTTCCTAAAGCGATCGAGTCTCTTCAGAAAATTTGAATTAAACCGCTCATATGGATTAGTTCCTCGATCTCTTTATGAACTTTTTGAAGTGTCAAAGTGGTAGTTGCGTAGCTGTCAATGGAGGGACCGGAATCTCAGATTTAATCTTAAAGATCTTAATTTGTGTCCCGAAGATGAACGAAAGTCTTACGAGTTTGGAACGACATGAGAGTGAGTAACTAATGACATTTTTGGTGAACAAACCCTTTAAAGTACCGTATTTTCCAGACTATAAGTCGCTCCGTCCGGAGTATAAGTCGCATTAGTCAAAAAATGCGCCATGAAGAGAAAAAAAACATATATAAGTCGCACTGGACTATAAGTCACATTTATTTAGAAATTTATTTCACAAAATCCAAGACCAAGAACAGACATTTAATCTGGAAAGGCAAGTTATTCAGCTCCACAACAGCACAGAGAACAACAGGCTGAATAGGTGTCTGCATGTTAACGTAACACATTAACAGTTATTCAGCTCCACAATAGCATAAAGAACATATACCTGGGAGGCTGAATAGGCTAAATTAACATTAGCCAGCGAGTCCAACAAGTTACCGGTAAGCAAGTTCACCGAGCTCCCGATCTCATTCCTCAACACTGGAAACATTGAGTTCTTCCTCGGTGTCGCTTCTGAACAACTCCGCTAACTAGAGCGCCCTCTCGCGGCTGTAGACTGTAATGTTTTCTCTTGGTTCATCTCAGTCAGTATGAATTAATTTTGATATATAAGTCGCACCTGACTATAAGTCGCAGGACCAGCCAAACTATGAAAAAAAGTGTGACTTATAGTCCGGAAAATACGGTAGATTAGCCCATGCAAGTGGGAAGGTGACGTCAGTCAAAAAAGGTGGTCAAGTGGAGCAAACTAATACATTTTGATGAATGATTACGAAGATGCTATTTCCTCAAACATTTACTGTCTGGAATAATGTGCAGTGATGAATGGTGCACATTACTCACAGGTTTGGTTTTGATTTCATGTTGACCTACCTCTGGGACAGAATCTGCAGCAACTCTTTGCGGTGCTGAACTCTTAACTGGTTGCTTTTGTACTTCGGGCTGTCGGCCAGACCGCTCATGCTCAGGACCTTGGCAAACAGACACAGTCGATAACAGAACTGTTAGGAAATGTGAAGCCTTTTCCCATCAGTCAAAACAAATGCATATCGCTATAAAATATGACTGTGACTGAAATGTATACATAAAGCTTGGTTAGATTTATTAAATATGCATATTTGGAGTCCATAATAAAAGGTCTCTGCTTACTTTGCACACTTTCATAAACTGCTGGTCATTTCCCGCTGCCACAACCAAATATCCATCTTTGGTCTTGAAACCCTGCAAACATAGAGATTTAATACGCATACAGAACAGACTGCCAGATAAACTGTGTGAGTAATAAAGAAAAACCTCACACACCAACTGCCATTAACAGACACAGAACGACAACATTGAAAACTTTGATATGATCAAATGTATAACTAGTGCAACAGTATTTCATGCAAATCTGCATCTGATGTTTATTTTCTCTAGGGTTCTCCATCTTAAAGGACAGTCATTATTTTCTCATCCTCATGTTATTAAAAACCTTATTGCTCACTATTTCAGTGAAACAAAAAAGAAGATATTTAGCACAATACACAACTATGAAAGTACATGTTGACCAATGGTTTTCAAAGTTCACTTGTCCACATGACCACAACTTCAAAGAATGAAACATGCACCTACATGAGTTTATTATGGTATATTTATAGTAAATCAAAAGTTTTATATACTTTTATCATACAGGTTTTTAACTAAAAAAAGAGGAAGATGATGATGATGGCAAAATGGACCCTTTTCACAGCGATGAAGCGTTTCCACAGTTATCTAGTAAAAAAAAATGTTTTATTAATACACATTCATAACACTATACTTTGTGTTTGCAGTGAATGACCAAAAACTGAATTAGCGCTGCTGCGAGGGTGTTTCTAATACAACGGCAGAGGGAGTGCTGGCAGATTTGACATCTCTCTTCTGACAGCTGGAATCAATCTCTCTAGATTGTTCACCTCTGTTGGAAAGTCATGTTAACACCATTGCATTTCTTTTTTTGTTTTTGCTTTTGCATTCCCATTCACCGCAATAGAAGCTTACAACTATGACTTCAGCTTCTGAAAACCCGGGAAATATGAAAAGGATCCATATTAAATTGGGGGCCAGACACCACAGGTGAATAGGGTACACAATTTACTAAAAGATATCACCATACTTCCCCAGTTGATTAATCAGAGTATATTAAGACAATTGTTTTGCATTACAAATTGTATCAAATGTTTTGTTATGTTGCAAATGAGGAGATATCTAATTAAATATACAGTAATTTCCATACATTTCCAGAACAGAAATTTGAACATTGGATAAACCCGGATTCAAAATTATTATTTTGTTTTGTTGACATACAGGTGAAACTCGAAATATTGTGCAAAAGTTCATTTTATTTCAGTAATTCAACTTAAAATGTGAAGCTAATATATTATATAGACTTATTAAATGCACAGTGAGATATTTCAAGCCTTTATTTGATGTTATTATGGCTTACAGCTTATGAAAACCCCAAATTCAAAATTAGAATATTGCAAAAAGGTTTTCATAAGCTGTAAGCCATAATCATCAAAATTATAACAAATAAAGGCTTGAAATATTTCACTTTGCATGTAATGAGTCTATATAATATATTAGTTTCACATTTTAAGTTGAATTACTGAAATAAATGAAATAAATTCTTTTGCACAATATTCAAATTTTTCCAGTTTGACCTGTACAGTATTAGAGATTAGGTTTTTGGAAGGGATTTTGGATATCTCATTATCACTCCATAAATCAGATAATTATGGAGGCCCAAAAGGGACCAGATGAAGGAAATAAATATGAGATGGGGGAAAAACTATTTGTCAATGCTTTTGCTTTCGCTAGCAAAAACTTTGCTTTCCGCAAATAAACTTTCCATTCCATGTTTTGCTAGGGAAGGCAAAGTCTCTCAGAAAAAGCAAAACATTGATTTATTTACTTCTTTTTCCACCACAATGTGCTTTTTAAGGGGTCTGCAGATAATACTGTCAACAGCCAGAAAAAAAAAAATCACCATGTTTTTAATAATAATATGTTATATAAATCAGGCGAATGATAAATGAACAAACCCCTCTTGTAAAAAGCTTCAGAATATAGATAGGAAAAAGCTAACGTTTTGGTGAATGTAGGCGCTGCTGAAGTACAGATTTCTGGCTCATTGGAGAATAACTCATTTTGTGAAAAAGGCCTTTAATGATACGTATTGTAATTTAAATCTACAGGCGCAAATACACAAAGTGCAATAAAAGGAACACTTAAATGGGTATTATGGATGTTTTCTTTCCACTAGTCTGGAAGAAGACAAGTTATGGAAGCCAAAATACCCCAAATTGACTATTGCAAGAAAAACAATGGTTTAGTCTTGCCTTAAGGGTAATATCAGAGACATTTCGTGCTTCTTAATGACTAATACAATTGAAGTTGCATCAAATCTTCGGGGGAATCAGAATATTCAATATGCATATTAGCGGTTTGATGGGAAATCTTTCAACGAAAGATCAGGCCCACAAATTCTTCAGGTTGAATTTTGCGGGTGAATGCTCCCAGCAGAGACGCCGATTCATCCATTCCACCGAACCCGACTCCAGGCTCAATGCCTGCTGGGAAAAGCCACATTTTCACATGAACACAGCCAAACCGAGGCTTCAAGCTAAAGCTTTTCGCAGAGGTATAAACAATAATCCACAACAAAATGGCAACAAGACTGCCTAGAAACAGGAAAAGGTCACAGACACAAAACCAAGCGGCACCTCTGGGACGATCTTCCGATGCCAGTAAAGCCACGCTAAACGGGAATCAACCGGCTTATGTCCGGCATGTCAAACACAATGATTCCTCTCCCAGATCATTCCCCGTTTCATCCCGTGAAAGATAACAAACTGGCCAGACCATGCAGACAGGCCCAAAGTCCAACTAACGTGACCTTCTCAAATGCAATCCATCAGCTTCCATTGGACCAGACCATCTGCATGAGTAAATCAAGACATTGCTAATCGTCTTTTGGCCACAGCAGCACACCTTAGAACAAAGCGTGCATTGATGGCCACAGTCTCTCTTAGCACAAGCGCTTTGCTCCATGTGTGTTTATTCTGGTGCCCCATGGCAGTACAATAGGTCGAACGAGAAACAAAGTGCATGGACCACAGTTAATGAGACAGTGTTTTGACAAAATGTAACCCATCAGATTAAATGATTTCAAATGAATAAATCAAGCACGGGCCAAGAGGTCACATGCCTGGGGGAGTCCAAGAAACAGCGGGAAGGCAAATACACACACAGCAAACACACAAACACTTCATTTTAGTGTGGGTCCAGTTTGACTCATACAGCGACAGAGATCAAGCCCAAATTGTCCTGCTACCGGGATGTTTCCAAACTCGTGCAAAGCACCCTGGGGCTCGCTGAATGCCACTTGCATGTGCAAGGAGCTTGATGGCGTTCAACCTGACATCTTTTCCTGTTGTGTGCAGTTGAAAGCAGGGCCAAAATTAACACTCGCCAAGCTCAATTGCGGGTAAAATTGGACCTAACTACAAAACGTGAACTCAGTCTTTAGACAACTATTTATCCTCTGTGGTTTTTCTAGGACGCCTACATTTTTTTCCCTCCAGGACCTTATGTGGCGACATACAGTGGGGTCTAAAAGCCTGAGATCACATATGGAAAAGTGTTGGGAAAGTTATGACTTGCATCATCGTTTTCAAAGTCCACACTACATTAGCATTGTTGCAAAAAACACCGTCTCAGTGTGGACGGAAGGCCAAACCGGAGAGAAAAAGATACGCTTTCAAACAAAAATGTATTAGTGTGGAGAAGGCCTAGAGCTTGGGAGAAAGTGGTCGCCGTGTGGGTGTGACGGGAGAGCCTGGCGTGTCTGTCGCGTCACTTGTAATGCATTACTGTCTTGGACCCCACTGTGTGTCGACTATGCCGCATGTTTAGGGACCAATATTACAATTCTGGCTGATATTGTCAAACTATTTTGTCAACAAAAAAAATTACATTTTAAATGCTACAAATTATTTTAGGCATCACAAAATTATAATGTTCATTTTCTGAAATGTATGTAACATTTTGTTAAACAGTGTTATTAAATTATTCACATTTTTTAACATTACATGAGTGTTAGACGATGACAAATGTGTAAAAATACGGGAAATGAGCATGCACAATTATCCAATAACTGATAGAAGCATTTAAAAATCCAATTTGTCAGTGCAAATGTCTACATTGATGAATTATTTCTACTACAATAATGCCTGCTTTCTATGAGAAAAGGCTAAATGTGAATAGTCAATCAAACACACTTTCACTTTCACACAATTACTATCAGCTGAGAAAGACACTGGCTACTGCCTTTGGGCTGTTATTATAATGAGTCTGATGTGGGGGAATGTGTAACTTTTGAAAAAAAAAAAAGGGATTATGATATCCGGCATCATGAGACCGTGGTTCCAGTAAAGAGCCTTAAAACGCAATATCGTCCTGTTTTCAAGCTGTGTCCTGCTCACAAGCTGAGATGGTTTGATTTGTTCCACTGAAGTTACATTTACTCAATTACCAACAACTGCAACACCTGTGACTAAATGCAATGGTCTGATATTATAGTGCAAATATAAAAGCAGAAATGTAAGACCCAAATATTGAGGGCCAATCTAAACTGACTTTACATATATTCATGTATATAAGGAATGTCAAATTAAAATGGCTTTTGGAAGTTAAAAAGGAAAAGTTAAATATATACACCGAGTTCAATCAAACACCACAGTATTTATTTATTTATTTTTTGGCAAAAATTTCACTTGTTAATATGGCTAAAACTAATGCAACATTTAGCCCAGTCTTTGTTTAGTTTTGATCAAACATTAGATTAGATTGTATATTCCATAGTTTGTTTCTCTTTGTTTATGTTTCAACATCTAGGTTGAAAAAGTGTCAAATTAATAGAAACTAAATCTCAGATAATATGTGACCCTGGACCACAAAACCAGTCACATGGGTCAATTTCTTGAAATTGAGATTTACCGTATACATCATATGAAAGGTGAACAAATCCTTTCCATTGATGTATGGTTAGTTATGATATGACCATATTTGAGCTATTTGAAAATCTGAAATCTGTGGGTGCAAAAAAATAGAAACATTGAGAAAATTGCCTTTAAAGTTGTGCATTTATGTTCACGATTGTGCTGCATTCACTTACAAAAATACATGTTTTATATATTTACAGTAGGAAACTTACAAAATATCTTCATGGAACATGATCTTTACTTAATATCCTAATGACTTTTTGGCATAAAATAAAAATCTATAATTTTGACCCATACAATGCATTGTTGGCTATTGCCACAGATATACCCGTGCGACTCGTGACTGGTTTTGTGATCCAGGGTCACATATATGTTTATAATTTTCACTTATATACACACATCTGACATATTTGGGGAGCCCATGCCATCAAGAAGTTTGCCAACCGGTTCTAGAATAGAGAAGAGAATTTTGGTCCAAGCATTCGCTTGCTTTCCCAAAGAGATTCTCACATCAAAAAGGACAATTAGCACACCCTAATTGAGCCCCAATCTGAAAGTAACCTAATCAGTCAACATTCATTTTCAGTTTTGATTAAGTGCTGGCAGAGACCGGCAGCCTTCGTGTGACCCTGGGGAAATGGAGACATGAATAAAGTTCTCACAGAAGACAAAGCACTAAACAGTCTATGGTTTATTCATTACATTATTCATTATATCATATTATATAAATGGCCTATGAGATGAAACATGACATCCCAAAACAAGTGTCCGAACACTTGAACGACAAGGTCTTTGATACGAATAGTCACCTAGCATTATAAAAAGAAAGGCTCGCTTTGGGGAAGCCAAGACTGAATAAACATAGCAAACAATAAATGATTTAAAAAGACAAACCATTTCCAGAATGTCAATGAAACACAGCCACATTTGTTGTTACTGAGAGAAAAAGGGAAAGAGCCGTGCATGAACACAGTAATTGTTTTAAGTTTTGGCAGCACCCCACGTCCATGTGGTTTCCTCTCAAGAACGTTCTCTTTTTACATTAGCCAGCCTATCTAACTATATGTGACTTAAGCTTATCTTGGAGTTCACAAATACCTATTAAGCAAATAAATCACAAGTATAATGGTAGTGCTAAACATTTACTACGTTGAGAAGATGCTTCATCTGCTTCCATTTCACGTTTAATGGTGCAATTTGGATGCTGGTTTGATGGGGACTTCTGTATTATATTTGATACGCCAATTTCTAAGGACCCTAAAAGATCAACATATTTGCTGAAAATCTGTTGTACACAGTCTACAACATGCCAACTTTACAAGGAGTTCAAGGCACTTATAATTGTAAAAATGCCCCCCCCGACAGGGCGTGGTTCTCATGTCTTTTTGCAGTGAAATCTTTTTATAGAGTAAAGTAAGAGGTGGACAAAGTACACAACTTCCTTACTTGAGTAAAAGTACAGATACTACTGGTCAAATATTACTCCGTTACAAGTAAAAGTTGTAAAGACCGATTTTTACTTGAGTAAAAGTACAGAATTACTTGTTTTTAAAAGTACTTAAGTATAAAAGTAAATGTCAATGCATTGTTTTATTATTGTTGCATTGTTGCATGTAATAACCAATTTACAGTACCTTATGCCTCTGAATCTATGCCTGCCTACCCTCATATCAATATCACATTTATTTCTATAACACAGTTCCTGTCGTGGGATTGAATAAGTCACTCAATAACGTCCACAATGGTTTCGGACACCCAAATCGCTGTTCCCAGTTTTTTGGCTTTTAGTATGAATATGTTAGCCTTGTTATCTATAAGCTAGTGTGCTCCAAAACAATGACAAAATTCACATTTAGAAGACCAAACCCAACGTTGAAAATTAAAATCATGTTGATGTCAGAATCCAATGTCAGATTGACGTTAATCTCCAACGTTGGACAGACGTTGTATTGTGGTTGAAAATCGGTTGACGTCAGAAACCAACATCAGTCGAGTTCTGGCGTCAACCAGACTTTCATTTACAACCAAAATGCAACCCAACTCATCCCTGACGTTGTACTTTCTACTCAAGGCCCTTGAAAGAAATGTAGTGGAGTAAAAAGTACGATATTTGTCTTTCAAATGTAGTGAAGTTTAAGTAAAAGCTTCCATAAAAAATTATACTCAAGTAAAGTACAGATACTCAAAAAGTGTACTTAAGTACAGTACTCAAGTAAATGTACTTCGTTACTGTCCACCTCATGTAGTTAGTAACATTGCAAGATGAACTCTTACTGGAACTGCAGCAACTTCGGTTTACTTGATTATCCACCATTTAAAAAAAAAAAAAATCATATTACTTTTTGGCCATATAAATAGCAACTGCAGCAAATTGCATGGGCCTTAAAATAATACTGTAATATTGAGTTGTCTTTTTCTCCTTGAGTATGAGCTCCATATTCACACTATTATCATATTATATGAGCCATAAAAACCTGATGTATCTGTAAGATTGGAAATAATCCAAGATATTTGAAAGGAACAAAGACATTTGCTTTTCACTCCCACTTCTCTAAAGGCACAGCGGTGCTGATAGTGATCTGGGCCTGTAGGCCAGGGGTTTGGACAATGGGGGAAGTTGTGATTGTCTGATTGGTCAGTTTGAATATCTCACACCTGGGTGTTAGTCACATGGTCGGGGAAAATGACAAAAGAGGATTGTAACTGTTCTTCTGGCTCTTTTCGGATGCTGGCCTGCTCTTGAGTAAAAGGCCCTCTGCCTTTGGCTCTCTCTCTCTCTCCCTTCATTTCTCTCTCTCTCTCTCTCTCTCTACATTTTACATTTATGCTGGGTACAATTAATGGTTTAAGTTATTATCACATGAACCTATTTTGTAACTATTTTAAGATAACCTTATTTTGTCACATTGAACCTTTTTAATTCATGGAGTCAGATTAAAACGAGATGATTGCATATGTGAATGTGTCTTGTTTAACCCAAAATACTTTGAGACGCTTAAAAGACGATAACACACGCGTCCTTCTGGCCGGAAACCGGAAGTTGGGTCGATCAGCCGGAACTTACAGAATATGATACTCAAACACATATGCAAACTTTATGTAGATTTTTTTGTTTGAAAGGTAAATAAACATATTTTTCTGGCTATTATTTCATATGCCAGGCTGTACGGAGTTACCCAGGAATAATGTATATGTGGTACAGAAGCTAAACTAGCACATAACCCAAGTCTGGTCTACTCTTGTCAGCAGAAACTGCAACATAAAGCCTCATATTTAAAGAATCAGATGGATGACATATCGCTATACATCCAGCATGGGAAGGCCTCGTGTTGGATTAGTGGTTGGGCTTATGATATCTGTAGGTTTCGTGGTGTAGTATACATGAGGCAGTACGGAGAGTTTGGTTTCTGCTTTCTTTAACAGCTCAGTGAAGTCTGAAAGCAAACCGCTAGTTTTCTGGCAAGCGTCTGTCCAGCGAGAGTCCCTCGGCTAGACTAATGCAACACAGCCCCACTGTGGCGGAGATACAGTGTGCTTTGAATCAATCTCTGATCTGCAGTTGAGGAGTAATGAAATGACACACATTTCATTGATGATTCCCAGCAAACACTTGAGGACAATACAAAGTCAAAATAATCTGTCTCATGTCAAAATGTCCATTTGCTGAACTGACTAGTAAAGCACAACTACGTTTTAACACTTTCTTAAGTAAATGTGAATGATGCTTGCGGTGGTTGCTAAAGCGTTACAAATTGTTTAGAGCAGAGGTTTTCAAACTTAATGGAGTTTCCTAATTCTGTTCTCGGAAGTACACCAACAATACACATATTTAAACTCTTCCTAATCAAACACACCTGATTCAATTCATCAGCTCAATAGTAAAGAGATGTAATGGATGGGTCAGATAATGTGTACAGCTGGTGTGCCTCCAGGAACAGGGTTGGGAAACACTGATTTAAGGCGAGACACGGCAGGCAAAAACATTGTTTTTTTCACTGGTCAATTTTGAGATATTGGGCTATTTGTCTTCAATAACATGTCTTCTTTCAGACTTGTGGTGAAAAAAAGTACAAAATACACATTTAGGTCTTTATTTTACTACACTTTGTCTATTTGCGTCTGTAGATTTCTCCGAAATTCAACAAAAGTTGGCGTTCTTAACGCGCTGCTCCGCGATCGCTGTCTGCTACCTTTAATCTCACACACCTCTGGAAAGCTCTCTCTCTCCTGTACAATGCTGTCAGATCCAAATATGGTCATTTCCTTTTAATCAGCAACCAATCGTGAAAGTACAATGGGCATTTAACTCTAAAAGCGAAATCTCATTGGCTGATGTCAATTTCTGACTACGGGATTCGTTCAGATGCATCACGTGACGCGCTCTGACATTTAGATGTGTGTTTTTGACTGTTTTTCTGTTCAGTTGAAGGCCATAAATGCTGTGTTTATAAGATTTGATTTGATTTAGGTGGTTTGTATTGTTGTTGCTAATGATTTGATAAGATATTGTGTCAGTAAATAGTTGTTTCCACTAAAAAAGTATGATTTTTTACATTACAAATCTTTAAATGCCTTTTTCTCAAAATGAGTTTTTTGTCATTCTCCAGTAGAAACATCTCAGCCGATGTACACCAAACTTTCCAGTTATACACTTAGCAGTATTCTGAAGATATGTTCAGAGGGATTTGTTAATAAATCATTCCTGGCCTGATTTATGTGACATTTTAATCAAAAAAATATGTCGAAAATCGTTTTTTTTAAGGCTATGGACAGTATATTTAGATTTCCTAGGTAATGAAAGCATATATCCTGAAATCCCTCTGAACACCTTTTTAATCTTGTGTGTAATCAAAATGAAAAAAGAATTTTGCACCTGGCTTTATCATACGTTCAGATCTATCTACTGAAAATATATACACAATTGCGCATATTTAATGAGATAATGCATAATTTGCATAATTAAACATACACATTTCAAAAACTTGTAATACATTTTTTTTATGAACTTGTGTAAGTAATCACCTGAGGAAGTTTCATGGTGATATCTATTATTTTAAAATTGTACGCTATTCACCTGTAGTGTCTCGCCTTAATGTGTATAGGGGAATATTTAAGTGTTAAACAAGCTAAACCTTTGTTTTATGTTAAGCACACAGAATACTTTGGCCGTCTGCGTTCCGCGACAGTCCGCGCGACGTCATTTTCATCATAAGGAGGGTGAATGAAAGCCTAAATTAAATATTTTCATGATACAGAACGATCGATTCTCTTCACAAAATTTTGGAACTGCTCAATTCATATGGATTAGTTTTACAATCTCTTTAAGAACTTTTAAAAGCATCAAAGTGATAGTTGCGTACCTGTCAATGGAGGGACAGAAATCGCTCAGATTTCATCAAAAAGATCTTAATTTGTGTTCCGAGGATGAACGAAAGTCTGACGGGTTTGGATCGACATGACGGTGAGTAATTAAAGACAGAATTTCCATTTTTGGGTGAACTATCCCTTTAAAAATAAAAGTCCACTAGATAGTGTGCATGCATCGAAAGTGTCTTTCCACGCTCACGGCCAAAAGAGTAACTTCGAAAAGCTCAACTGTGTGTGAGACTGATTAAATGAAGAATACCCGGGCCTTTAGTGTGCCAATAATCCCTTGGGAGAGTTATTGAAAGGTCTTGGACTTCACAAACTCTCTGTGAGCCCACCGTGACACCTCAGTTAGACATCATCCCGATGAGCCCGACTCATGCATTCCCACAGTGAACAGAACAAGGGTACTGAGCCCCGGTTAACCAGCATCGCTTCTTCTGTATTCTGTGGACACGCTGAAACTATAAACCAAACCACTGCTTGCTCTTTAGCCCAGACAGGGATGCAGGGAGGAAACTGTGGGTGGACGTGAAGCACAAGTAATGCTGTCAGCTCCCATGAGTGATGACCCCAAACCCACTGTCTTTAGGACACAAAACCATGGCAAAAAAAAAAAAAAAAAAAATTGAAGATTGAGATTTACAAAAGTCACAAGTTAACGACATTAAAGTGGTAAAGTAGTAAAAAAGTCAAAAAGCAAAATGATGAGAATAAAGTTATAGTATTACAAGTTAAGTAACAGAAAACCTCAAAATGAGGCCTGATTTATATTGTTTATACCAAGAGTTTTTAAACTTTTTCTTGCCAAGGATCAAGGAAATATGATGATCCTCTACAAGGGACCCTCTTCATAAAATATTAACGCAGAAAATTAAGTGATATATATTGAACCGGTCAAAAGTTTGGAAACATTACTATTTTTAATGCCTTTGAAAGAAGTCTCTTATGCTCATCAAGCCTGCATATGTTTGATAAAAAAAAATACAGGAAAAAACAGTAATACTGTGAGATATTATTACAATTTTAAATAATGGTTTTCTATTTTAATAGAAAATATATGATATATATACTGATATATAACTGCATCACATAAATAAATAATATTTTTAAGTATATTCAAATAGAAAACCATTATTTAAAATTGTAATAATATTTCACAGTATTACTGTTTTTTTCCTGTATTTTTTATTATATATATATATATAAGCCCTAGAAAACATTTTTTTTGTAAACAAATATTTTGTTTGCAAATAAATATAAAATAAACCAGATAATCCATCTCAACAAGAACTGATAATGATATGAACAAATGCTGAAATTCCTCCTCGGTTTATCCACAGTTTATCCACAAGCCATATTCATATTAAAGAGACATTTGAAATAAGATGTTTACAGCATTGTAACTCGGTAATTCAGCATTTTCTTCTTTCTTTTGTAGTAGTAGAAACATTAGAGATATCCTTTATTACTTTACTAATGATTGTTTTCATGAGCGTATGATGCTTTGCCTCAGAAATGGTGCGAAAGATCACGTCAGCCTTCTAAAATAAAGTAAAACCGTATAATGATACAACTGTACGTCTTAATCCAGTGACACTAGATTGCAGAATATAAATAAAGCATGCACAGGTTTTATTCCACCTGTGCACATTAACCTCACGGTATCTCCAGATGGGACTCGCTTTGACCTCACAACATACTTTCGTTTACCCTCAGAGTGAGTTGATAAGTCACGTGAGGTAAAGAGTCCAGCGCACACAGGTCAGTGAGGACTTAAGTCACCAGATGAGACAGAAACAAATGTGCACTTCATAAGCGTGATAGTGCTCGTGAGGTACTAATGAGATTTGGCATGAAGCCTAGACACTGAGGTACCATGTTTGCAGGGGAGAAACTCAATATCCTGAATGAAACCGATGCCATAGAGAGGCAGTGGTGTGACTTCAGATCTTTTGGGGAGCCTCGGTGTTACTGGTGTGATGTGTGGGGTGAGGAACTGTATCTGAACCCTAACACTAAGTATAAAATGTTAGCACATTACTCGTTTCATGGACATGCATGATACCTCAAATCGTGTGGCTTGTTGGGGAGAGATTGCGATCAGATTTACAATTTGAATGGGCAAAAAACAATCAGTAGATGGGAGCTCTTTAGCATGGGCCTGTAAGCAAACACATGGAGATATGTTTGAGTCATTCGTCTCAAAATGAATCCCATAAAAGCGGATTAAGTATTTATAAACATCTTGACGTTATTTATTTTTCCCCCATTACTTAATTTCCCCAATGCGAGGCTATACACTCTCATTGAACGTTCAGTATTCAGACAGCATTCGAGATGCTACTGTAAGTTGAACGGGACATTTCGAGACTCACCCCTGTAAGTAAATGCGGTTGTCAATCCATGACTATAACACCAGTGACAAAAAAGAGAAATATATATTTTTTATATTGCTCATTTGCAAACTTAAGAGCTTAAATGCTTGTTTTGAATGAATGAATGACAGTAAAGTCATCTGCGAAGTATGAGATAAAGGACCTTCTTAAGGCACTTTCACAAATCTCTTGACATTTTCTTTTGTCTATATTCGTCAATGTTATATATTGTAATAAAAAAATGACTCTAACCACACTTGGAATAATGTATAAATCTTGACAATGTGATCTTTACGTTGTCCTCATCACATAATCGTTCACAAACATCAGTGCAGTCATTCCTTGACATTCACCCTGTATAATAAATCCATCTGCACTTGAAAACGTACAGAGGCCGCGTTACACAACTCAACTCTACAACTTTATAGTCCTGTGAGCAGCGAACAGGCCCAACATTCAGCGCTTCAACACAAATATGGGAGCGATTAGGAGTTCTTTTGAAACCGACAAGGTAATTAAAACAAGATAGGCCCTGGTTCATCGTAAATCTTGCTTTTCACCACACACACCTTTAGCTTCTTTTCTCGTGCTGTTCTACAACCCGCGCTCAAGATAGACGTGAGAGAGCCGAAGCGTAACCAACCTTTTAACTTTCAGACCGCGCGGCAGCTAGAAAAATTAAGAAATAAGACGTCACCCGTTAAACAGCGAGGTCGACTGGTAGAAGGATGGCTGGAAGATAAATGTTTCTTCAATGAGCGGAGCTCCATGTGGTTGGCCAATAGTGCCTTAAGGACTTTCTGAGAAAAGACTGTTCTTAGTGTCCCGCTGCGGACCAAAATACACCCTAGCCGCTCAAGACGTTCCACTGGTCGCCCCTCGTCAATAAAAATGAGAAAAATCAAACGGAGGACATTGTACGTCACACTGTGAACATCTGCCGACCAGAGCCGACAACTAATTCAGAAGCTGTCTTCAGTCTTCCTGTTTCATACGTGCTATATGATGCGATATGAGCGTCTGCTGGGCGCGAGTGGCGTGAAAACGGGGTCTGATGTTTATCCCGGGACAGCTGTCAGAACATGAAAGGCTGTAGCTCGTTAAACTTAAGCGAAAATAACTGAATTGTTGTGAATGACAACATCAGAATCATTAAAGAACCGTCTTTGGTCTTAACCAACAAGTAAACTGTTGTGACCAACTGATTTTTGTTCTTTAATATTATGACCACAAGACTTTATGCCTGTAGGGTCACGTTTGATTTGGTGATGTTGTGGTAGTTTTATTGCCGTGACTGTGCTGTATAGATGCCACATGTCCGTGTGATTAAAAAGAAACAAATATATATACCGGTATATACATAATATAGCCAAACTCCCTTTGAAGAACTACACTAGGCATAATCTTGACAAGAAGATCCACCAATCAGAGCCACGGAAATTACCATCACGCCAGCAAACAAATAAAAGTAAACAGCTAAAAGTAACTTTCCTACATTTTAAAACTACTTCAAAACTATCATTCAAAGGTTTGGGGTCGGTAAGATGAATTATTATTGCAATTTAAAATAACCGTTTTCTATTTTTATATATATATTATGATTTTTATCATCCTTCAGAATTTGATTTTTGATCCTTCAGAAATCATCATGATATGATGATTTGCTCAAGAAACATTTATGATTATTTGCTAAATAAATGTATTAGTAAAAAAAACACATTTTGAATGGCAGTGTATATAAATGTGTACATGTCTGATTGTTTTGCAATATATTTAAAATATTTTGGTTTTATAATTAATGATTATTCAATAGTTACATCAATTATAAAAGGTGTAATGCTTTATGGCACGAGTACTTAATTTCCTCAAACAAGTCTATCTTTGTCAAGCAAAATTATAAACAAAACAATGTTTCAAACAGCTTCAAATCAAGTTTGTAATGTAATCCCTGCGGAGAAAAATTAATATAAAAAAATAATTTAGTACTAAAATACAGTAATACATACTACAGTAATAAGATAAGCAGAACTGAAACACTGATCACCAACAGGTGCATATCGGATAGAAATGCCAATCAACCCTGTTTATGACCATTTGTAAGTATTGTACAATACATTTTGTAAAAAAAATACACATAAATGTACAATTTGATTCATATGAAAACAAATGATTCGTAGGTAAAACTTCCCATCCCTAAACTTAACCCTCAGGGGGCAGATCATATAACAACATAGAAATGACTGTAAGAATTCGCAACCAATCAACCAAATCATAATATACTAATGATTTATCATTAGACTGTGTCAATCATAACATTATGAGCTTTCAGATTCACAGTCAAAGTCACTCTCAGCATGACTGGAAACGACCTACTGACAGCTCATGTCCATTCACCCTAATAGTATTAAATATATAAATATATATCTATTTTTTTTGTATGTGTATGAGATTAATGTGTGAACACTCTGACAGCATAATCTGATATAGAAAATGTGATCATGTTTTTATTAAACTAAAAATAGAAGGAGAAAAAAACTGATAAATCGGGTTACTTGTTCATGTACCAGAAGCAATATTTCAAAATAATTTTTGAAAGCATGACACTGAAAGCATGAATATAATATTTTCCTTGCTTCCATAGATTGCTGGCCTACTACGAGACGTTCACAGCTGTTTTTTCCCTCCTCTCCTACCCTGGTGTGCTTTAAAGCTGAGCCGCTTGGCATCTCAAACGAGCCTAATACTAACAACAACAATCACCACATGAGTACAAGCAGCTCCAGAAAATAATTACACATAAGCAAATGCAGTTCATTTGTATTAATCACTTGGGTAAACAAACAGTAAAATGAACATAGTAAAATAAAGCGAGTCTGTTTTCCTCCGAGAGCGGATAAAGACGTGGCGTCTGGCAGAACGAACAATCAATACCAGAGATGTCGACATCCGACAAAAATTCAATCAAATCATCAACAAACAAAAAAAAATCCTCCCCATGAATAATTGTCAAAAACAAACAAAGGATTGTATGTTTGTATGCACTGGTCAAACGTATGCACCGGTCAAACTAATGTTTGTATGCACTGGTCAGTCCTTTCTAAAACATCATTACTCACAGCAGAGGAGTGGTAACAAATATAACTGGACGAACAGACACACACACAGAAACGCTGTACTGGGGCTTCATTACCATGTATTGATTGACTCATCAGAGCAAACAAATGATGATGGTAAATATGCAATAAGGGTCTGAGAATAAGTGATCAAAATTGTCTTTTTTTACTTACAAAAGAGGCAGTTTTATGCCTCTTGATTTTGTTTTCGGGCTCTACTAGAATAGGTTTTCATGCTTGAATGTTAAAAAAAACACACATTAGCCCCATTCAGACGGGACTAGTTTTCCAAACGTAGTTTGAGTTACAATTCACATCACCCGACTTGTTTTATAGGTGGGAGTGTGTGTTTTCTGTGGGCGTTACAGAAGGTCATCTCCTGTGCTTGCATGCACCACGTATGAAGTATGTGTTTTTAATTATTGATATAACTTTTATTTATCATTAAAACCCTTTTTAAATAAACTTCAAATAAGTTTATAGAAGTGGCTGTTTATAATAAACCCACATAAGAGAGCAGAGACTTAATGCATCTACCCCGACACATACCTGTATTAAAACTGATATTAAAATTATAATATTCTTTCGCCATTACTGCGATTTACCTCTATTTATTAATTTTATAATTAAATTTTTTCTTCCCTGTTGAAATTAAATGAACGCATTCAGAAGATTGGTGTGTAAACGGTAGCTCAAGAAACACATGAGGAGCGTTAGTATTAGAGATGTCCCAATACCACTTTTTCACTTCCGATACCGATACCGATGCCGCCGCTTTGGCTATTTGCGGATACCGATATCAATCCAATATTTTTATTTTATTCTTGAACTAATACTAATAATAATAAAATATATGGAAGCACTTTGCTCAATTAGCCACCTAAAAACATCTCACTCAAATGGAGAACAAATACTTCTCCAGTATATAGTCCACAACAACAGTTGATTATGAAAGACTGCCACACTTTATTAAAACATTACAAAAAAAACAAAACAAAACAAAATACAGGTACTTCAGTACTGAAAGACATAAATAAATATGTATAACATTCCAAATAAATAACATAACATTGACAAACGCTTCTGGTTAATTTGGTTCGGGAGAAGAGATAAAAGCCCGCCCACACTGACAATTGATTGGTTGGGTCCTTGCGCTTCGTGAGGCACACACGCCCACTAGCGCACACTACTACACATACTCATGCGACAATAATTGGCTACTACTGTTATCACGTGACAGGCTGCGCCGCGAACTGGATGACGCAGGAAGGGAAATGCTAATATTCAAGCATTTAGGCGATGGTTTAAGCTAGATTTTCCCATGGTTTGTGTTTGATAGGTATCGGATCATATTTTTTTCTCCCCTCCGATCTCCGATCTAGCGTTCTGGGCCAGTATCGGCACGATACCGATGACGTGGATCGGATCGGGACATCCCTAGTTAGTATAATACAATATCGGCAATCACAGTTATTTGACGGTATTCGTTTCCTCAGAGGGCCGTTGAGTCTGCCGAAAAGCAGTAGGTAATTTGCCCAGAAATTTTTACTGAGGCTGTGTGAGAAAAACACAGACTTCGAAAGGACATTTCTTTAATGTCCCCCTGGGAAACTAGTCCAGTCCGAATAGGGCCATTGTTGCGGCTCCTCTCTCCCAGTCTGTCAGTAACGCTCTGTTTAGTCCCTGTCTCTATGAAGCCCCTCCTTCTGAAAAGCACACTGTGCTCTGATTGGTCGGCTGCACCAGTGTGTTGTGATTGGTCAAGGGCTCCAAGAGTGTTTGGGAAATGTCCCGCCCCTTACCATAACTGTGAGTTTCAACACACTACTAACTAACTCAACCAGGCCTCGTCCCTTCATTTTGCGTATGCCTTGGTCAGGAATCATATAAATAAGAATATTGTGGCGCATAGGCGTCACTAGGCCATTTGTAGGGCCTAAACTTCTGGCTAGCCCCCCTAAAAATGTGTGATTGAGTGTAGGCTACACAAATGCACATATGTAGATCAGAGAAATCAAAATTTTCTCGGGGGAGCCCCCAACCCCCCTAACTAGCCTACCTCACATTCGGGACCTCAGTGATGATAAAACCCTGCCATATGTTAATGAAACTAGTTAATAGTGAGCATTCGACCCTAAACTAAAGTGTTACTTTTAAAAAAAAAATTATCATACCCTCATTGGTGGCTGAGCCCCCCTAAAATGAAAATCCGAGAATCGCCCCTGTAACATGTTCGTTCCCGGAAGAAAACTCAAGACTACAATGGAGGCGTTTCTGGAGACTGTGCGCAATGATAATATTAAAGGGACACCAAGTATCTTTTTAGGTATTTTATTATCTAAAATCAATATTTTTATTCATAAATATGTCCTCAATGGTGTACAAATACCTCGGCCAATTATCTGACTTATCCTTATAAATGAAGAATTGATTATCTTTATATACATGGGACGGGTAGGTCCACGGAGGCTTCCATGTAGTTCCGCCATCTTGCAAAACTATAATAGCAGAGAGGGACAAAAAGTACTAAGCCAACGCGTTTCCACAACGCATTTTCGTTCAGAGCCAGCCGAAACCAGCAGAAGCGCAGGTGCAGAGCAGTGAGAGGCGCTTGAAACTGCACGGCAAGTTTAAAAGTCTGGATTGCATTGTTATTATGGACCATACATATGCCAAGCCATCGTCGCCAAAAAGTTAACGTTATTGCATGATCACAGTTCATATGTGTGGGGAAAGATAGAATAGAAAAGAAAAGAATAGAATAGAATAGAATAGAATAGAATAGAATAGAATAGAATAGAATAGAATAGAATAGAAAAACTGTATTAATCCCCAAGGGGAAATTGCGTTATGCTACTTCAGTTAATAAGAAAAAAGATTTTACAATTCCTGCAAAATGCAGGGATGAAGTTCATGTTCTCATGATTTATTTTTATGAATAACAATGTTTCAAAACATCCCCTTACCCAGTCAGTAATTTATACTGTAACATTTGTTTGTTTGTTGTCATGTTGCAGTTTGTTTGAAATAACACACCTATTAGAAGACATCCTGTCAAAGCTTTTTGGTACATATCGCCTACCGTAGATGCAATGCGCATTTGAAAAAGCGAGGCGCTGGAGAGCAAAATTAGTTTGAATGCAAAATACAAATTCACCACTAGATGGGAGTAATTCCTACTTAGTGTCCCTTTAACAACTCCCTTTGGAGTGACTTTGTGTTTTGTAACTTTGTAAACCTTTTCTCATGTTCAAACAGCAACATTAAACAATAAAAAAAGCTGAAAAGTAAAAAAAAAGGAGCTCTTTAAATTAAATGTAAAATTACATTTTTAATCAACATTTGCCATTGAGATATCATAGTCAGGAAATAATCCTCAAAACCATTCAAACTTTAAGCTTATGATATGGTATAATTGGAAATATAGCTTTCGGTACCTGATAAGGGACAATGCTCCCGTGGGCCGTTCCCCATCGTCTGGCCTCTAGTCCAGCGTTCAGGTAGTTGGCAGCGATGTGAGTTAAACACGCAACCTGTAGACATATTGAAGGAGACAAAAGCAAATAAAGTTTTAAATCTTGAGGACTGTCAGTAAGCTCATTATACCCTGCTGTTTTCTGCTCTGTTTGTGTGACACAGCAGTTCATGTAGCCGTGCCGTAAAACGTTCCTGGAATCCACTGTTTGTTATTTTGGAAAACTAACCAACAAAAACATTAAGAGATGGACTAAAACCAAACAAACATTTTTAAAAAATCAGATTCAGCAATCATCTAGGTTGCGACATTTGAATAAAGCCGTTCAAAAAAAAGGTGTTGGCTTTTTTACGATGCCCAGGTGACATCGGATCAGAAGCAATGCAGCTGAGACAATATTTTGCGATGTGTAACGGCGCACTGAGAATGTTAAGGGAGGTGGAGTATTGTGTCAGATCAAAGCATGTCGGTGATGATTTAACAGTCTGGACGCGATTGTTGTGCGGCCGGACTGTCCTGCTGTACACCTACAGCTCAACACATTCATCACTTCCAGCGAGTTTATTTCCATGACGTCTTACACTGAGGCGTTTGTTTACCAAAACATTGCTTTCAGTGTTTAAACTGCAGGAAGCGATCTCATTTTTGTCCATATGCGAGCATATAAAAATCATTTATTAGGCCAACACTAAATCACATCGGTGGCATATCTTAAATCAGGTAATACAATGCTGTGAATGTTTAGCTTGGGACAGTTTTGATATGTTAATAAAAACAGATATACTGTAAAAATCTAGAAGTAAGCTCATTTATTAGGTCCTGGACTGAACCAGAAACAAACTGAAAAATGTGTAATGCGTACAATCCACTTGGATTAAGTGCATCTCGTAAGATAATCAAAAACGTGTGTTTAAAAATCAGGTGTTTTCATGAGAAATCATTGTCATTATTAAGAATATATTGAATTGTATGGTGCACATAGACACTGGTCGACCTGGGAAAAGCAGGCGTTATTGAGGCCAGCCTGTGGTCTGTGTGGGTCCTGACGCCCCAGTATAGTGATATAGGGGACGCTACACTGTAACAAGCATAGATATACATAATAAAGGCTAGATGTCTTACGGCGGAGTCTCTAACGTCATCACCCGGCGGCCATCTTGTCACAGGCAAGCTTTCTGGCGGGCTCTGTGGTTCCTGATGTAAGGTGAGTGATCTGCACGAACACAGACACTCTTAACTCACTGAAATCTTAAAGGATTTACAAACGTTATTAACGTGGCTTTAATTCTGGATGCTTGAACATGTTGAAATATATAATATTATAATTATTCATAAGTATGCAGTGTCATAACTACATCTCTGACATTTATAACAAACCAACCCGATTTAAAATAGGTAGAAAATTGAGCAAGTTTTGGTTATTTAAAAAGTACATGCACCATTAAAACACAATGTTACGAGTGAGCGAGCTGACTGTGACAAGATGGCCGCCAGGTGCGGACGTCGGCCTCCATTGGCCAGCAGCGCGGACGAGACATCTAGCCTTTAGCCTTTATTATGTATATCTATGGTAACAAGCACCGTCCTTCAGACGAGGAGGTCCTCAACTGAGGTCCTGACTCTCTGTGGTCATTATAAAGCCCAATGGCACTTCTTCTAACACCAGTATACGAGGTCTCTCAGATCCTCGGACTCTTCTCTTTTAATAGTACCACAAAGTTGAACGAAAAGATTCGGTGATGCTGCTTTTAGCCGCTATGCTCTAAGTTACGTGCTGAAAATATGAAAAGTCTAAATTAAAAACATATTTCTTTAGTAATATTTCTGCCTGTAATATCTTATAATGCTTTTTATATATTTCATATTTTTCTTCATTTTTTGTTATTTTATGCCTTAGTTAATCCTTATAAACTTGATTTGTATTCCTGTATTTTACTGGGTCTACTATCTATTGTTTCTTTTTGTTTTAACTTTTTTTTTCCTGTAAATCACTTTAAACTGCATTGATTTGTTTGGGAAAGTGCTATATAAATAAAATGTTCTTGCTTGTAAAGAGTAGGGGTGTAACCTCGGTGTCCTAGCCAAATTCCCTCCATTGGCTCTTATAAATGATGGCCTCTAAATAATCCCCCATCACTCTCATATACATGTCTCTCTATATATACACACACACGCGCACACACACACACACACACACGCGCACACACACACGCGCACACACACACACACACACACACACACACACCTTCCTTCCGCTTTGTGCACCACAACCTTTTATTTTGTTGTGGCTTCAAAAAAATAATAATAAAAGAAAAGATTTTTCAACATAAACAACCAAACATGCTCGCATTGTTTCGTGTCAACCCCAAGTATCTACTAGAAGATAAATTAATACTGTATTTTTTGCTCATTGTTTTACTCACATATGTTTTCAAAATACATGAATTCTCGTGTTTTGACAGCACTTCACAAGGTGGGTACACCGTGTTATTTATTATTTAACACAGTATTTATATACTATTAAAGTATTTATTAATATAACACATTATGTATACTATTATAGTATTTATTAATATATTAACATTCATGTATTTATATTTTTAATAATTAGCTTTTATTTTTATGTTCTTATTTTCTATTTTTAAAGTTTTAGTAATCTACATGGTTTGTGATTTTTATTAGTTATTACTTTTTTGTAATACTTAAATTTAACTTTTATTTAGGTGAAAGGTGAAACTAATATATTATATAGACTCATTACATGCAAAGTGAGATATTTCAAGCCTTTATTTGTTATAATTTTGATGATTATGGCTTACAGTTTATAACAAATAAAGTATAAAGTATTGAAATATCTCACTTTGCATGTAATGAGTCTATATTAGTTTCACCTTTTAAGTTACTGAAATAAATGAACTTTTGCACAATATTCAAATATTTTAGTATTTTACTTCAAGTTATTTTTTTAGTTTTGATCTAACATTTTCTATTTATTTTAGCTTTTTTTCTCTTGTGAAAACAATTGTAAGTGTTAGTTTTAGTAAACATTCCCAATGGCTTTATTAATGAATGTGTCACCTCTGATTTGTATGTGCATAAATGTATTTTATAGGCTATAAATTGAGCTGTCAAGTTATTAGTGCTCTTCAATTTAATTTTTTGACAATTTTGGTTTGTTTTTTCCTCATTCAAGTAAATGAGAGCTATACTTGTATGCCCTGGAAACAGCAGCCTGGGTCCGCTGGAAACAAGGACACTGAGTGAACTGACTTGCGTTACAGGGACTGAACTCGTGTTGTTTCTCCTGCTGCTCTACAAACTCAAGAGTATCAACACTTCTACGCAACAGAAAGATAGAGCCAAGAACATGAATGAGTTGTATAATATCAAAGGCAAAAAAGCCAAGTAGCATGTTGTTACACTCATAGCACCTCGTGTGAAGTATTCACCACAGATCTTTAATTTAACCTGCGATAAACGTTTACAGGGTAGCAAGAGGTCGCTGAATATCACTGTTCTCCAAATCTGCTACACACATGTTCTTCTAGCCAGATATTTTCCAATTAAAACACAATAGAATGAACTAAAGCGCATCTCAGTCTTCTCTCCTGGGCTCGGAACTTGTTCTTGGCACAACATCTAAGAAAATGTGAAAACTTTTCAAGCTGTTTTACTCAAAACAAAAAAACAAAAACATACCCAGCATAATCGTGGATACTTCGGTTACCTTACTCCACCCAAGGCACTGTTTCATTAGATAAAAAAAGTACGTAGTAATAAATAAAATAAAAACTGTAAAATATGTTCCTATAAAACATTCTCATTTGTAATTTATTGTTAATAAAAATGCTTTTATGAGTTTCTCCGTTTCACATTTCTCTCTTTATGTTTGCAATTTGACTTTTCAACAAACAGCTGTTTATTTTACGATTGACAGTCGTAGAAATCAAACTTAAGGGCGGCAAAAAACAAAAAAAGCATTGTTGATTTTTTTGTTTTTTTTAAAGGGATAGTTCACTTTAAAATGAAAATTCTGTCAACATATACTCACCCTCAAGTTGTTTCAAACCTGTATGATTTTCTTTCTTCTGCTGAACACAAAGGAAGATATTTTGAAGAATGTCGGTAACCAAACAGTTAACTGGTCCCCATAGTAGGAAAAAAAAATACTATGGAAGTCAATGGGACCTGTTAACTATCTGGTTACCGACATTCTTCAAAATATCTGTGTTCAGCAGAAGAAAGAAATTCATACAGGTTGAGGTTGAGTATATGATCATAAACTCATGTTGAATGAGTGACTTTAAAAAAAAATATATATATATATATTGTTTTTTATTCAATGCCACAAGAACAAGAGGTATTACATATTCACAATATCACAATAACATTAGCTGCCAGGAAAAAAATAATATTTTGTTTTACATAAAATCCAGTGCATTACATGTTTTCATTGCTTGTTTTTAGTTTGTTCCAAAAGATGTACATATAAATGTAAAGTCATTCATAAAATGTGGAAAATTTGGTTTACCTTGAGCCCACTTCTTTTCATGTATATGGTATTTTCCCAATAAAACAAATAACTGTATAATATGTTGTTCTTTACATTCTGTATTGTCATTCTGAGTTGTTGAATGAGTGACTCCAGGCGGGCCTGCACCCGTTTATCACGTCACTTCACCACGTGACAGCAGCAAGCAGGCTCCTGATTGGTTAACGCAGCGCGAACAGACGCCAAAGTTCAGATATTTACATTTTTCGCTTCAAACACGTGAATGCACAAAAAGCACCAAATGTCTGGATGTGCGGATGAGGCGAAATCGCGTACATCGCGCCGCAGGACCTCCAGGACGCGCGCAACCACGTCTTTACATTGACTTAACGTGGAAATCACTCGCTCCAGGTGCTCAATTCGCGTTTGGTGTGAACGTAGCATAAAAGATTGATTCTTGAGATTTAAGAATGCATATCGGTTCATCAAAATCCAGAAATCGATATTGTCAATCCAGTCGTTCTGTATGTCAACAGTCAAAAAGTGCTTCATGGTATCAAACACAGCCATAGAGACATTTTCCGGACTATAAGTCGCACTTTTTTTTCATAGTTTGGCTGGTCCTGCGACTTATAGTCAGGTGCGACTTATATATCAAAATGAATTCATACTGACTGAGATGAACCAAGAGAAAACATTACCGTCTACAGCCGCGAGAGGGCGCTCTAGTTAGCGGAGTTGTTCAGAAGCGACACCGAGGAAGAACTCAATGTATCCAGTGTTGTGTGATGAGATCGGGAGCTTGATGAACTTGCTTACCGGTAACTTGTTGGACTCGCTGGCTAATGTTAATTTAGCCTATTCAGCCTCCCAGGTTCATGTTCTTTATGCTATTGTGTCGCTGAATAACTGTTAATGTGTTACGCTAACACACCGGACAACTATTCAGCCTGTTGTTCTGTGTGCTATTGTGTAGTTGAATAACTTGCCTTCCAGATTAAATGTCTGTTCTTAGATTTTGTGAAATAAATTTCTAAATTAATGCGACTTATAGTCCAGTGCGACGTATATATGTTTTTTTTCCTCTTCATGACACATTCTTTGACTGATGCGACTTATACTCCGGACGGAGCGACTTATAGTCCGGAAAATACGGTATATAATTGAGTTCAAGAATAATGAACAACCTCAGGTTTTCCCAGGACACAAAATGCTGCCCATAAATACCAATGTTTGCATCTGGATTAAAGGAAACTGTGGTGTGGTTATCTAATGCCCTCCGTGCTTTTGCTATTTCAGAGAACCTATCAATTTGCTGAAGGGTTAGATTACTGCGACCACAAGAGGATCAGTGAGGAATGTACGGAAAAAGGCGGAACACACTCATTTCTGCCAGCTTAGGGTCTACCGTCACAACCGTGACCCATCATCCCTTCAGCCCAAAGATAAGATGTATGCATCCTGTAAACTCCTACCAGCCACTCTGAATCTGATGTACATGAAGAAATCCTACACAAAATCCTGCACAGTCATCGAGCAGAGCATGGACTTCTTCCTCCTGAAATTGGAAGCAATTAAAAACGTATTAGGGGTACGAAAAAAAAAAAAAAAAAAAGTTCCAAGAGAGAATGCACTTGAACCACAACAGACAATCACAAACAATCGGATTATTGGAACCATTTCTGGAAACCACATCCTTCGTTCAAGCTGGTATCATTCAGGGGACGAGGGCTCTAACTTGTTAGCCCTGCACAAAGGTTTTGCGGTATCATGTCAAAAACAAGAGTTCGACGTGTTGTGGATCTTCTGAATGATCTTCCTGGAAATCTAACGGGACAAGATGGCCGACTTAAAATACAGCTCTTCACAAGGCCAGAGCAGGACAACAGATTTAACTCAGATGCCTGATTCTGAACCCTCTATTCTTTTGCTAGGTTTATACAGAGTCCAAGGCTCTGTGCCAAAACACAGATGCCTACGTAGTCAGTACTTTAAGGCCTTTGAAAATACCTTCTTTTGGCCAGGATCTAAAACTGCATTGCATGTATTCTTTGTGATAAGCTCAGTAAAAAAAAAATGACAATTACAAATAATGCAATACCGATGTGTAAAGATAAAAAGTTAAATCTAATTGAAATTAATTTCTTTACCCAATTCTGTAATGTTATGCATATCATATTGTTAGCTGAACACCATGCTAGTGTCAAACAAGGAGACCAAGTTAACCAGCCAATGTTGGTAGACACATTAACTAAATTTTGGTTCAAAAAAGCATCTTTTTCAATTGACCACCATTCAAAAACAACTGGAATTCTGACATTTTCTTCCCCCACATACACTAATGTTCAAAAGTTTGGGGTAAGTAAGAATTTATTATTTTTAAAAAAGAATCAATAATGCAGCAACGACCCATTAATTGAATCAAAAGTGACAGTAAAAGAAATGTGTTACAAAATATAAATGCTGTTCTTTTGAATTTTCTATTTATCAAATAATCCTGAAAAATAGTATCACGGTTTCAGGATAATTATAATAATAAATGTTTCTTAAACAGCAAATCATCATATTAGAAAGATTTCTGAAGGATCATGTGACACTGAAGACTGGAGTAATGATGCTGAAAATTCAGCTCTGATATCAGGAATAAATTACATTGTACTTTATATTCATATTGAAAACAGTTATTTTAAATTGCAATCATTTTTCACAATAGTACAAGTTTTTACTGTATTTTTGATTCAAAAGAAATGCAGCCTTGGTGAGCATAAAAGGTTTCTTTCATTAAGAAATCTTACTGTCTCCAAACTTTTGAATGATAGTGTAAATTGCAAGTATTATATTATAATATACCAGTATTGTTGCATGATCTCTTTTTGTGGGTCTTATTTTTCCCCGTCAGCTGCTTTCAACACCACGGCTCAGGATAGTTGCTAACGAATTTCCTGGATTTCGAGAGTGATTAGTCACAGGTAATTACGGCTCATCACGAGCCAAAGACGGCACATTTCCGGCATACTTCCGGCAGGTCCTGCATCACCCGAGTGAGCACATTTAAGAAGAATCCCAACGGATATCCTCCCTGCAACAAACAAAACATGTTGCAATGTTTAATTACAATGATTTTTGAGGATATTAAAAGATTAGAGGCCAAACAGCAAACACCCTTTTGGCATTAAAAACATTATTGGGATTTACTAAAGACACAGTCAAAAATGTGCGATGAAAAGCCGTGGACGGGGTTATTTTTTTGCGGCTGAGCTCATTGCGTTGATCATTATGGAAATAATCGAGTTGTGTTTGTGCTTCTTTCATTTGCACATCGTCAGTAGATCACGCACTGACTCCCATCGGAGCTTTTATGGGATTGCTCTCTTATGCTAATTTGTCTCCAGTAATATTAAGGGGTTTTTTCTCAACAATTCTCAACTGTTAGGGTGCGTTCACACCTGCCTCATTTAGTTGGGTTGAATCGCACTAGAGTTCGTTGTCCCCCTTGGTGCGGTTCGTTTGCGCAGGTGTGAATGCAGCAATCGCAGTCATGTGCGCACCAAAAGCGGACCGGCACGCTTTCAAACGAACTCTGGAGCGGTTCGTTTGTGATGAGAACGTGATCCGACCTCGAACAAACCCAACTGCCAAAGAACTGCACATTTTTGGACTAAACCAGCTGCCGTAGTCAGCGGCGCTGTGCATTATGTCACTGTTTAGCAACATTAATGCACGCCTTCTCACTGTAAAAAATTATCGTGATTTTAACGGTGAAAAACTGTAAAAATGCTACAGTGAAAAACTGTTAATTGGTTAACAGACAGTTTCCTTACTATATACGGTAAGGAAACTGTGATAGATCTAATGGTTCATTTAATGTAATTTTACTGTAAAATACTGTTCAATTTACAGTTTTTGAAAGTGAAAAATAACAACTCGTATAATTTAGTCAAAAAACGTAAATTGGCATTCCCACAATTCCCTGTGTGACACTTCACATTTGATGTATTTTTTTGAAATAGCCGTTTTTTCAAAGTTTTTTTCTAATCAGTAATGTACATTAGAGTTTTATATTAGATTTAATGTTGTCAAATTAATGTTTATTGCATTTTTTAAATTTCATGTGTGTTACCATGGTGTTTACTGTTTGTGTGAATGACACTATGTAGCTTCTATATATTAGTATTGACTCTATAACTATGGAAGAGCTGATTGCGATGAGCTTTGATTGATCATGTGACTCATCACTACTGTGATTGTTGGTTGTCCGTGTATTACAACGGTACAAAACAGATATTAATACTTCAATAGGTCGGTAAATTAACATTGTATCAGATAATGAAATATGTTTTATTACTGTAAATTTTAAGTTAAGTCTGTAAAGCCTAAAATGTTGCTACCGTATTTTATACGGTAAACTTCTGGCAACCACAGCTGCCGGTATTTTACCGTAAATTTAACAGATTTTTTTTACAGTGCTCCTGAAGTGACTTGTGATGCGCCTTTGCCGCGTGCAGTGCATTAAAAACTAATTTTCAAGCCGCATCCTCGGTTAATTCTCAAATGTTATCGTTTGCCTAAAGTGGTGTAGACAAACTATATAATAAACTATGACCAGGGATACGGTCAGCCCACGCAGTCGTCTCTCCATAGTAAAAAGCGGCGTGTTGTCTGCCGGATTGTCCTCCTCTTTGTTTACTTCCAAGAGTTCTGTAGGAATTTTCCCGCACGTTAATTCTGACCAATCGAAGTGCAGTAATGTAAATACGTTCAAGACACATCTGGCCAACGAGTGATGTGGATGTTGTCATGTGACTGCATTTTGGTTCGTTTCATCAACTGATTGGGACCAGAGCGATCAGTGTGGTGTGAAAAGGAACCAAAACGCCTGAAAAATGCTACAAAGTATCATGTTTCGCCCTTGGTCCGGACCAAATGAACCGAACTACAGATGTGAAGCACCCCTGTAAGAGTCCAATTTATAAATAACATGGGCACAATAATAGCTCCGCAATCCCTCCACATTCTCAGTGACTCGACATGGTTTCAAATGTGGAGTTACAGTGTGTCATACTGCAAATCTCGAAGCGGTCCAGTTCAAATAAACAGGGCTTTTGAGTTGTGGACACTTCTAATGCATGTTTGCTTCAGTATACAGTTATTATATGACACGTTATCCTCCCTTATTTTATTTTGTGTCAAACACAATGAGAAGCTGATTGGTGGAAACACTTTTGTCATTCTGCATACAACGAAAAACATGTTTGTTGCGTACAAATATTTATCCATCAAGACATTCTAGACTTTCTGCTCAGAAACCAGACGCAGCTGAGGAGGGTATTTGAGGTTTCAGGAAGTTACTATGGAGAAAAACTCAACAAAATCTTGTTAAGTGATACTGCAGATGCAAAAGTCATTTGAAAGATAATTGCTATACTGTACGTCTCCGTCCCAGCCTTTAAGTTTTCAGTAAACACATGTACAGCCTGGTAATTATGAAGCGAGAAGGGAATATAAAACATTCACCAAGTGAACTAATGTCTTCCCTCAGATTTATCCTGGCCGTAGCGAGCGGTGAAGTCTGTTGAACATCAACGTCAGCAGACAGCCACACACACACACACTCATGAACATGTAAACTTAGCGTCTCACACTCCATTGATTCCCATGATGCTAAACTCTTGGCGTCTCAACCGGCTGCTTACAGCGCTGACGTCTTCTGTGAGCGCTGCTATTTAGATCCCTTGTAATCTGGCATTTCCTAGCAGGACGGGCAGACGAGCCGTGGTGCAAGCGGCATGAACGGCTTTTTGAAGTCGCTCATTCAAAGAGGAAAGGGAAAATGGCAGGCGCTAATTATTCACAATCGGTGTGCTATTTACTCACGCAAGGACGGGTATTCAACGGTCTCAAAACCGGATTTGTTCATGAAGTACACAGTGGCATGACAGGAAAGCCTACTGCTACTTACAATACATTCATACTTATGAATTAGCTTTTAGCGTGCCTACCAAACCAGCATTGCTTACGACAGGGACAAATTGAGCTGAGTCACCCCTTATATAAAGACAAAAAACATTCATCCATAAACATTATTTTGAAGTCAAAGTTTAAAGTGACCACATGAATTGGAAACTTCACTTGAACTTTACTTAAAAGCCGTGAAAGTTGTATATTTTACACTAAAACAATAATTAATGTGAAAAATCGTAAGGCTTACAGTACAAACATTAAAAAAATCTTTGAGACTAAAGTATGACAAAAACCACAGTCAAAACTATCAAGCCATCACGGCAAATTAAACAGCGCATGCTGAAGTCCAGTAGGGAACACGATTGGTTTATACGCTTATGCAGTTATGGAGAGCTGATTTATTTATACTGTAAAGTAAAACGTCCATGTTTTCTCTAGAGTGCTGAATGGGTCAGGTTAAACTCACTTCCAGGGAACTGCATTCTTTCAGGCCAAAGAAGAAAGAAAAAAAAAGAGTGGTCTGGTTCAATTTAAAAAGTTAATTTCATGCGTTGGGCAAGAGACAATAACAACAGTCCTGAAATCTGAATAAGGGACACTTCTAAAAGCTGAATATTTCATCGTGTAGATATTGTATGAAGTATTAAATACATCAAATGTAGTGAGTGTTATTGAACTGTCAGTTTAAGAGCATGAAAGTGAATTGATGTTCTATATCAGCAATTCATTTCTACTCTCAGGTGTCAGGAAATGATCATGTTAAAGAGGCTTTCAGTCTTTTCTTGCTCTATGTGCCAAGCATTTTCTATATACATTTTTTCATTCAGGAAAATATTTTATTATGTTTTATTGAATTTATGGAAGCTCATTAAGCTTTTGAGCAAATGTAAAAAAAAAAAAAAAAAAAAAAAATCCAATCCTGACTGACATTACTATACATTATATCATTATACCTTGTTAGTTACCGGTCAAAAGATTGGGGTCTGTAGTTTTTAAAAATATATATTTTGTGCTCACCAAGGCTACACATATTTGATCAAAAATACAGTAATATTGTGAAATATTATTACAATTTAAAATAACTGTTTTCAATGTGATAATATATTCATGTGATCAAAGCTGTATTTTCAGCATCATTACTCCAGTCTTCAGCGTCACATGATCCTTCAGAAATCAGTATTATATGATGATTTGCTGCTCAAGAAACATTTATGATTATTATCATTGTTGAAACCAGTTGTGCTGCTTAATATTTTTGTGGAAACTGCATTTTTTTTCAGGATTATTTGATGAAAAGTATGCTCAAAAGAACAGCATTTATTTAATATGGTAATATTTTGTAAGAATGTAAAAGTATTTACTGTCACTTTTGATCAATTGAATGCATCTTTACTGAATACAAGTTTTAATTCTTTCCAAAAAAAAAAAATCGGACTGACCCCAAACTTTTGATTTATAGTGTACTTACAAAATAATGTCATTAATGGAGGCGAAATATTGATGAGTTTATTTTATTATGCGAGAATAAAGCGACCGCAGGGCAATGTTGCATGGAACTAGAACCAATTATACAGTTGAGTGTCATTATACAATAATATTTGACTGCAGAAACCATTTCATAATCATATATAGCTTTTGAAAATAAGTAAAAATATTTGTAAGCATACAAGTTATTTTTCATAATGGCATTATTAATTGTGATATCAAATAATTCCTTCTATTTTCCTTGTATAATAAATCAGTGCTGTATTACCTGTGAAGACAGAAGATTGCAGTCTATATGAAGGCCTCGTCCTGTTTTCTGTCTCTGAAGCAAAGCCGCCATGACGGCTCCCTGAGTGTATAAACCAGTGGCCAGATCTGTCATAGCGACTCCTGGTCTGACTGGATCCCCATCCTTAAAGAAGAAGCCGTAAATAAACAGGAGATATAGGGCCTAAAACAGTGTGTAATATATAAAGAGGACCTATTTTTTAAATTTTTTTAAATTTTCAACTTTCTTTAGTGTGTAATGTTGCTGTTTGAGCGTTAAAAAGCTCTGCAAAATTACAAAACACAAAGTCCCTCCAGCGGGAGTTCTTCTCTATATCAGGGTCAGTGTTTCTGAACTCCCTGAAGTCTTGTAGTCTTGAGTTTTCTTCCAGGGAAAGAACACGCCAGCAAGGGGTGGGAATTAAGGACCTTAAACACTGAGTGCGATTAAGCGATGCGAATGTACGTTTGCGATGACGCTTTTGACTCTAAAC